>NC_072473.1:96206528-96524528 GCF_027574615.1 Eptesicus fuscus
ATGTTCTGTCCAAGAGTTACCAATTCAGTAGGTACATAGTCTGCTTCTCAAATTATCAAAGGTGATAGTTTTACAAAATGCTTTATTATGGCATTACACAGAGCTGTAGTTTTTAAGCTTTCCAAATCTATTTCCTTACAAACTTGTTGCCTTCTGTCCACACACTAAACCAATGCCACATATTTTATGATTTTGTTATGGTAGAATTCTACTCCAAAGTACTAATTCTATATCAGGATAAACATAGTTGTTACACAGTATGTTACACAGTTTTTGTAGGAATAACAGTTTAACAGAAACCACAGCTGGTCCTTTCTGCAAGTATGTGGTTTCCTTCTTAGCCATGAATATAACTCCAGAATCTCAATATTTTTAAAGCTGATCTCCAAAACTCTTACCCTGATCTATTCTTTCTCAAGTGCTGCCCATCTCAGCAAATAGCACTACCATCTACCAAGTCCTTAAGTCCCAAACCTTTCTATCCTACTTCTAAACCATTCATGAAGCCCTAAATAACTCTTAAATAAGCCCCACCTTTTCAGTTGTATTCTCCTTTCTTTAATTTAGATTCTCCTAATATCTTATCTGGATTATTCATTAGACATGTAAATCATCTCACTTTGTTTATCCTTTCACCCTTCCTATTAATTTTATACACAGAGCTTCAGCACTATCCTTAATATGTCTCTTTTGCTCTTCAATCTCTTCAGTGTTTTTCTCCCTCCCTTACAGTACAACCCAAACTCCTTATAATGCCCTGGAAGAACATTGGTCATTTGACTCCTGCCCACCATTCTGACTTTATCTCCTGCTTTTCTCATGCCCTTAACTCAAGCTACAAAGGCCTCTCAGTTCCTTGAATTGCAGGCTGTAGTCATTCTCATCTGGGAACCTTTACACATGCTGACATTTTCTCCTAGAACACACACTACTATAACTCCCTTCTTTGCCTTGACTACCAGTCATTTTGGGGGCTTCCATTTAAATAATTATTTTTCTCTTAACCTATAGACACCATAGAAAATTCTAAGTTAGATGTCCCCTACTATGTGTGCCCATGTTATTTGAGTTTTATCATTTTAGTACATATTGATCAAAAACTGTTTTTAGAACTATAATGTTGATGATGATAACAATATTAGTATTAATAATTAACATTTGTTGGAATATTCACACTCTACCTGGCTCTGTGCTACATATTGAGAATGTAATGGTGAGAAAAATATAGTCTTTGCTGTCAAAGAAATAAAGGGCAATAAAAACAAGTGAATACACAAATAAAAATGTATTGTGCAGAAAAAATATATATATTAGGTTACATCACAAGAAATTGCTAATATTTGACCAGTTTGACCTATAAAAATGGCAATTTCACATAATTGGTCTAACATTTTAAAAGTTTTCTAACTAGTAAAAGAACACATGTAAAGGAAAAGCATAGGAAGTAAGGTGAAGTGACTTCTTTGCAGGGAGTAATTGAGGAAAACCTCTGGTAGAAGTAATATTTGAACTGAAGATAATGAAGTGGAGCCTGTCATGTTAAGGTTTGGGGATAAATTTTCTATATTTAGGAAATGGTAATTGAACAGTATGATAATTATCTGTTTTAATTGTTTTCTCCACCAAATGGTAAGCATCACAATGACATTCATTTCTATGAAAAAAGGAGATATGCAACTAAAAGTTTACTTAATGAACATGTATGTCAATTATAATTGAAAAATAAAAATATATTTTAGAAATAAACAAAAGTTTGTTTAATGAATAAAGGCATGCATAGACAAATCATCTGGACTCCTAGCACACCTTCAATATTGTCTCCCCTCTTTTTTTGTTTTTCGTTTCTCAAGTTATATCATATAGTGGTTCAGAGACTCTTGTTTTTTCTTATAATCAAAGCACTCATTCCAACCTTCTAGCTTTTCCTCATTGAAATTTCTTCTGTTTGGAAAGCTCTTATTCACCTGGCTAATTTATACTCACCCTTCAGTACTCATATTAGGTGTCACTTCCTCCAAGCAGAGTTCCCTAATCACTTCCCTTTCACCAAGCCCATCCTGGTCTGTTCTCTCTAGTGCCTTGAATCACCCACTATTTTGGCATTTACCACATGTTCTGAAATGGTTCTACATAAGTATTATTCTTATCTACTAGGATTTAAAATACTCTGGGTCAGTGCCTAAATCTATCTATCTATCTATCTATCTATCTATCTATCTATCTATCTATCTATCTATCCTCATCATCTATCTATCTATCATGAGATATTTCATTTTAATAAAAACTAGAAAATTAAAATTTTGAACATAAAAAAAGGATTCAGATATTTTGGTTTTTCGAGTTATAAAAATGTTATACTAAATTAAAAAAGTCAAAGTTTCCATACATTGTTTTATTTAATGTCTCTTCCTTATCTTTAGGAAAATATGTACATTAAGAATACAATCATGCCCGGCCAACATGGCTCAGTAATTGAGCATCAACCCATGAACCAAGAGGTCATGGTTCAATTCCCAGTTAGGACATATGCCCGGATTGCTGGCTTGATCCCTAGTGTGAGTCATGCAGGAGGCAGCCAATCAATTATTCTCTTTTATCATTGATGTTTCTATCTCTCTCTCCCTCTCCCTCTCTGAAATCAATAAAACTATATTAAAAAAAGAATATAATCATTATAACCTCCAATGAACCCTTAGGAATTGGGCTAATATAAATAATTCAGAAATGAGAACTTTATGATCTTGATCACAGAAATAACAATGTTTTCCTACAAAAGTTAACAGTATTTGAACATACATATTATCCTACAGGAAGTCTGGAAAAAATGATTTGGCTCCTGACTAGATTCTTTATAATAACAGAAAGTCACATCTGAGGAAGTCCTCTGATTCCAGATCCGGGTCACATGCAAATTATACTTTTTCTCTGCCAATTAAAAAAGATATATTTCTATACCTATGTATGTATGTATGTATGTATGTATGCATGTATTTTTCAATATTCTGGAGTGCTTCGTTCCAGAGGTGTTATCTCCCACAATTCAGCTGAGGCCTGCAAAGTTAGTATTGAAAATTGAATGTAGCAGGTGGATGACAGCACAGTTCAGTAGGAAAGAGGCAGCCTGATTGTGTCTGCTTATTAGTGGTAGGATAGCCCTTGGGAGAGATTTTATAGTGGAGATAAGACAGGCAGCATTTTTATAGAATAAAGTGGCAGACTGAAGTGATATTGATGCTGTTTGTGTGCCCAACTAAAAAGATGATAACTTGAGGCAAAGCTGAAATACATATCCAGGCAGGTCATGACTTATCAGGTAGCAGCCAGGCACCACAAAAGTATATAGGAGCCACTTTACTCTGATAACTATTCATGCTGCATCATGCATCAGAGATAATTTTTGAAGGCCCTGGCCTGGTTTCTGGGTCTTGCTTTTCTTTTTTTCTAAGATGACAAGACCTTGACCTAACCCTGGGTTAGTGCCCATTAGAATACACCCAAAAGAAACTTGTTATTTATGGATGAGGTTAATCATTCTGAAGTGCTGGTAAGGATGACCTCTGCTATTACATTCTCCTAATCTTTTGTGAATTGTTCATTAATGTATCATGCATCAACACTAACTGAATTTCACTCAATCCTATCAGGCATTAAATATTTTTTAAAATAAGTTCTGGGATTTGGTACAGCATGGTAACTACAGTTAATTATATTGTATTACTAGAGGCCCAGTGCATGAAATTCGTGCATGGGTAGGGTCCCTAGTGGCTGCTGGCCGGGGGTGCCTCCCTTCCCTGGCAGTCACTGCCGGCCAGGAGGAAGGGCCTTCCTCCCCACACCACCTGCTGCCACCACTGCTGGCCCCACTTCCTTGTTGAACTCCAGGTTGAGGGGACAATTTGCATATTAGTCTTTTATTATATAGGATATACTTAAAATTTGCTATGAGTAGATCTTAAGCATTCTCATCACACACACAAAAGGAAAACTATGTAAGGTGATGAATGTGTTAATAAATTTTATAAATAAATGTAATAATTTTATAATAAATGTAATAATTTTACAGTGCATACATAAATCACATTGTATACTGTAAATAAATACAATTTTATTTAATTATGCTTCAATAAAGTGAAAAAATACATTTTGTTTGAAAACTGGCTGTAATGGCACTCACTATTCTATACCTAAGTGCTTTTAATAAAATATGATGATGATAACAACTATTATTTTTGAGGACTTACTATGTGTCAAATACCCTGTAAGAACTATATGTGTATGATATTATTTAAAAATTAAAAGGCAAGCTAGCATGTTGGTTAAGGATATAAGCTATAGAGTCAAACTGCTTAAATCAGCATCCTATATCCATCACTTACAAACTGTGTGGACTCCATGACTCAGTTTACAAGGACTGTAAATTGCAGTAGAATTACCAAGATGCATAAGACATAACCTCATGTAACTCACAGACTAGTAAAAGTGCTCAGTTTAGTGAGGGTTCAGCAAAATATGTGACCATTCCCCAAATCCAGCTCACTGCCTCTTTTTGTAAATACAGTTTTATTGGCACACAATCATTCTGATTTGTTTACATATTGTCTATACTTGTTTTCCATGCTATAGTGGCAGAGTTGAGTCATTGTCCTAGACAACTTAATGGCCTGAAAAGCTTAAAACATTTATGATCTTGCCCTTTGCAGAAAAAGATTGCTAACTCCTGTCCTAGTGCAGTGATTTCAGTTCATCATTAAAATCCAACACATACTGATGAAGAGCACTGGCTTTGGTGTTAGATAGATCTGAGTTCAAATACCACTCTAGCCACTTACTTAACGGTGTGAATTTTTAACATGTTATTCCTTGTTCTTCAATTTTCTCACCTGCAAATTGAGGATAATAATAATATCTACCTCAATGAGTACTATGAGGATGTGAGGATGAAATGAGGTAGCTCATGCAAAGAGTTTAGCACAATGTCTGGTACATAGTAAATGCTCATTTATTTTACGTGATATTATTATTGACTAGAGGCCCGGTGCATGAATTTCGTGCACCGGGGTGTGTGTCCCTCAGCCCAGCCTGCACCCTCTCCAATCTGGGACCCTTTGAGGGATGTCCGACTGCCCGTTTAGGTCAGGATTGGGCCTAAATGGGCAGTCGGACATCCCTCTCACAATCTAGGACTGCTGGCTCCCAACTGCTCACCTGCCTGCCTTCCTGGTTACCCCTAACCACTTCTGCCTGCCAGCCTGATCACCCCCTAACCACTCCCCTGCCAGACTGATTGATGCCTAACTGCTCCCCTGCCAGCCTGTTTGCCCCTAACTGCCCTCCCCTGCAGGCTTGGTCACCCCTACCTGCCCTCCCCTGCAGGCCTGGGTCTCCCCCAACTGGCCTTCCCTGAAGTTCCAGTCGCCCCCAACTTCCCTCCTCTGCTGGCCTGGTCACCCCTAACTTCCCTCCCTTTCAGGCTTGATTGCCCTCCCTTGCAGGCCTGGTCCCAACTGCTCTCCTCTGCTGGCCATCTTGTGGTGGCCATCTTGTGTCCACATGGGTGTAGCCATCTTGTGCATTGGAGTGACAGTCAATTTGCATATTGCTCTTTTATTAGATAGGATGGAGGCCTGGTGCATGGGTGGGGGCCGGCTGGTTTGCCCTGAAGGGTGTCCCGGATCAGGGTGGGGGTTCCCTTGGGGCAAGGGGTGGCCTGGGAAAGGGGCCTGTGGTGATTTGCAGGCTGGCCACGCCCCCCGCTGACCCAAGTGGAGGCCCTTGTATCTGGGATTTATTTATCTTCTATAATTGAAACTTTGTAGCCTTGAGTGAAGGCCAGGGCAGGCGGAAAGCTTGGCTTCCTCCATCGCCGGGGAAACCCAAGCCTCCTGCTCACTCCATGGCCACAGCCATCTTGGTTGGGTTAATTTGCATAATTGCTCTTGATTGGCTTGTGGGCGTGGCTTGTGGGTGTAATGGATGTGTGATAAATTTGCATATTACTCTTTTATTGGATAGGATGTTGTGGTGAGCTCCTTATTGGAACCACACTAGCTTTGTTATAACAAAAATTGTGAGTGGGAAATGATAGAGGATAAAGATAGAAAAGAAGTGGTGGGAAAATCCTGAGTGTGGAGCAAATAATAGAAGCCACTGACAGGCTCCAGAGTTTCCATTTAAACAAAACATTGAAAGCAAACAAATGGAGGGAGTGGGGTATAGCACGATGAAAAATGCTACTTAGGGAATGTCATCTGTACTTTCTCTTTGTCTTCTTTTTTTAAACTATAATACTTATCACTTGTACAAAACACAGTATGACATCATCTATTATCAACACTTTCATTGCCTATCTCTTACTGCTAGAATATCAGTTCCATAAAGTCAAGAATCTTGGTTTTAATTACTAAAGGATCCCAAACACCTAGCACAGTGCCTGACACATATTAGGCACTCAATAATTGTTGAATGCATTTGATCAACCATGTGTTGGATGGGAAAGATGCAAGACCACAGGATATCAATACACTCACCAATAAGTGTAAGGTATGGGTGCTAGTTCAGAGTCATGGAGAGGATCACAGATAAACAAGGACAATGATGTTATTTTGTTTTGCTTCAAATAATTTGCAGGACTTAGTAACTAATGAACAAAAGGACTGAAGGAAAAGTTAGTTGAGGTAAAGTGTTTTTCTTTTTTTTTAGAAAAACTATAAGCATATGTATAAGGCTTTATACTTGGTTGGATCCTCAAACCAGTTAACAGGTATAATTTAGCAAAGGGGAAATACATATGTGAGGGTAAATACATTTGCAGCAAACAACTCACTCTTGTTGACAAAGTGAACCACTCAGTATGTTGTCTTGTTAGCATGTAGGGATGGACTAGTTCTAGTCTCTTATATCTATTTGAATTGCTGTGATTTATGTTATAATCTGGACAATTTTACTACTTCAATATAATTGCATGATTATGTTGCAGTCCTGATGCCTTGTTAGTTTTGATATGACTTTCATTCCCTTTTCTCTAAAGATCTCAACATTCATAAATATACATTAAATTGCAAATGTATAAAGCTGATAATGATGGGCATTTAACTACTTAACACTTACTGATTAAAATGCTCTTTTTGAAAGACTTTCTCCTTTAGGATCCTAAGGTGAGTGAAAGTGCTATCTAGTATGGTCTATTTCTGCATCTGTATTTGCCTCATGTCTTCTGTAGCTCCAGTTTTCAACTATAGGTAAACAAGCCTGGCTGCTTGTTGTTACAGATGTTAATCAGACTCCCAATTTAGTTCAGACTTAGTGGTCCCCTTTTATTTTCTTACTAGAGGCCCGGTGCATGAAATTCGTGCACTGGGGGAGTGGGGGGGGTGCCCCTCAGCCCAATCTGCACCCTCTTCAATATGGGACCCCTCAGGGGATGTCCAACTTCCAGCAGTCGGACATCCCTCTCACAATCCGGAACTGCTGGCTCCTAACCACTCACCTGCCTGCCTGCCTGCTCGCCCCTACCTTGATCTCCTGCCAGCCTGATTGCCCCTACCTTGCCCTCCCCTATCAGCCTGATCACCCCAAACTGCCTGTGCCTTGGCCCCCAGTCTGGCCTCCCTCTGGAGGCACCACCCCCATAACCCCAATGATGCTGCCACTGCAGCTGGTTATGGCTGCCTGAGCCTTGGCCTTTGTAGCCACTGCGGCTTTGTCTGGAAAGATGTCCGGAAGACAACCACTCTAATTAGCATATTACCCTTTTATTAGTATAGATTTGGGGACCATTACAACCACGCAGAACTTGAAGAAAACACATGGCCCTGGTCAGTTTGGCTTAATGGAGAGAGCATCGGCCTGTGGACTGAAGAGTCCAGGTTTGATTCTGATCAGGGGCACACATGCCTGGGTTTCGGGCTCAATCCCCAGTAGGGGGCCTGTGGGCGGCAGCTGATCAGTGATTCTTTTTTTTTTTATAATATATTTTATTGATTTTTCACAGAGAGGAAGGGAGAGGGATAGAGAGCTAGAAACATCGATGAGAGAGAAACATCGACCAGCTGCTTCCTGCACACCCCCCACCGGGGATATGTGCCAGCAACCAATGTACATGCCCTTAACCGGAATCGAACCTGGGACCTTCCAGTCCGCAGACCGACGCTCTATCCACTGAGCCAAACTGGTTTCGGCTGATCAGTGATTCTTATCATTGATGTTTCTATCTCTCTCTCTCCCTCTCCCTTTCTGAAATTTTAAAAATATATATTTTTTAAAGAAAACACATGATCTTCACTTTGGGCTTTGTCATCTTACAATATCCTTTGTGCAGTGTTTTAACTTCCCTCAACTTTCCTTTACCCACCTTTAAAGTGCAATCTATTTTGGGGAAGATGATCAGGAAAGTGATTCCAGTGGGTAGAAGTTTTTGTTGGAGGGGATGGATCATGAAGACATTTAAAAATTGAGCATGGTGATGGTTGTACCACTCTGAATTTACTTTAAAAAACCAGTTCATTGTACACTTTAGGTGACATGTACAGTATATGGGTTATATCTCAACAAAGCTGTTCTTTTATTTCTTTTTAAATAAAGACCAGTCTTATAATCAATTGCAGATGTTTTCAGAGGCCCCTCAAGATTTGCTCACCATGTCCCAAATCACGGCTGTAATTCCCAGTTGCCTCCAGTCCTGGTGGATCTGGATGGTGTGGTTTGCAAAGGAGAAGGTGGCAAGAGGCTTATGGAATTTCGGCAACCCCATTCCCCCGGTCTCCTCATAGGGCACCAGGGCCATTCCCACTGTGCCAGCTCTGCTCCCTTTAACCTGTTGGGCAAAAGAATCCTGCGTGCTCTGGCCAGAAAGTGCATTCTTTCTTAGGTGGCCCGAATGCTTTTTTTAAGGTCATTTTATGGATTCAAAAGAATAAACAGAGATGTGGAAAGCTTTTGTCAAAATCCTTTTACATGGTTCTTCCAGTCTCATGGGAAATGAGATGTGGCTCTGAATTCATCCCAAAGTGTGTCTTTGGGCAAAAGCACCCAGAACGGCATAACTCCTGCAGAATGCCCCACACACTTTGCTGTCAGGACTCAGGGGGGCTTGAGGGTGAGCGAGGCGGCGGTGCCAGCACAGGACCTGGGAGAAGGTAGCCCTTTCTACACTGCCCAGGCCACGTGGACTACAGCAGTACCCGCCCAGGTGGGCAGGGTGTTTCTGCTGTTTTGTTTTGGTCTGGCCTCCACCCCGTCAGCCACGGACCAGTGCCTGCACTGAGACTGAATGGTTTGATGGCCCTACTTTTTGGTGGACAGTGGATGCACTCCCAGAGACTGGCAGTTAGACTCTGGCGGCTTCTGAGTCCCTTGCGGGGAGAGCCCGGCCCTAGGTCAAGAACAGACTCAGGCGTCCTCGGCCAGGAGGCCTCCTTGGGCTAGGGGCCGCCACAGTTTGAAGGCTGGCCATGACCCCAATCCTGGCAGGGGTCTCCTCTGGGGTGCTGGCAGGCCTGGGCTAATGGCTGCCCTGGTTTGGAGACTGGTCACACCCCGATCCTGGTGGGGGTCTCCTCTGGGGCACTGGCAGGCCTGGGCTCTGGCGCCGCAAAGGGAGAGGTTCCTGAACCTGCTTCCCACACACCTAGGCTAGGATACATCTTGTAGGAGGCGGCTTCAATGCCAGGGGTCGGTGACCAGGTCCTCCGGAGCCTCGCTTTCTGGGCTGCAGTCCCATGTCTCCCAGTGCCCCAGGCTTGGATGCGCCCACGCAGTTTTCCCCACCACCAGCCACCTCAGCGCAGGCCACAGCAGCTGAAGCTAGCCTCTTGGAAGCAAGGCCACCACACCCACCACCTCTAGTAGCTCTCTGCTGCTCCCTCGCTGTGCCCTGTCCTCTGGGGTAGAGGAGTGCTCCCAGCCCAGAGGCCCTCCCTCCCTCCACAGCCTGGCTTGGGAAGCTGACCTTGTGCTGGGGCTAAGATGCCAGCATGCCCACTCGGCTACTATGGGTGCAACACAGGCCCCACGGAGGCCAACCTGGAGAATGTGGACCCCAGCTCTGCATCCGGCTGCTGCAGATGGCCTCGGTGGTCAACTACCACCTGCTCCTTCCACTGGCCCCATTGATCCCTCTCAGCACCAGCCATTTGGGCCAGGGTCGCGATCCAGCCCAGGACCCCCGGGAGACGCCTGGCTGGGCCCGGCCACGCCCCCCCCGGGTCTCGATCCAGCCCGGACCGCCGGGAGGCACCTGGCTGGGCCCGGCCATGCCCCCCCGGGTCGCGATCTGCCCCCGGCGTGGCCTTAGCCCCCGGGACCCCCGGGAGCGGCTGGCTTGTCCCGGCCATGCCCCTCTAGGGTTGCCATCGCTCCCTGGGACCCCTGGAACTAAGAGGATTGGGCGCCGCCATCTTGGTTTTCTCAATGGCCAGATAGGCCACCAGGAGTCCCGCCCCCACCCTCTCGCAAGCCCAATCATGGGCATAGCGGAGGTGCGGTCAATTTGCATGTTTCTCTATTATAAGGTAGGATTCCCCCTGAAGAGAGCCATTCCATTTAACTTACTATACCACAGATTCCTGAATGAATTCCCTCTTGTCATTTTGAAAATAACATTGTCATTTTGAAGCTTCTCTCTGTTTTCTTTACCTTGCTACAGAACAAGGAACAAAAGTACTTATGGACTAAAATTTAACCCATTGTTCCTAAAACTGAAATTTGAGAACAAAGGGGAAATCAGGAAAGAATAAGACAAAGAAGCAAAATAGTCAGTAGTCCTACAATAAGAGAAACACTGACAGATCTTTATTGAATAAAAAAAAGGAAGATAATTGTTGTTCAGAATTTTCAGACAGATTTTCAACTAGTATCATCATGTACTTACTAAACACACATTTAGTATGTTTTGGTTAAAGAAAGAGCCCATTGAAAATCTCTTTCCTGTTCTGGTGCCTTTCAGTCTCTCCGACCTAGTATTGCTTTAGAGCAGTGATGGGCAACCTTTTGAGCTTGGTGTGTCAAACTTCACCAAAAAACTGAGCATAACTCGGGTAGTGTGTCACTTTGAGGAAAAAACATTATTTCACGATATTTATAGTTTCAATAACATAAATGTATAATTGTATTTAATAAACCAAAAACTAAATATTTAGTGCTGACAACGCGTGTCAGAGGTTCACCATCACTGCTTTAGAGGAATGATATGGAATGGTGTTTAAGTGTTTAGGATCTGGAATCAGGCAGCCCTGAATAAAATCACAGATCTACCACTTACTTGTAATGTGACCCCCAAAAAAGTCCTACACCTTTCTAAGCCTCAGTTTTTATATCTGTAAATTATACATGTATCATACCCAATGTTGCTGTGAAGATTAGAATAGATAATCCATACACATGATTTTGCAACTCATAAATCTGTTATTATTACAAGTATTTTCTGCTTCAGCCCAAATCATAAATTTATTTTTCCCCTCTATATATCAAGTGAGTTTTAAGAAGGACCCCTATCTCTGGCCACAAGGTTTCCTGTGCTTGCTGGACTTCTCATCATCTACTACTGTACACCCAACTTTTATATCCAGTTTCACTCCACAACTTCCTTGATCCTCTTAGTGAGTTATTAGCTTAGGGTTATACAAGCCTCTTGGAATAGCCTTGGGTATCTAGTAATTCCCTTCCATAGATCTATAATTTTAATATTGACCCAAATTTATATTTTTACAGTGTTGTAATATTTGTAGAGAAATCTTGTAGGGAAACTAGTGATGTGAGTGGAGTACATTTTGGTCAGTGCTTTACATGCAATAGAATCTTTCTCAGACTCCCAGAGTTGCACTGTGGAAAGGGGTGGAGTTAAGATATATCACTAAGCAATATATATATATATATATATATATATATATATATATATATATTTCTGTGTATGCATATATATATATATATATATATATATATATATATATCTCCTACCTAATAAAATAGTAATATGCAAATCAACCATAACTCCGCTACACTCACCAGCCATGCCCACCAGCCACTCCCACCAGCCAATCAGTGCAAGTATGCAAATTAACCCCAACCAAGATGGCTGCTGCCACAGAGAGCAGGAGGGAGGCTTGGGTTTCCCCAGCAATAGAGGAAGCCAAGCTTTCCACAAACACTGGCAGGCCCAGGCCTCCACTCAAGAATACAAAGTTTCAATTATAGAAGATAAATACCAAGAAAAATGGCAGCAGCCACGGAGCTGGAGAGAGCAGGCTAGGGTTGCCCCCGGCGACCAAGGAAGCCAAGCTTTCAATCTAACCTGGTCGGCCCAGGCCTCCACTTAAGGCTACAAAGTTTCAATTATAGAAGGTAAACAAATCCAAACAGAAATGGCGGCAGCCACGGAGTGAGCAGAAGGCTTGGCTTTGCTCCAGGCTACAAAGTTTCAATTGTAAAAGATAAATATATCCCAGATACCAGGGCTTTCGCTTGGGTCACTGGGGGGCATGGCTGGCCTGAAAACCACCACAGGCCCCTTGCCCAGGCTTCCCCACACCCCAAGGGAACCCCCACCCTGATCCGGGACACCCTTCAGAGCAAACCAGCTGGCCCCCACCCCTGCACCAGGCCTCTATCCTATCTAATAAAAGAGTAATATGCAGATTGACCATCACTCCAACACACAATGTGGCTGCCCCCATGTGGTCAAAGATCCTGACCCCATGTGGACACAAGAGGGCCACCACAAGATGGCCAGCGGGGGAGGGCAGTTGGGAGGGACCAGGCCTGCAAGGGAGGGCAGTTGGGAGCAATCAAGCCTGCAGGGGAGGGCAGTTAGGGGTGACCAGGTCGGCAGAGGAGGGAAGTTGAGGGCAAACAGGCTGGCAGGAGAGCAGTTAGACATCAATCATGCTGGCAGGGCAGTGGTTAGGGGTGATCAGGCTGGCAGGCAAAAGTGGTTATGGGCAATCAAGAAGGCAGGCAGGTGAGCAGTTGGGAGCCAGCAGTCCTGGATTGTGGGAGGGATGTCCCACTGCCCTACATGGACAGGACAGTGGGACATCCCTCGAGGGTTCCCAGATTGGAGAGGGTGCAGGCTGGTCTAAGGGGCACCCCACCCCGTGCATGAATATATATATATATATATATATATATATATATATATATATATATATACCCAGTGACTGGAATGACAGAATGACAAAATGACCAGAATGACCAGTGGCTATGACACTCAATGCAGCAGCCAAACAGCCTGATCCAGGCCCTGATTGCCCCCGCCCCTGGGTCGTCTGGCCCCTGATCAATTCCCAACCCCCCTGATCAGCCAACCACCCACAGCCCCTACCCCCTTCCAGCCTGGCCCAATGGGCCCCCATCAGGGCAGGCCAGCTGGACCCCATCTGTGCACGAATTCGTGCACCAGGCCTCTAGTAGTTGAATAAATAATTCACCAGAGGGTAGAAAAAGGACTTTTAGTCCCTCTGGAGGTAAAATAAGGTTTCAGAGACTATCCAACGGGTTTACACGTATTTATGCAAAACCTTTATCATTTTATTTATGTGTGTTTTTTTTTAATTTTCAAGAGTCACTCTAGTTATGTCATTCAGAAAATAAATCATAGCCTAAGTACCAGTATCAATTTCATTTCACAATTACCAGAGTATATATTAGAATGCTTTGAGCCATAAATAACATATAACCCAACTCAAAATTGGTAAAATAACAAAGGGAATTTGTAGACTCATACAACTGAAAAATTCATAGAAAGTCTGAGTTTCAGGTAGTCTCATTTAATGGCCAGACAGTATCAAAAAGGACCTGGTTTATTTCAGTTTTCTGTGAAGTTAACTTCATCTTAAGGTCAGTTATTTTGTTCTTATGGTCATAGATGGTTGTGAGCAGCTCTCTAGGAACATACTTATTCAGGAGAGAATGAATGTGTCTTACCATTCCCAGTGATAATGTTGTATTAGGGTGTTTGGAAAAATTCTAATTGACTTAAGCCATTCAGAATTCACCTCCAGAAGTTGGGAGTAAAGTTATTCTTATACAAATCATCTAATAGGGAGTGTTCAGGATACTGTTACCATGAAGGAGAGGAAATAGATGCTGGATAGCAAATATAAACTGTCTGCTACACCCATTATTCAGCACTTTAGAGACGGTCTCTAAAAGAGCCTCTGAAAGATAGTTTGTATTAATATAGCTGGCTGTTCTAATTGAGCCGATTAGAGACTCTGAATACTCCTGGATCTCAATCAACAGAAAATACTTATTTATTGAATTTGTTACATGCCAAGCAATCTCTTTTCTTTGCACATATCCTGGAAAAAATAATAGGAGATATTTTTCATCAAATAATACTGGGTTTATGGGAGTAAATTTGCAAAACTTGTAAAAAAATCTATTCTGAATAGATGAATCCTTTTTTCCCCCTTATTCCTCACCTGAGGACATATTTTTATTGGTTTTAGAATTTTAGAGTGAGAAGAGGGGAAAGGGTGCAGATAATGGGGGGAAGAGAGAGAGAGAGAGAGAGAGAGAGAGAGAGAGAGAGAGAGAGAGAGATATCGGTTGCCTCCTGTACACACCCTGACCTGGGGTCTTACCAGCAACCCGGGTATGTGCCTTGATCTGGAATTGAACCCACTACCTTTTGGTGCACAAGACAATGCTCCAACCAACTTAGCCACACTGTCCAGGGCTAGATGAATTCTTTATTGGCTAGCATGGTATTTGATCAGCACAAAGGTAACTGGGTTGCTCCAACTTCCCCTCCCCCTCAAACCACAGTTGTTTTTTTGAGCAGTGTTGCTTCAGTGTTACTGTTTATAACCCAGATCCCCATCATGTGCATATGCAGACTGATCACCACTGAGCATGGTGGAGATATAGGCAATGTGTCTAGAGGCAGAGCCAATTAATTTCTGCATGTGTGTAGGTGGTATAGATTTCAGATGTATTGGAGCAGCTTCTGATGTCAGTGGCCATAATGTATTAGGTGCCATGGGGTCCTGACTTTATATGCTCCCCAGTTTGACACACCAAGTCTATAGACATATGAGGAGTGGAACATTGCTTTTAAGAAAATAGACAATTCTCTTGTGAAGTTTTGTGAGTGATTATGGCAAGTCAATGAATATCATTCTAACTTCTGCTGCTGGAGTCTGGTGGAATGATGAGGTAGCACTGAGAATCTAGCAGAAATTTGCTTCTTGGTATTGAATCAAGTCATATGATGGTAATTGAAGACTCTAGAAGCTCTTCAGATTTTTGTTGATTACTTTTGTGATTTATATCTAGGGCTGCAAGTGAGAATTCCTGTGTCACTTGTTTCATGTTCAGGGATGTAATCTGTGATATATATGCTAATAACTAAGAAATAAATAGCATGTTTCAATTTTCAAATAAATTTCACACAGCATTTTCATTTTATTTGATCTCTGTAAGAATTCTGTGAGTTACATAGGAATATACAGTAATTCCATTTTCTATATTCAAAGCCCCTGTTTCAGAGAGCTATGTTAGCCGAGGCCATAACATAAGCAATCAGTGAATCAGAGACTTAAACCTTGGTTACCTCATTTCAAATCGCATGCTCTTTCCACTGTAGGAACCACCCCTGCATATTTACAAGGAGACATGGGACAAGAAATCAAAAACTATAGTGGTCTATTGTCCTGATTATTCCCCCAGTCAGCTTTTGGAAGATTCTTGAATGGAAGTGGGGATTGAAATGAATAGTGTGCTCTCCTGCTATCAGGTATGTTTTCAATAAAGGACAACAAAGGTAAGATTAAGAAATGTATTTACAGCCCTAGCTGGTTTGGCTCGGTAGATAGAGCATCAGCCTGCGGACTAAAAGGTCCCAGGTTCGATTCTGGTCAAGGGCACATGCCTGGGTTGCGGGCTTGATCCCCAGTGGGGGGCATGCAGGAGGCAGCTGATCAATGATTCTCTCTCATCATTGATGTTTCCATCTCTCTCTCTCCTCCTTCCTCTCTGAAATCAATAAAAATATATATAAAAAAGAAATGTATTTACAAGGTTGTTTTCAAAGGAGATATGAAAATATTTTACATAATATTATAGCATTGAGACATAGAGGGATTGTATAACTTATCCCAATTTACATAGCTTTTAAGTGGTAGAGCCAAGGCCTAAACCCAGGTCTCTCTCTCTTACCAGAACTCAAACTCAAGCCTTAATAGGCAGTTCTATAAAAGTGTATTAGAGAAAAAGATGGCGACCGGCAGGAAGGTAGGGAGAGAGAGAGTGTGAGTGAGGAACCCACAGAGGAGAGTGTAGACATGTGTGGTGTGTGTGTGTGTGTATTTGCTAGGGTCAGTTAGATTCTGCAGGTCTTCCAAGGGGCTGCCTAACCAGGCAGTCCTAGACGGCGGAGCCCAGCACACAAAGTGGACACTTCACTTCTCCGCGGCTGGTGCGGACTCGGAGACCACGCCATCTTGAGAAACAGAGCTGCCTGAGACTCGGATCCTGGCTTCTGACATAAACCAGGACCCTGTAGCCAATGGGAACAGAGAACTGCTATCACAGCTTCAGACCAACAAACAACAAGAATCCAGACTTCCAGGCAGATTTCTGTGAGTCAAAGAGCCTATCCCCCTCCCTGCAGGCATGCGTATAGCACCATGGTAACTGATAGACCCGCCCCTTGCCCAAGCTGCAGAGCTTTGCGCAGGGATGCGCTCCCCCTTAGGGAATTTGGCAAGCAGGACAGAAGCAGCTCCCCTTCTGGGAAATCTGACAGTGCACACAGAGGGCTCCCCTTCGGGGAATTTGGGGGAATTTGGCTTGTGGGTCACAGCTCCCCTTTGGGGAATCTTAGAGCATGCACAGAGGGGCTTCCCTTTGGGGAATTTGGCACGCAGGACGGACTCCGTCCCCCTTCGTGGAATCTGGGAGAGTGCACGGAGGCAGCTCAACTTCAGGAATTTGAGAGTGTGCACCCTAGCCGGTTTGGCTCAATAAAGAGAGCACACACAGGACGCAGCTCCACTTCAGGGAATTTGGCACGCCGGACCCAGCTGCCTGGGATCCCTGACTCACAGCGCATTCACACTAAGAGCCAGTGACCCCAATTGTTGGTGCATTCACACACAGAGACCCTGATTCTCAACGAGAAACCGCACGAGGTAACAGAGACTCTGACACTCGATTCTTGGTGCAGACACAGGGAAATTCTGACTCCTGGCACATTCTAACGATCTCATTTTCAGCACATACCAACAGTGTGGTGCGGACAGGGCCCCTGATTCTAAGTGTGCACACGAGACCACACGGAACACTGGGGACACTGACCCTGGGCAAGTCTGGTTCCCACCAACCAAAGGCAGCCACATGTCCTAGTGTCAGAGCACTTCAGTGAAACTTGGGTGGAGTGAAGTCCCCACAGCACATGGCCCAGGTCCATGCAAATGGAAGCTTGAGCTTTCTGGTGATAGCCAGAATGGGGAAACAAAATAACGCACAGAGGAAAGAAAATGTGGAGTCGCCAAGAAAGGAAATTAGTGAAACTGAAGTTTGCAACATAACCGAAAAGGAGTTCAGAGTAATGGTCATGGAATTTATACATCGGATGGAGGAGAAAATCAACAACTTATGCAAGAATCAGGAAGAAATGAAAAGTGATATAGCTACAATCAAAAACACCATGGAAAGTTTCAACAGTAGACTACAAGAAGCAGAGGACTGAATTAGTGAGTTAGAAGATCAGGTACAGAAACAAGCTCAATCTGAACAGCAATTGGAGTAAAGAATTAAAAAGCAGGAGGAAAGCCTAAGGGAGCTTCAGGACAACATGAAACGAAGTAACATGCGTATAATAGGGCTGCCAGAAGGACAAGAAGAGCAGCAGGGATTAGAAAATCTATTTGAAGAAATAATCACAGAAAACTTCCCGGATATGGGAAAGATAAAAGTTACGCAATTACAGAGAGTCCCAAGCAGGATCAACCCCAAAAGACCCACACCAAGACATGTCATAATTTCAATGGCAAATATAAATGGTAAAGAGAGAATCTTAAAGGTGGCAAGAGAGAGACAGAGAGTTACCTACAAAGGAATACCCATCAGATTGTCAAATGATTAGTCAACAGAAACACAACAAGCTAGAAGTGAATGGAAGGAGGTATACAAAGTGTTGCAAAGCAAAGGACTGAATCCAAGAAAACCATATCCAGCAAGACTATCAATCAAAATTGAAGGGGAAATCAAGAGCTTCACAGACAAAAAAAGGCTCAGGGAGTTTATCACCACCAAACCAGCAATGCAAGAATTGCTAAAGGGAATACTGTAAAAAGAAGAAATAAACAGGTAAGAAGGAATACAGACACAAAAATAGATATGAATACAAACAAACACCTTTCAGTAATACCTTTAAATGTAAACGGACTAAATGATCCAATCAAAAGCCATCGAGTGGCTGAATGGATAAAAAAACATGACCCATATATATGCTGTCTACAAGAGACCTACCTCAGAACAAGAGACTCACACAGATTGAAAGTGAAAGGATGGAAAAATATCTTTAATGCAAATGGAAATGAAAAAAAAGCTGGGGTAGCAATACTTATATCTGACAAAATAGACCTCAAAGTAAATGCCATAACAAGAGATAAGGAAGGCCACTTCATAATACTAAAGGGAGAAATCCAACCAGAAGAAATAATTCTGGTAAACATATATGCTCCCAATATAAGAGCACGCAAATACATAAAAAAACTCCTGGAGGATATCAAGGGAGAGATTAATAGCAATACAATCATAGTAGGAGACTTTAATACCCCACTATCACCATTGGACAAATCCTCTAAACAAAAAATCAGCAAAGAAACAGCAATCTTAAATGACTCACTAGACCGATGGAATTAATTGACATCTTCAGAACATTTCACCCCAAAGCTACAGAATATACATTCTTCTCAAGTGCACATGGGTCATTTTCAAAGATAGATCATATGCTGGGTCACAGGCAAATTCTCTTCAAATTCAAGAAGATAGAAATTATATCAAGCATCTTCTCAGATCACAGTGGCATAAAACTGGAAATAAACTACAATAAATACAATCCAAAGAAATCAAACACATTGAGACTAAACAGCATGCTATTAAACAAGGACAGGGTCACCAGAGAGATCAAGGAAGAAATAAAAAAAAAAAACATGGCAACAAATTACAATGAAAACACAACAATCCAAAATCTATGGGACACAGAGAAAGCAGTCCTGAGAGGGAAGTTCATAGCTCTACAAGCCTATTGCAAAAAACAAGAATCAATGGTAATAAATTACCTAACCCTACAACTCAAAGAGCTATAAAAAGAGGAGCAAGAAAAGCCCAGTGTAAGCAGAAGGAAGGAAATAACAAAGATCAGAGCGGAGATAAATGACATAGAGACCAAAGAAACAATACAAAAGATCACCAAAACCAAGAGCTGGTTCTTTGAAAGGATAAACAAGATTGATGGACCTCTAGCCAGGCTCACCAAGAAGCAAAGAGAGAGGACCCAAATAAACAAAATCAGAAATGAAAGAGGTGAAATAACAACAGAACCCGCTGAGATACAAAGGATTGTTACAAAATACTACAAACAACTCTATTCCAACAAACTGGACAACCTGGAGGAAATGGACATATTCCTAGAAAAATATAACCTTCGAAAAATCAATCAAGAAGAATCTAAACAGCTCAATAGGCCAATAACTATGGAAGAAATTGAAGCAGTCATCAAAAAGCTTCTGGCAAACAAAAGCCCGGGGCCTGACGGCTTCACAGGAGAGTTTTACCAAACATTCAAGGAAGAACTAAAACCTATCCTCCTCAGACTATTCCAAAAAAATTCAAGAGGAAGGAACACTTCCAAGCTCCTTCTATGAAGCCAGCATCACCCTAATACCAAAACTAGATAAAGACAACACAATGAAAGAGAATTACAGACCAATATCCCTCATGAACATAGATGCAAAAATCCTCAACAAAATTCTAGCAAATTGGCTCCAGCAGAACATCAGAAAGATCATACACCATGACCAAGTAGGATTTATCCCAGGAACGCAAGGATGGTACAATATCCACAAATCAATAAACGTGATATATCACATAAACAAATTGAGAGATAAAAATCACATAGTCATATCAATTGATGCAGAAAAAGTATTTGACAAAATCCAACACCCTTTCTTGATAAAAAACTTCTTAACAAGGTGGGAATAGAAGGCTCAACCTCAACATAATAAAAGCTATATATGATAAACCCACAGCAAACATCATACTCAACGGGCAAAAAGTAAAACCATTTCCCCTAAGAACAGGAACAACACAGGGATGCCCACTCTCACCACTCCTGTTTGACATAGTACTGGAAGTATTAGCCATTGCAATTAGACAAGAAGAAGAAATAAAAGCCATCCAAATTGGAAAAGAACAAGTAAAGCTGTCTTTATTTGCAGACGACATGATATTGTACATAAAAAATACAAAAGACTCCGTCAAAAAACTAATAGAATTAATAAATGAATTTGGCAATGTAGCAGGATACAAAATTAAAGCCAAGAAATCTGTGGCCTTTCTATACACCAATAATGAACTTACAGACAGAGAGACTAAAAAGGCAATCCCATTTACCATCGCACCAAAAAAATTAAGATACCTCGGAATAAACTTAACTAAGGAGGTAAAAGACCTATATGCGGAAAACTACAGGACACTGAAAAAAGAGATAGAGGAAGACATAAACAGATGGAAGAACATACCATGTTCATGGATTGGTAGAATCAACATCATTAAAATGTCCATACTACCCAAAGAAATCTATCGATTCAATGCACTCCCCATTAAAATACCAATGGTATATTTCACAGACCTAGAAAGAACTCTCCAAAAAGTCATCTGGAATAAAAAAAGACCCCGAATAGCCACAGCAATCCTGAGAAAGAAGAATAAAGTAGGAGGGATCTCAATAACAGATTTCAAGCTGTATTACAAAGCCACTGTTCTCAAAACAGCCTGGTACTGGCACAAGAACAGACATATAGATCAATGGAACAGAATAGAGAATCCAGATATTGACGCAAACAACTATGCTCAATTAATATTTGACAAAGGAGGCATGAACATACAATGAAATAAAGACAGTCTCTTCAATAAATGGTGTTGGGAAAATTGGACAGATACATGCAAAAAAATGAAGCTAGATCGCCAACTTACGCCATACACAAAAATAAACTCAAAATGGATACAGGACTTAAACATAAGATGGGAAACCATAAAAATACTAGAGAAATCCGCAGGCAGCAAAATCTCAGACATATGCCAAAAGAACTTCTTCACTGATACTGCCCCTAGGGCAATGGAAGCTAAAGAGCAAATAAACAAATGAGACTATAACAAAATGAAAAGCTTTTTTACAGCAAAAGAAACCATCAACAAAACAACAAGTAAGCCCACTGCATGGGAGAACATATTTGCAAATGGCATCACTGATAAAGGTTTAATCTCCAACATCTACAGGCAGCTTATACAACTTAATAAAAGGAAGATAAATGATCCAATAAAAAATGGGCAACGGACCTAAATAGAAGCTTTTCAAAAGAAGACAGAAGGAAGGCCAAGAGACACATGAAAACATGCTCAATGTCACTAATTATCCAAGAGATGCAAATCAAAACAACAATGGGGTACCATCTCATACCTATCAGAATGGCTATCATCAACAAATCAACAAACGACAAGTGTTGGCGAGGATGCGGAGAAAAAGGAACCCTCGTGCACTGCTGGTGGGAATGCAGACTGGTGCATCCACTGTGGAGAACAGTATGGAGTTTCCTAAAAAAACTGAAAATGGAACTCCCATTTGACCCAGTCATCCCACTCCTAGGAATATATCCTAAGAAACTGGGAATACCAATAAGAAAGGATTTATGCACCTCTATGTTCATAGCAGCACAATTTACAATATCTAAGATCTGGAAACAGCCTAGGTGCCCATCTGCAGATGACTGGATCAGAAAACTATGGTACATATACACAATGGAATATTATGCTGCCATAAAAAAGAAGGAATTCTTACCATTTGCAGCAACCCTGATGGAATTGGAGAACATTATGTTAAGTGAAATAAGCCAGTCAATGAAAGAAAAATACCACATGATCTCACTCATTTATTGCTAATAAAGAACATTATAAACTTGAACAAAAAGATAGATACAGAGGCAGTAAAGCATCAAACAGTCTGTCAAATTACAGCAGGAAGGTTAGGGAGAGTTGGGGAAGATAAGAGATCAACCAAAGGACTTGTATGCATGCATATAAGCATAACCAATGGACGCAAAACCCTCGGGGGTGAGGGCATATATAAGAGTGGGGTGGGGGGAGGCAATGGTAAGATATGTACACATATAATAGCTTAATAAAAAAAATTGGAAAATAAAAAAATAAAAGTGTATTAACTTATATTCCCACTGTCATATGAGAGCTGAGGGACATAGTGTATATTATGTTCTTTTGATGACTGGACCATCATCTTTGGGTTAGATACATGCCTCTTGCCTCTTTCATCTTTTGTAATGTATCCTTTGGTAAGATTTACTTAGTCTTTCATGTTAAAAAACGCTCTTTGTTCAAACAGGTTTAATCTTAAGATGATTTCTGTATATTTTAACATCAGGTGGTTTTGTCACAAATTTTTTTTATTTTAAACTATTTCATTTTACTAGGCAATATCTGTAGTGTATCCTTTAAGCTAATGATACATTTTAACTGTTTATTCTTTAACTTTCTAAGTTTTATTGTTTTGTTTCTATTATTATAGTGCTTATTTTATAGGATATGTTATCATTTTACTCTTCAACTAAATTATTTAATTTAATCTCTTGGTAGACCCTATACAAATAAAATCAACTTAAGATCACTATTTTCACTTATCATTTCATGTTTGAGTATTATTTTTAGTTATTATAACTTTTAGGTTTTTATATTTTACACTTGTTTTTTGTTGTTGTCATGAAAGACTATGTTGTTTCACTCACAGCACAATCTCTGTATATTTTATGCCTAAGGGGTAAGAGATGTCTATGGAAATTGGTGTGAGATGAGAGTATGATGGAGGTTTATGGATGTGTTTGTGCTCAGTCTGGTGTGTTCCCTAAGAAGGAGAGATGGAATGCCAAATATTAGAAATCTAGTTCATAAGCTGTTTCTTTATGATTCTCCATTTTAAAAAAAGAACTAAAAAACTTGTTTGTTTGGTGTTTCTTTTTTGTTTTGTTTGAGAGTAGTAGTAGTAATGGTGCAGCAGCAACAGCAGCAGCAGTAACAATAGTAGTAGCAACTGCCATTTACCAAGCATCAATATACCAGACATGGAATTAAGCCCTATACTTCTATATCTTATTTAATCTTCCCATAATTCTACAAGTGGGCACTGGTAGTTTCATTTTATTCTCAAGTAAATTTAACTCTGAGAGGTTAAATTATTTATAGAGTCTGAATTTGAATCCAGATCTGTCTAAATTAAAAAAAAAAAAAAAACTGGCTTTTTCTGCAAATGCCCCCTGAATACACATACCCAGGGAAAAACAGGATTCTCTATGAGCAGGGGAGAGGGAAGACTTCCCAAGGATTCTCCCCTTCCACCTGAATTCATCTAATTCTTACTGAAAGAGAACACTCCCCATCCCAACCAGACATTTGGTTTTATTGACTGTGTAGAACCAAAGACCTTTCCCAGCTGAGCTGACACAAAGATATAATCAAATTGGGACAGAGCAGATTTAGAGTGAAATTCTGTCACCTTGGCTTGCTTCACTACTTCTAGTTTGGCTCAGATCAGCTGCTTCTGGGTATTTAAAAACCACTGTACATAGGCTTTCATTCTCGCTGGTTTATCAAGGCAATGTATCATTTTTGTCTCTCTGCTAGTGAGCACTGAAGGTAGCTTTCCTCAGAAAATTCTGTTTTTTGGTGTGTTTTTTTGCAGATAGACCCGCTGAAGCCCTGCATCTTGTCCTCCTTCTTTTTCTCTCCTGATTATTTAAACAGTTTAAATTCCCTATAGGAAGAACACAGTGGCCAATATCCAGCATTAGCTCCTATTCACCAACCAGCATAGAGTTACTTTTGAAACCATAGCAACCATTGCTAGCTGCTGTGTAACTCATTCTTGAAGTGCCTTGTAAGTAGAAAATAATTTACATGAAACCATTTAAGATTACTTCTTAACTAGGCTAACAACCAACCCTCATCTATCTACTTAAGTCTCTTTTTACAGAAGCTTGGTTTATTTGCCCCTTCCAATGTTTAAAAACACGTTTGGATATAACATAATAACAGCTTTTCTTTGCAGCTATTAGAAACTTCCTAAAATATTTACAGTGTGTTTTGTACCTCTGTTTATAAATGTTAAATTTACACCCTTAAGTGGATGGACCTAAAAAACTACAAATATTGACCGACCAGTGTGGCTCAGTGGTTGATCGTCAACCTATGAACCAGGAGGTCACGGTTCTATTACCAGTCAAGGTTAATTCCTGGGTTGGGGGATCAATCCCCAGTGTGGGGTGTGCAGGAGGCAGCCAATAAATGATTCTCTCTCATCATTGATGTTTCTATCTCTCTCTTCCTCTCCCTTCTTCTCTGAAATCAATTAAAATATATTAAAATAAAAACTATAAATATTGTCAAAAAAGCATAAACATATTAGGTGGCATTTTTAAAATGTTGACTTCCTAGCCTGGCTGGCATGGCTCAGTGGTTGAGCATCAACCTATGAACGAGGAGGTCATGGTTTGATTCCCAGTCGGGGCGTATGCCCAGGATTGAAAGTTCAATACCAGAGTGAGGCATACAGGAGGCAGCTGATCAGTGATTCTCTCTCATCATTGATGTTTCTGTCTCTCTCCCTCTCCCTTTCTCTCTGATATCAATAAAAATGTATTTAAAATATTTTTAAATGTTGACTTCCTAGGGAAGGAAGAGAATCATTGGAAAGACCTCAGTGTTGGGGATGAGAAAATCTGCTGTGATAACAGACCATGAGATAATAGACATGGTACTACCTAAATATAAATTTCCTCCATATTTAAATGAAAATGGGGGGACTGAAACCAGAGGAGAACCACAGCCCCAGCCCCCAAATGATGAGTATAGATGAGTGGATGGATTTGGGACTAAGACACAATAGCTTAATGTGATACTTACTTATTATCTCTCATCTCTCAATTCACACATCTTTGCCCTGCTTTGTGAAACTGGAGCTGGATTATGCAGATGTTTTTTTTGCCAGTTGGTTGTTTTTAGGCTATACCAATAGAGGGCACTGAAGACAAACTGCAAACTAGAGGAGGAGGAAGGAACCATCTTTCTGCATGCTATTTTCTACTGTGTTTCTTTTTTTTAAGATCTATTTTTAAAATTTAAATTCTTTATTGTTTAAAGTATTACATAAGTCTTCTTTTCTCACCATTGACCACTCCACAGATGCTCCCACCCCCCCCCCAGCACATGCCCTCACTCCCACCCCCATGTCTGTGTCCATTGGTTATGCTCATATGCATGCAAACAAGTCCTTTGGTTGATCTCTTACTCCGTCGCTCCCCGCCTTCCCTCATAGATTGGACAGTCTGATCGATGCTTCTCTGTCTCTGGATCTGTTTTTGTTCATCAGTTTATGTTGTTCATTATATTCCACAAATTAGTGAGAACATGTGATATATATCTTTCTCTGATTGGCTTATTTCGCTTAGCATAATGCTCTCCAGTTCCATTCATTGGGTTTTGTGTCAGGGATGCTGATAGCTTAACCTTATTATCCTTTTCTTCAGCAGTGAAACACTCTGGCAAGGTTCTTTGCCACCACAGTGGAAGTTCTCACAGTTCAGCCGTGGCCCATGCTTTCCAGCCAGTTTCTACTCTACACAGTAGCTTTTGGCCTCTACCAAATTTCTCCCCACTGGCATGCTTTGTGTTCCTGTAGGTGTCATATACCTCCCTTCAGAAGTCTAAATATACTCTTATGGAGGGGTTCTTTTAAACTTGAGTTT
The DNA here is from genome assembly GCF_027574615.1 of Eptesicus fuscus. Taxonomy (NCBI): domain Eukaryota; kingdom Metazoa; phylum Chordata; class Mammalia; order Chiroptera; family Vespertilionidae; genus Eptesicus; species Eptesicus fuscus. The sequence continues at coordinate 96,232,562 of NC_072473.1, forward strand.
CCTCCTTGTTGCATCTCAACACTAGCCATGTTTAACTACTTAACAACTATTTTATTACACTTTTCTTAATCAAAGTACTAATGTGGTTTCTATATGTCACCTGAATGGGTACTGACTGATATATTTAATGACTGGCATAGAAACACACACACACACGCACACACCTCACACACAACATATGATAGTGATCAAAATTAACTGACCAGCAAACAAGACTTTTGGAGGAGAGGAAAGAAAGTTTAAAAGTCAGAAAAATATATGATAAATGTTATCCTCACATGTAGAATCTTCCCTGTTTAAAATTGAGTCAGCTCTGTTGGCAAGGGGGACCTAACTCAGTATGGAAGAAAGCTTAGGGAAATGAAAGTAATAAAAACTTTTTTATTGAGTTCCAAAACACTGACTTCAAAACAATTAAGTTAATAAATTAGTTTCACTATTGTTTGAACTCAATGAAAGTCTTTAAAAATTAAATTGTTTTTAACTCATGATTTGTTAACTCAATAAATGTGGTTTTCAATTAAATTGCTTTTGTTGTTACCGTTTTTGAATGTAATAAAAGTTTTTCTTTATCTTTTTTTTCCTTTTATTACCTTACTTGTTGTAAAGGTTCTCAATCAAGCTTTTCTCTCTACTTAGGTACTCTCTTTTCTCCTCAATTCTCACCTATACTTTTCCCAACCTCACTTAGCTAAATGAATTGTATTAAATTTTACTCGAAAACTGAAACTATCAGACTCATTCTTCACTTTACCAGCATTAAGCATATAAAAAAATACCATCTGTAGCTATTTCCTTTTTCTCTTCCTTCCATTAAAACAGAAAAAGATGACTTTCTTTTATCAAAGGCCAACTCCTCCAATTGTACTCTGGATCCTATCCTCACTTGCTAACCTAAGGCTTTATTGAGTCAATTATCAAACCTTCTTTTGTGCTTTATTATATTAATTATGATATAAACTAGAGGCCTGGTGCACAAAATTTGTGCATGGTGGTATATCCCTCAGCCCGGCCTGCACCCTCTCCAATCTGGGACATCCCTCTCACAATCCGGGACCACTGGCTCCTAACCGCTCGTCTGCCTACCTGCCTGATTGCCCCTAATTGCTTCTGCCTGCTAGCCTGATTGTCCCCTAACCACTCCTCTGCCAGCCTGATGACCCACAACTGCCTTCCCCTGCTGGCCCAATCATCCCCAACTGCCCTCCCCTGCTGGCCCGATCATCCCTAACTGCTCTCCCCTGCCAGCCTGGTTGCCCCTAACTTCCCTCCCCTGCTGGCCTGGTCCCCCCAACTGCCCTCCCCTGCAGGCCTGTTCACCCCTAACTGCCCTCCCCTTCTGGCCTGATCACCCACAATTGCCCTCCCCTGCCAGCCATCTTGTGGTGGCCACCTTGTGATGACGTGAGGGCATTGCATGAGGGTGTGAGGACCACCTAGACTTTTATTAGTATAGATTATATATTTTATAATAAACATTTAAATGTAAAGAGACAAATTTCTTGCTTTGATTCTATTCTCATATCCCATATTTCACCAAAATGCCATCATTTTTCTGTCAACACCACTTCATTAAAGGACATTTAGTCAAAATCACAAAACATTCCTTGTCACCAAATCCAAAGTACTCAGTCTTTGAGACACATTTGTCAGTGCTGACTATCCCCTACTTGAAACATTATCCATTCTTGGCTTTTACAATTTTATAATGCCATACTTTCCTAATTGTCTCACTGGATGTGTAATGTTAATCTTTTAGATGGCAAATTCTCTTTTAATATTGTGCTTCATCAGGGTTCAGTTCTACAATCTCTTCTTTAACTTTACATTATTTTTAAAAATATTTTTATTGATTTCAGAGAGAAAGAGAGAGGGAGAGAGAGATAGAAACATCAATGATGAGAATCATTAATTGTCTGCCTCCTACATGCCCCACACTGGGGATCAAGCCTTCAACTCAGGCATATGCCCTGATCAGGAATGGAACGGTGACTTCCTGGTTCATAGGTTGATGCTCAACCACTGAGCCATGCTGGCTGGGCTCCCTTTACATTTTTTTTAAAATATGTTTTATTGTTGTTGTTTTTTTTACAGAGAGGAAGGGAGAGGGATAGAGAGTTAGAAACATCGATCAGCTGCCTCCTGCTCACCTCCTACTGGGGATGTGCCCGCAACCAAGGTACATGCCCTTGACCGGAATCGAACCTGGGACCTATCCACTGAGCCAAACCCGTTTGGCTCCCTTTACATTCTTAAAGTGATTTCTTGAATTACAATGGATATAAATACCCCTCTTTTAAAAATTTAACTTTATTGTTGAAAGTATTACAGATATGCCCCCATTTCCCCCCAATAACCCCCTTCAACCTTCTCCTGCCCCCTTCCCATTTATCTTCTAATGGCTGAATTGTGGCCTGAAAGAGTCATACCTTGGAGTCCTAACCCTCAATATGTAACTGTTTTTGGAGGTAGACCTTTTTTTTAAGAGGCAATGAAATTCAGGCCATTACGATATGACCTAATTTAATCTGACTATTGTTCTTATAAGAGGGGGAAATTTGGACAACAGGATGCATGCATAGAGGGAAAAATTACATGAGGACACAGAGAAAAAGTGGATATCTGCAAGTCAAAGAGAGATGCCTCAGAAGAAACTAAACTTGTTGACACCTTGGTCTGACTTTCAGTCTCCAGAGCTGTGAGAAAATAAGCTTCTGTTGTGTAAGCCACCCAATCTGTGGTATTTTGTTATGGCAGCCCAAGCAAACTAATACAATCCTCTTCATTATAATAAAGACATGTTTTCAGACCAGGACCCTCCTCTGATAACCAAACTTGCATATCAAGTTGAATTCTTGACATCTCCACTTAGCTATATCACAGATATCTCAGACTTATACAAGTGGATTGTTCAATTCCTGCTTGCACAAATCAGTTCATCTCCACCCTTAACAACTTGTATTATCCTTATCAAAATAGGGCACTATCAAATACACATTCCTAGATTCAACACCACTCAAACAAATCATAGATATATTTTATATTTCAGGATATATTTTTAACATACTGTTTTTCCATTTCCATTGCCAGCATCCTTGTTGAAAAACAATATTTTACTTGTAACATTACAATAGACCTCTACTTGGACTTCATTCTATTTGCCTGCCTTCCAATTAGACAACAATAAATTGGTACCTTTTAGATGCTAGCAGTAGTGATGGCAGGATACAATTACAACACACAGAATATAGGTAGAACCAATGCAACTTGGTGACACCTTGGATTTGGTAACTGAAGGAGCAAAAGTTGTACAGGATGATATGAATATTTGTTACTAATCAAATGGAAGGGTGGTATCATCTTGAACAGTGTTAGGGAAGTCAGGAGGATGATATATTTTTAATTTTATTTTTCAATTATAGTTTATATTCATTATTATTTTGTTTTAGTTTGACGTGTACAGCATAGTGGTAACATAATCATAAACGTTACAAAGTAGTCCACCTGATATTTTCAGTACTCACTGTGCATAGTTATTACAATACTATTGACTACTTTCCCAATGATGTATTTTACATCCCCATGACTCTTTGAAACTACCAATTTGTTCTTCATCCATTCACCTCTTTCACCCAGTTCCCCAACCTACCTCCCCTCTGGCAACCATCAGACTGTTCTCTTTATATATGAGTCTGTTTCTATTTTGTTTGTGCATTTATTTTGTTCTTTATATTCCTCATATAAGTGAAATTATACACTATTTGTCTTTCTCTGTCTGACGTATTTCACTTAGCATAATACCCTCTAAGTCCATCAAAGCTATTGAAAATGGTAAGATTTCATTCTTTTCTATGGCCAGATAGTATTTTACTGTATCTTTGTACCAAAGCTTTTTATCCACTCATCTATTGATGAACACTTGGGCTGCTTCCATATCTTGGCTATCCTATCTAATAAAAGAGTAATATGTAAATTGACCTTACATCTGCCACACCCACAAGCCACACCCATCAGCCAATCATGAGCAAGTATGCAAATTAACCCAACCAAGATTGCTGCAGCCACAGAAAGAGCAGGAGGCTTAGGTTTCCCCAGCAATGGAGGAAGCCAAGCTTTCTGCCTCCCCAGGCCTGCCTTGGCCTCTGTTTAAGGCTACAAAGTTTTAATTATAGAAGATAAATAAATCCCAACAAAAATGGCTCTAGCCACAGAGCAAGCAGGAGGCTTGGCTCCGCTCAAGGCTACAAAGTTTCAATTATAGAAGATAAATAAATAAATCCCAGATACCAGGGCCAACGCTTGGGTCACCGGGGGGTGTGGTTGGCCTGCCAACCACTATAGGCCCCTCACCCAGGCTGCCCCATGCCCCAAGGGAACCCCCACCCTGATCCGGGACACCCTTCAGGGCAAACCAGCCAGCCCCCATCCGTGCACCAGGCCTCTATCCTATCTAATCCTATATAATAAGAGAATAATATGCAAATTGACTGTCACACCAGCACACAAGATGGCTGCCCCCATGTGGTCAAAGATGACTGCCCCCATGTGGACACAAGATGGCCACCACAAGATGGCCAGCAGGGGAGGGCATTTGCGAGGGACTAGGTCTGCATGGGAGGGCAGTTGTGGGAGATCAGGACAGCAGGGGAGGGCAGTTAGAGGTGACCAGGCCTGCAGGAGAAGGCAGTTAGGGGCAAACAGGCTGGCAGGGGAGCAGTTAGGCATCAATCAGGCTGGCAGGCAGAAGTGGTTAAGGGCAACCAGGAAGGCAGGCAGGCAAACAGTTGGGAGCCAGCAGTCCTGGATTTTGAGAGGGATGTCCGACTTCCCTTTTAGGCCCGATCCTGACTAGGGGTCCCAGATTGGAGAGGGTGCAGGCTGAGCTGAGGGACACACACCCCTGTGCACAAATTTCATGCACTGGGCCTCTAATTATAAATATGCTGCAATGAACATAGGAGTGCATATATTCTTTTGCATTAGTGTTTTGAATTTCTTCAGATATATACCCAGAAGTAAAATCACTGGGTCATAGGCAGTTTCATTTTAAATTTTTTGAAGAAACTTTATACTGTCTTACATAGTGGCAGCACCAATCTGCATTCCCACCAATGGTATACCAGGGTTCCCTTTACTCTACATCATACAAACACTTGTTGTTTGTTGATTTATTGATGATAGCCATAGAGATATCACCTCACATTCTGACAGGTGTGAGGTGATATCTCATTGTGGTTTTAATTTATAATTCTTTGTTAATTAGTAATGTTGAGCATCTTTCCATATATTTATAACCAGCTGTATGTTCTCTTTGGAGAATTGTCTATTCAGATTCTGTGCCTATTTTTAATTGAACTGTTTGTTTTCTTGGTGTTGAGCTGTATGATTTCTTTATTAATATTGGATATTAACCCTTTACCTGATTTATTATTGGTGAATATCTTCTTCCATTCAGTTTATTTCTTTTGTGGATGGTTTCCTTTGCTGTGCAAAAACTTTTTAGTCTGATGTAGTTCTAGTCACTTAATTTTTCTTTTCTTTCCCTTGCCTGAGGAGATATATCAGAAAAATATTGTTATGAGGAATGTCAGAGAGTTTACTGCTTGTTTTCTTCTAGTAGTTTTATGTTTTCAAGTCTTATATTCATTTGAATTTATTTTTTAAAATATATTTTTATTGATTTCAGAGAGGGAGGGAGAGGGAGAAAGAGATAAAAACATCAATAATGAGAGAGAATCATTGATCAGCTGCCTCTTGCATGCCCCCCACTGGGGATCAAACCTGCAACCTGGGCATGTGCCCTTACTGGGAATTGAACTGTGACCTCCTGGTTCATAGGTCGACACTCAACCACTGAGCCACGTGGGCTGGGCTTTAGTTTTTTCTTGTATATGCTATAAGATGGTTGTCTAGTTTCATTTTTTTTGCATATATCTGTCCAATTTTCCCAATACCATTTATTGAATAGACTATCTTTACTTCATTGTTTGCTCTTGCTTTTTTTGTCAAATATCATTGACATATATGTGCAGGCTTATTTCTAGGCTCTCTCTCTCTCTCTCTCTCTCTCTCTCTCTCTCCATATATATATATATATATATATATATATATATATATATATATACATATATATATATATATATATATATATATATATATATATATATATATATATATGTATATCCCAGTACTATGCTGTTTTGATTACTATAGCATTGTAGTATATAACTTCATATCATGTCGTGTGATACCTCCAACTTTGTTCTTCTTTCTCAAGATTTCTGTCACTATTCATGGTCTTTTTTGGTTCCATATAAATTTTTGGTTTATTTGTTCTACTGTGAAATATGTCATTGGAATTTTCATAGGAAATGTGTTGAATATGTAGATTTATTTTGGTGGTATGGACATTCTTCCTAAACATGAGCATGGTATATGCTTTCATTTATTTTTATTTTCTTCAATTTCTTTCTTCAGTGTCTTATAATTTTCTGAGTACATGTTGTTTACCTCCTTGATTAATTTTATTCCTATGTATTTTTGATGTGATTGTAAATGAAATTGTTTTATTAGTTTCCCTTTTTGATAGTTTATTAGTGGTGTATAAAAATGTAACCAATTTCTGAGTATTTATTTTGTATCCTGCTACTTTATTAAATCCTTTATCATTTCTAGTAGTTTTTTGGTGGAATCTTTAGGGTTCTCTACATACCATATTATATAATTTACAAATAATGACACTTTAACTTTTTCATTTCCAATTGGGATGCCTTTTATTTACTCTTATCTGATTTCTATGGATTGGATTTCTAGTAATATGTTGAATAAGAGTGGTAAAAGTGGACAACCCTTTCTTACTCTTGATCTTAACAGGAACACTTTTGTTCCTACCCATTGAGTGTGATGTTGGCTGTGGGTTTTTCATATATGGCCTTTTTCATGTTGAGGTATGATTGCTGTATTCCCACTTTGCTGAGGGTTTTCATCATAAATGGATGTGGGATTTTGTCAAATGCTTCTCTTCATCTATTGATATGATCATATAATTTTTTCTTCATTTTATTTTTGTAGTATACCACATTAATTGATTTGTAGATATTGTGTCAACCTTGCATTCTGGGAATAAATTCTACTTGATCATAGTGTATGATCTTTTTTTAAAAAAAAAAAAATATATATATATATATATATATATTGATTTATTACAGAGAGGAAGGGAGAGGGATAGAGAGCTAGAAACATCGATGAGAGAGAAACATCGATGAGCTGCCTCCTGCACACTCCCTACTGGGTATGTGCCCACAACCAAGGTACATGCCCTTGCCCGGAATCGAACCTGGGACCCTTGAGTCTGCAGGCTGATGCTCTATCCACTGAGCCAAACCGGTTAGGGCATGTATGATCTTTGATCTTTTAAATGTATTGCTGAATTTGTTTAGTTAATATTTTGTTGAGGATTTTTGCAGCTATGTTCACCAGGGATATTGGCTTATAATTTTCTTTCTTCGTAGTGTCTTTATCTGGTTTTGGAATTAGGATAATGATGACTTCATAAATGAACTTAATAGTCTTCCCTCCTCTTGAATTTTTTGGAATAATTTGAGAATATAGGTGTTAATTATTCTTTGAATGTTTGGTAAAATTCACCTTCAAAGCTGTTCAGACCAAGAAGGAGTTGGGAGTTTTTTCAATTTTATTACTACTTTGATTTTTTAAAATTTCTTTATTGATTAGGGTATCACATATTTGTCCTCATCCCCCCATTCCCATCCCAAACCCCTCCCCACGCATGCCCCCACGGTTTTGTTCAGATTTTCTGTTTCTTCTTGATTCACTTTTGGAAGCTTGTATAGTTATATTAATTCATCCATTTCTTCCACATTATCCAATTTGTTGGCATACAGTCATTCGTAATATTTTTCTTGTAATCCTTTGTATTTCTGTGGTGTCAGTTATTACTTCTCTTTTTCCACTTTTGATTTTATTTAATTGGACTGTCTTTTTTCTTGATAAGTCTACTTAAAGGTTAGCAATGTTGCTTATCTTTTCAAATAACCAGCTCTTGTTTCACTGATCTTTTGTATTTTTTAAATTCTATTTCATTTATTTAGGGTGAAGGTCTTATATTAAGGCAGCAGATTTTTGGGTGAAGATTAAACTGTTATTCTTTGGAGAACTTTTAAATATAATATTAAAGCTGGAGCGGTTTTAGGTATTCAATGAGGATACAATTCTCTGAAATGTGGAAGAATGAATTTTGGAAAAACTTTCCATACACAGGTGGAAATAATGTCATACATATACCGTATTTTCCGGCGTATAAGATGACTGGGCGTATAAGATTTTCCTGGGTTAAAAAGTCGTCTTATACGCTGGAAAATATGGTAATAGTAAATAGGCTTTTTGCCCAAGTCTCTCTCAGGAATAGAGTGTCAGGTACCGTATTTTCCGGCAAATAAGACAACTTTTTAACCCAGGAAAATCTTATATGCCTAGTCGTTTTATATGCCTGAAAATACGGTAGGTTAACCCTCCAAAAGCCAGAAGAGGTACATGAGGAGGACAAATGGTCCCTTTCAAAGGGAATGGTTTTCTCTTTATCATTCTAAAAATGTTTTGTTAACTTTCCTCTGGCTAACAGATATTAGGAAGACATTCTTTGATGATTAATTTTCACAACACAAGTTTTAATGAAAGGAGATAAAACACTTGAGGAAGCATTATAATTACTAGATACTGTTAGCTTATAAATTTTATACTTATCAGAACATGAGCATTTGTTGCTTAGCTCCTTGGCTGGCATTAATCTCATCTTGTATCTCTGGACTGTTGCCAGGGCTTGGTTTTAACAGAGCCAAAATATCTGCTTCTAGATTATCTCTGATAAAAGGATGAAAGCAGTGATAATTATGCAAGAAACCGTTTTGCCACTACTTCCATGGTTTCAGTTATAATATGCTAAACATTGACATAAGTAGGGCACAGTGTTTTATTGACCTCAATGAACAAGAAAGCAACATTTTTTATTTGTGCCATTAATATGGGCAAGGGATAATAAAAGTGCAATAAATTTCTAATTTAAACTTGTAGCCCAGCACAGGGAGAAAGTTTGGCTTGTGCATGTTTGCAGTTCTGTGAATCATGGCTAATTTTTAAAAATATAAGCTATCTGCCAGCATAATACTTTTAATGATACACTTACATGAAATTCTTTTCACATGCTCCCTTAGTTCCTGTACACAAACATCAGAAAAAATATGTATTGCAGGCATTTTGGGATTCTGTGGTCTTTTCTCTTCATTGATTTGACAACAACTTTCATCACTGTATATGTTTCCTCAGGGGTTAATATTCCATTTATCTTATATTTTTTCCCAAATATCTTTGATATTATTTAACAGCAGTATCCAAGCCTTTTTGGCTGACATATTTGGATTTTGGTGGAAAGTTGTATCTTTTTCAGGAGCTAATAAATGACTATCTCATGCTTTGCATCTTATCTACAGTAATATTTTAGGGGTAGTCTAAATAGAATCCAAATTTGATTTTCACAAAAGATTTTACAGAGCTTTAACTACTAGGCTACTTCTAAGAGTCACCTAGTGATTTCCCTTTGCTGTCATTTTGTTTGTTTGTATGCCTTATTTCTCTCTTATTACTTCTGGAATCAGAACATATATGTATTACTTCTTTGCATTGTTCTTACCAGATCTTTATTTATAAACATCACTTTGTATTTAGTATTGGGCAAATTGCATACCTGTTGTATTTCTCTATTTAAATTTTCAGTTTATTTAGTCCCTAACACCAGACTCACTTGTTACTTCTTTCCAAACTCCTTTTGAAATTCCATTGAGCCAAACCAGTTAGGGCCTATGTTTAGGTTTCTTTTAATGGATTATGAAAAAATTTACAAACATAAACACTAAGTGATTATCTCTAACACATCCCCAATTTACTCCTTCTTTATTTCTACCTTAATTAATAGCTCCTTCCCTCCATAATTTACACTTCCTTCTCTCTCGCACTCTAAATGCAGGTGGCCATCAAGTTCACTAAAATCCTTCTCAGAAATATTTTCCTGTACTCTCATCTATTACAATTAATCCAGTAACTTTTCAAAAATATCTATTGAACCGTAACTTTCCTTCTTAAAACTGTTTAGTAAGTACTCCTTGCTTGTGAGACAAATCTGAAACACTGAAGCATCACATACAAGGCTCCTCACAACATGTCTCACTATGCCTATCTCCATGGCTTGTGCCAGGTCCTCATATTAGAACTATGTAGGCTGAATAATGTCCCCCAGAGATGGCCACATCCTAATTTCCAAAATCTGTGAATATGTTACTTAACATGGCAACAGGACTTTTGCAGATGTGATTAAGTTAAGGAATTTGAGACAAGGAGTTCTCCTGGATTATCTGAGTTGGATTAGTATAAGAGTTTCTTATAAGAGGAAGGCACAAGGATCCAAGTCAGAGACAGAGATGTGACAACAGAAGCAGAGATTGGAGTGATGCAGGGCAGTCAGCCAAGGAATGAATTATTTCCTGGAGCCTTCAGATATGGGGCAGTTCTATTGACATCTTGATTTTTGCTCCATAAGACTCATTTTAGATTTCTGACCAGAGCTCTAAGATAAATTCCTGTTGTTAAAACAAAAAGCCTCTATGTTTGTCATAATTTATTATAATAGCAATAAGAAACTAATGAAACTAATACAAGCTATCTGAGGGAGATCAGCTTGTATAGTAGTTTTCTTTAACTTAAATCATTAAGAAACTTTAACACAATATAATTACATTAATAATTTAGCTTTGAAACTAAGCCGCAAAACTACTATATATGCATTGGACTCAGTCAAAAATTAAACATTGATAGTAGTATTCCATGGCAGACACAGAATTGAATTGGAAAAATAAAAAATAAAACAAAATTGGTATCATGCTACTGTCACAGAAATCTTATACAAATCCCTTCCCTTAACTTGGCCTCAGGTTCCCTATCTGTAAAAAATATTTCAAACTCCTCTGAATCCAATATATTCATAGTCTATCACCTATAAAGGATTTAGTTCAGTCATTTTAAAAAAGGTCGTAGGTGTGAGTATTAATCACAATATCTAGCATTGACCTTGACATTTTTGACACAGGAAAGCATTTGGTATAAGAAAAGAAAGCTACTTCTCATATTTTATTTCTTTAGTTTGCAAAGGTAAAATAAATTTGATAGGTCACTACTTCTGAGAAGTAGATAGGATATCAAATTAATTTCAGCAGCAATATATCCCCAAAACCTTGCTACCCAAAGTTTATATACAATAATAAATTAATGATGTGCTCCCAAAGGAATACTATAAAATTGATTATTTCAGTGAAATAGTTTTATTCTTTAAATCCCAGTGCTAGCCATGAAGTGAAAAATGTATGTTTATATTTTGAGCCACATAAATACAATAAGCTTTCTTTAAAGAAGTCAACCCATACACATTGGAAGCTGGATAACATTAAAAGAACATCATCTTTTGTTATCTTTATTTTTACCGTGAAATATTAATCATCTGGCATTCATTCTTAGCTTGTAAATGACTTTAAATATTGCAACCAGCATATTCTATTGCAATCTATATTTTAATTTTAGATACATGTTATTATGTATGAAAAATCAATAAAGAGAATATTTGATTAAGATTGAAAGTGTAACTACAGGGTATATACATATGATATATGCACTTTAGTAGTGCCTTTTTCTAAAATTTCTAAGTAATCTATCAACATATAAATTGTGAGTTCATGTAAAGTATATTTTAGACATCTTTGCACTCTCAGCAAAGTGTGGAAATCCTGTAAATGTGTGCTGTGTTGTAATGAATGTTTTTCAAAGTCACAGAATTATGCTACCTGTCCTGTAAACTACTTAGTCAGTACATTCAAAAGTACCTATTCTAAGGAAGCATATAATATAGTTGGGGATAAAATAGTTTTTATTTTTTAACTTTATTTATTGAATGCTCAATATGTGCTAGTTCAACTTTCATGATGACAAGCGCATGTGAAACTATGGATGAAGAGTTGGGCATAGATTGGAACTTATTTACAGAGGAGCGAATAACAAGTGGACACAAAACTGTCATATGAAATTATTCCATATCACAATATTTATACAGCAAATTGATCATTGGCTTCATTATTATGGTCATTAAACATCTTTTTATAAATTATAATGCTCAACATAATATTAATGCCAAGTATGTTTATACCACTTAAATATTTAAAAAAATGTCTAATCTATATGTGATACATAGAACTTTTCATTTAGAATATCCAGTTACCCAGAATACTAAATATTCCAAGTATTCAAAGAGACAAGCTAATGTAGACACAGTCATAAGAATTTATGAAGTATATTTCATTTATTTTTATTTATTAATTCAATAAATATTTTTATAATATTCTCATAAAAGTTATGTTTAACAGTATGTTAGCTGCAAGCAACAGCTATTTTTTGGGGGTGCTTCATAATATAGCAGATATATTTTTTCATTTTTTTATTAAGGTATTATATGTGTACATATCTTACCATTGACCCCCCCATCCCACTCCCATACATGCCCTCACCCCCCAGTGTTTTGTGCCCATTGGTTATGCTTATATGCATGCATACAAGTCCTTCGGTTGATCTCTTATCTCCCCCACCTCTCCGTAACCTTCCCGCTGTAATTTGACAGTGTTTGATGCTTTACTGTCTTTGTATCTATCTTTTTGTTCAACAGTTTATAATGTTCTTTATTATCCATAAATGAGTGAGATCATGTGGTATTTTTCTTTCATTGACTGGATTATTTCACTTAGCATAATGTTCTCCAATTCCATCCAGGTTGCTGCAAATGGTAATAATTCCTTCTTTTTTATGACAGAATAGTATTCCATTGTGTAGATGTACCACAGTTTTCTGATCCAGTCATCTGCTGACGGGCACATAGGCTGTTTCCAAATTTTAGATATTGTAAATTGTGCTGCTATGAACATAGAGGTGCATATATCCTTTCTGATTGGTGTTTCTAGTTTCTTAGGATATATACCTAGGAGTGGGATTACTGGGTCAAATGGGAGTTCCATTTTCAGTTTTTTGAGGAAACTCCATACTGTTCTCCACAAAGGCTGCACCAGTTTGCATTCCCACCAGCAATGCACCAGTGTTCCTTTTTCTCGGCATCCTCGCCAGCACTTGTCATTTGTTGATTTGTTGATGATAGCCATTCAGACAGATGTGAGATGGTACCGCATTGTCGTTTTAATTTTCATTTCTAGGATAATTAGTGACTTTGAGCATGTTTTCATGTGTCTCTTGGCCTTCCTTCTGTCTTCTTTTGAAAAGATTCTATTTAGGTCCGTTGTCCATTTTTTATTGGATCATTTATCTTCCTTTTATTAAGTTGTATAAACTGCCTGTAGATATTGGAGATTAAACCATTATCAGTGATAACATTTGCAAATATGTTTTCCCATACAGTGGGCTTACTTGTTGTTTTGTTGATGGTTTATTTTGCTGTAAAAAAGTTTTTTATTTTGATGTAGTCCCATTTGTTTATTTTCTCTTTAGCTTCCATTGCCCTAGGGGCAGTATCAGTGAAGAAGTTCTTTCCGCATATGTCTGAGATTTTGTTGCCTGTGGATTCTTCTAATATTTTTATGGTTTCCCGTCTTATGTTTAAGTCCTGTATCCATTTTGAGTTTATTTTTGTGTATGGTGTAAGTTGGTGATTTAGTTTCATTTTTTTGCATGTATCTGTCCAATTTTCCCAACACCATTTATTGAAGAGACTGTCTTTATTCCATTGTATGTTCATGCCTCCTTTGTCAAATATTAATTGAGCATAGTGGTTTGGGTCGATATCTGGATTCTCTATTCTATTCCATTGATCTATATGTCTGTTCTTGTGCCAGTACCAGGCTGTTTTGAGAACAGTGGCTTTGTAATACAGCTTGAAATCTGGTATTGATATCGCTCCTACTTTATTCTTCTTTCTCAGGATTTCTGTGGCTATTAGGGGTCTTTTTTTATTCCAGATGAATTTTTGGAGAGTTCTTTCTAGGTCTGTGAAATATGCAGTTGGTATTTTAATGGGGAGTGCATTGAATTTATAGATTTCTTTGGGTAGTATGGACATTTTAATTATGTTGATTCTACCAATCCATGAACATGGTATGTTCTTCCATCTGTTCATGTCTTCCTCTATCTCTATTTTAAGTGTCTTGTAGTTTTCCAAGTATTGGCCTTTTACCTCCTTAGTTATGTTCATTCCTAGGTATCTTCATTTCTTTGGTGTGTTGGTAAATGGGATTGCTTTTTTAGTCTCTCTTTCTGTAAGTTCACTATTCGTGTATAGAAAGGCCATAGATCTTGGCATTATTTTTGTATCCTGCTACATTGCTGAATTCATTTATGAAGTCTAGTAGTTTTTTGATGGAGTCTTTCAGGTTTTTTTATGTACAATATCATATCATCTGCAAATAAGGACAGCTTTACTTCTTTTCCAATTTGGATGGCTTTTATTTCTTCTTGTCTAATTGCAATGGCTAATACTTCCAGTACTATGTCAAACAGGAGTGGTGAGAGTGGGCATCCCTATCTTGTTCCTGTTCTTAGGGGAAATGGTTTTAGTTTTTGCCCATTGAGTATGATGTTTGCTGTGGGTATATCATATATAGCTTTTATTATGTTGAGTTATGATCCTTCTATTCCCACCTTTTGAGAGTTTTTAAGAAGAAAGGGTGTTGGATTTTGTCAAATGCCTTTTCTGCATCAATTGATATGACTATGTGATTTTTATCTCTCAATTTGTTTATGTGATGTATCACATTTATTGATTTGTGGATATTGTACCATCCTTGCATTCCTGGGATAAATCCTACTTGGTCATGGTGTATGATCTTTCTGATGTTCTGCTGGAGCCGATTTGCTAGAATTTTGTTGAGGATTTTGGCATCTATGTTCATGAGGGATATTGGCCTGTAATTTTCTTTCATTGTGTTGTCTTTATCTGGTTTGGGTATTAGTGTGATGCTAGCTTCATAGAAGGAGCTTGGAAGTGTTCCTTCCTCTTGATTTTTTTTTTTTGAATAGGCTAAGGAGGATAGGTTTTAGTTCTTCCTTGAATGTTTGGTAAAACTCTCCTGTGAAGCTGTCTGGCCCTGGGCTTTTGTTTGCTGGAAGCTTTTTAATGACTGCTTCAATATCTTCCACAGTTACTGGCCTATTGAGCTGTTTAGATTCTTCCTGATTGAGTTTTGGAAGGTTATATTTTTCTAGGAATATGTCCATTTCCTCCAGATTGTCCAGTTTGTTGGAATAGAGTTGTTCGTAGTATTTTTAACAATCCTTTGTTTTTCGGTGGGGTCTGTTGTTATTTCTCCTCTTTCATTTCTGATTTTGTTTATTCGGGTCCTCTCCCTTTGCTTCTTGGTGAGCCTGGCTAGCGGTTCATCAATCTTGTTTATCCTTTCAAAGAACCAACTCTTGGTTTTTGTTGATCTTTTATATTGTTTCTTTGGTCTCTATGTCTTTTATCTCCTCTTTGATCTTTATTATTTCCTTCCTTCTGCTTACACTGGGCTTTTTGTTGCTCTTTTTCTAACTCTTTGAGTTGTTGCATTAGGTAATTTATTACCATTGTTTCTTGTTTTTTGCAGTAGGCTTGTAGAGCTATGAACTTCCCCCTCAGGACTGCTATTGCTGTGTCCCATAGATTTTGGATTGTTGTGTTTTCATTGTCATTTGTTGCTATGATGTTTTCTTCTTCCTTGACCTCTCTGGTAACCCAGTCATTGTTTAATATCATGCTGTTTAGTCTCCATGTGTTTGATTTCTTTGGATTGTTTTTATTTAGTTGATTTCCAGTTTTATGCCACTGTGATCTGAGAAGATGTTTGATATAATTTCTATCTTCTTGAATTTGAAGAGACTTTGCCTATGTCCCAACATATGGTCTATCTTTGAAAATGATCCATGTGCACTTGAGTATATTCTGTGGCTTTGTAATGAAATGTTCTGATGATGTCAATTAATTCCATCTGGTCTAGTGAGTCATTTAGGATTGATGTTTCTTTGCTGATTTTTTGTTTAGAGGATTTGTCTAATGTTGATAGTGGGGTATTAAAGTCTCCTACTATGATTGTATTGCTGTTAATATCTCCCTTAATATCCCCCAGGAGTTTTTTTTTTTTTATGTATTTGTGTGCTCCTGTATTGGGTGCGTAAAAGTTTATCAGAGTTATTTCTTCCTGTTGGATTTCTCCCTTTAGTATTATGAAGTGGCCTTCCTTATCTTTTGTTATGTCCTTCACTTTGAGATATAATTTGTCATATATAAGTATAGCTACCCCAGCTTTTTTTTCATTTCCATTCATCTGGAAAACCTTTTTCCATCCCTTCACCCTCAGTCTGTGTGCATCTTTTTTTCTGAGGTGGGTTTCTTCTATACAGCAGATATATGGATCTTGTTTTCTTATCCAATCCATTACCCTATGTCTTCTGATTGGGGCATTTAATCTATTTACATTTAAAGTTATTATTGATAGGTACTTGTTTGTCACCATTTTTATTCTTTACCTCTGTGTTCCTTCTTCGCTTCCAATTTCTTTTTTTACAGCAGACCCTTTAGCATTTCTTGCATTGCTGGTTTGGTGGTGATAAATTCCCTTAGTCCTTTTTTGTCTGTGAAGCTCCTGATTTCACCTTCAATTTTGATTGATAGCCTTGCTGGGTACTGTATTCTTGGATTAAGACCCTTCCTTTGCATGACTTTGTGTATTTAATTCCATTCCCTTCTGGCCTGATGAGTTTCTGTTGAGAAATCAGTTGCTAGTCTGATGGGGGTTCCTTTGTATGTAACTTTCTGTCTCTCTCTGGCCGCTTTTGATTCTTACTTTGTCGTTGGTGTTTGTCAATTTAATTATAATGTGCCTTGGTGTAGGTCTTTTGGGGTACATTTTGCTTCAGACTCTGTGAGCTTCTTGGATTTGTGTGGATTTTTCTTCCTTATATCAGGGAAGTTTTCTGTTATTATTTCTTCAAACAGGTTTTCTATTCCTTGCTCAGTTTCCTTTCTTTCTGGAACCCCTATTATGTAGATGTTGTTTTGTTTCGTGTTGTCCCAAAGTTCCCTTAGTCTCTCCTCCTGCTTTATATTTTTTATTTTTTCTAGAAGCTGCTCTATTTGGGTATTTTTCCCCATTTTGTCTTCTAGCTCACTTATGCGGTCCTCTGCTTCTTTTAGTCTACTCTCGATGCTTTATATTGAGTTCTTTACAACAGCAATGTCATTTTTCATTTCTTCTTGGTTCTTCTTTGTTTCCTCTTGGTTCTTACTCATATTGTCGAATTTGTTTTCCATTTTTTCAGCCACCTTATGACCATTTCTCTGAATTCTTTCTCTGATAGGTTGCTTGCCTCTAACTCGTTTACTTCCTTTTCTGGTGATGCCTGCTTTTCTTTCATATGTGGGCTGTTTCTTTGTCTTCCCATGATCTCTCTTCTCCAGATGTCTGGTTATGTAGTTCTCTCTCTCCTGTGTTGATTTAAAGGCACAAAATGCAACACAACCAGGTACAACACACAAGGCACTGAGCAGAAATGTATTCAAGATATTAATAACTTTCAATAAAGATGACCACCAGAGAAAGGCAAATTAGGGGATAGGAGAGAAAGAAGAGGAGAAAAAAGAAAGAAAAAAAAAGGAATGTCAAAATGAAATTGGGAAAAGGAAAAAAAAAAGTAAGAGATACAAGACCAAGAGTAAGAGAGAAAAGGGCAACAAACTATATATATGGGGAGAAAATTCCTGTAGAACAACCAATAATCCCAGGAAATGCCAGCAACAAGTATCTGAAGATTAATACAAACTGCAACACCAACTAATATCAAGTGAGCCAAGGGAAAATTGAAGTAAAAAACAAACAAAAACAAAGCAAACAAAAACAAACAAACAAAAAAGAATAAGCAAAACAATCTCACAAAAAGCATAAAAATTTGATATAATCAACATTCAAGTGAACAACAACAAAAGGACAGAGAGAAAAAATTTTTTTGATAGTTAGGACAGCAAAGAGACAGGTGTGTATGGACTTGGAGCAGGGGATTGGAAATTAGATATATAAGTAGGGTGAAATTTTAGCAGAGGGTAAACAGAAAGAATAGGGAAAATCTAAAGCAGGAAATTTTTTTGTATCATATATAGATAGACTAATTTGTTAATTTGTAAGTATGATAAAATATCTGATTTTTCAAAGTTTATAACTTAACAGAGAAATAGAGCTGGATTGTTGTTATAGTATTTGAATTAGCTCATGTAGTAATGAAATAAGCTATAAATCTACATGCAAACACATTTTTCTGGATTCCAGAACTGTTAAATATTTCCCCAGCAATCACTTACACAAATATTTTAAATCACAGTACATAGTTGTCTGTATCCAATTTTATAGTTCAGACACCAAAGTATCTTTGGGGGACAAATGAAACAAAGTGGTACTCTTTGAATTTATACCCCTGGCATCCTAACTTAAGACTGGAATCATTTAATTTATACCAGCGACAAAATTACTTTCTGTAAAAGTGGATCTTTGAGATCACTAGTCCAACCTACTTACATTTAAATTTGCAAATTTGTCATTGATGAGAGACTGAATATTCCACCTTTTGTTAGTACCAGATGGTTGGAATGAAACCAATTTAGAGCAAGGCTAATGTACAAACAAATTAAAATCTTTGAAAGTAATTTTAGAGCCACTATTGTAGTTTAAGTTAATATCAACCACACAATCAGCCAGGATGAGGCACCATTTATTTTCAAAATCACCCTGTGGTGTAAGTGGTATCACCGTTTACCAAATGAGAAAATCTGGACTCAGAATGGTCACCAAGGACACAAAAGTTAGTAAATGGAAATGTTGGAATCAAGTCCAGGTCTTCTGGGTCTTAATCATCTTCAGTTGCTTCTACTTTGTAATCTGAACTCTCCCCTTCCTCAAAAGTATACAAAGGAGGAACCTGTGGTGTATAGAGATTCATTGGCTTGTCCATGGTCATACTGGGACTTAGGACAGCACTGGGAATCGATCCTGGGTTTCCTGCCTCCTTGGATAGTTGTGGATATTTAAATAGGATTTTACTGAAGTGTTTCTTCTAGTTTATCACTCACAAATAACAATATCCCTATAGGAGAGGGGTTCTTTCAGATGTCGTCACATCATTGTCAGGCTGCTTGGAAAATATGCAGGCCAATGCAGATGTTAAGGAAGCCAGAGGCTCTAGTCGTTTAACAGATGTGAAACAAAACTGAAATAGCACAAAACAGTGATGTTTATAAGCATCCTGAATCACTTTATTGTGATTCAACTAATTTTATGTGAGTGTATATCTAAGCATAGACAGTTTAATTTTTCATAGTCAGATATTCATTTGAGAGTGAAATGAGAGTTACATGACTTTTTCTAGAAATGTACCAATTAGGAGACTAGAGAACCAAAGACAGAGTACCTCATGGAAAAACAGATGGGCGTAGCCAGTAACTCTCCACAGACAAAAAGGATTTAAAGAAAGAAAGAAATATAGCAACCATCTGCAAAGTGGATTTGATCCTTGCCACTCCTGCTGGGCAATCTAGAATTCATTGATAGGTAGCTGCAAGTTGAAGAAAAACACATAGAAGCATCCTGAAATAAGCATGAGTCATCAAATCCTGAAAGCTCATAAGTGAACTTGGCCAAAGCACAAATACCCAGAAGAACAGCTGAATAAGTTCATAAGTTCAGAAGAGATACAAATCTTCAGGAAATCTTTAATGTGCAAATTCCAAATTTGGCAAGAAGGTGATATGAGTTGATGTTGGAGAGTAAAGTTGCCCAGAAATTGCTGGTGTCTATAGATAGCTTATTCATTTAATATCAAATAAATATGTTATATAATAAAAAAGTATATGAAGAAAAATTAATCTTTATAAGCATTATTATATAATGGAAATAACTCATTATTTGCAGTATGAAGACCCACTTATAAGTACTGATATTTCCATATTATAGTTTTACTTTATTTGTGGAAATAATTTGAGAAATGTGGAGTGTAAGAGAGTTTACTATCTTAGTAGTAAATGACAGCACTGGAACTAGAATCCAAGTCCTGACTCCTAGTCCCATGCACTGACCACTATACCATGCTACTTCTAAAGGACTCTATTTAAATGAATTCAGTTGTGTGTGGTATATTATGTCTTCAAATTCCATATGCCTACATTTCTACCAGTGCAAAAAGAGGAAGGAATATTCCAACTTAAGGAAGGAATTCTCCCAATAAGGCTGGTAAAATAATTAAGATTTTTAATCAGAGAAGACCTAACATTTATAATTTGCAAAGGACAGTCATTTTTTGTCTTTAAGAATGATCTCTGAATATGGGAACCTATCATTTGGTTTCAGGTCTACTAGCTACATTGCTTTACATATCCATAATTGGTTAATTTTTCAAATTCATTCATAATTGTTTTATACCTTTTTGTGGATCATTTAATTTACAGGTAATTAATTTTCTGTGATGGTTTCCAATAACTTAATTTAAAGATAATTTCTTTTTCATTTAGATCAAATGTACTTTGATCTCAGGAAAATAGGGTATTGGCTTCATAAAATTTGTTACCATTTGAATTTGAAATGCAAGCATTCCTAAAATAATAAATATTCAGATATGAGTTGAATACATACCTTATTTAAAACTCAACATGTAACACAATATAATTATACATAGTATGTTCACTAGCTTTTCACAGAGATTTGCATTTCAAACAGTAACAATCAATTTTATATACACAAGGTATATAGTCCTGTGTAGTTATGAAGGGGTGGCTTAGGAACAAAGATAATTTAGCTAAAAATGGGAGTACATAGGGTAAAACATGGGTAGAAAACTCCCATGCTTTCAGGGGCCAGAGAAGTAATGGATGAGAGAACTATGCCAGGTGTGAAGGCACAGGCTAACACTCTGTGAGTATGGGGCTGGTGGATTGGTGAGCACGTGTTCTATTGAAAGAGCATAGGGATGCAGGTCCTGTTGTCTTATATTTTTTAGAAATAAGACAAAATAAATGTTGGTGTGTGATCTACTGATGGTTAAATGCTGGGACATAATTTTAAAAACACAATGCAGATAAAACAAAATTGTTCTGTGAGTCACCATGTGTGGCATTTATTTGAAAGATTCTGTAAACTCATGAAGAATATTTGGAAAAAGTAAATTTTAAACTGTAGAAGAGAAGGCTGTTTTGTGGACAGTGGAAAAAGGGTTATGAAATTTGAAAACTACCTTCAGATAGCAAAGCACTATCATGGGTGAAGGAGTGACTTATTCTGTGTGATTTTTTTATTTTTTAGGACATAAAAAGAATAGGTGGAAGTTTCAGGAAGATAGCTTGATAGAGTTATTGCTTTGCAATATATAAATATCCCCAGCTCCTTAGGCATCATTTTCTTTTGCCAACAACAAATAGAAAATACATTTTAATGTCCAGAGTTCAGTAAGATTGGTAACAGGTTGCCATGAGAAGTAGTGAACTCACCAACACTGGGGGTGCTAAAGCAGAGGAAAGATGACAATTTGAAAAAGATGCTGTAGACAAGATTTATTCTAGAGCCATGTTGAAGGAAAATATTATTATGATCACTTACCACTCTGAATCTCTATGTTTCTTCTGTAAAGTTCTAGTTCAGCATGAAGAATCAGTTTGAAAAGATTATCAAAAATATTGGGGAAAATTAGACTTGATTAGTAGAGGTGAGTACATAAAATAGGGTGAGAAAGGCAGTATGGTATCCTTGGGAATGTAGCCCTAAGTATATAGGGATTAGGAGGCCTCAGTTTGAGTCTGCTACTTTAAGTTGGTTCTGTGACCTTGGGAAGGTCACTAAGAATTTTCTGGGTCTCAAGTTCCTTATTAGTAAAACTAGAGGCCCGGTGCACGAAATTCGTGCATGAAGGAAGGTTGTACCTCGGCCCAGCCTGTACACTCTCCAATATGGAACCCCTCAAGGTATGTCCGACTGCCCATTTAGGCCCGATCCCACCGGGCAGTCGGACATTCCTCTCACAATCCAGGACTGCTGGCTCCCAACTGCTTGCCTGCCTGCCTTCCTGATTGCCCCTAACCACTTCTGCCTGCCAGCCTAATCACCCCCTAACCACTCTGCTGCCAGCCTGTTTGCCCTCATCTTCCCTCCTCTGCCGGCCTGGTCACCCCTAACTGCCCTCTCCTGCAGGGTTGATCACCTCCAACTGACCTCCCTTGCAGGCCTGGTCCTTCTCAACTGCCCTCCCTTGCAGGCCGGGTGCCTCCCAACTGCCCTCTCCTGCTGGCCATCTTGTGGTTTGACCACATGGGGGCAGACATATTGTGTGTTGGAGTGATGATCAATCTGCATATTACTCTTTTATTAGATAGGATAGAGGCCTGGTGCAGGGGTCAGGGCCACCTGGTTTGCCCTGAAGGGTGTCCTGGATCAGGGTGGGGTTCCCTTGGGGTGTGGGGCAGCCTGAGCAAGGGGCCTGTGGTGGTTTGCAGGCCGGCCATGCCCCCTGGCAACCCAAGCAGAGGCCCTGGTATCTGGAATTTATTTTCCTTCTACAATTGAAACTTTGTAGCCTGGAGCGGAGCCAAGCCTGGGGCTCCCTCTGAGGCCAGCAGCCATTTCTGTTGGGGTTATAATTGAAACTTTGTAGCCTTAAGCCAAGGCCTGGGCCCGGCCAGGGTGTGCGGAAAGCTTTGCTTCCCCTGTTGCCAGCAGCAACCCTGGCCTACTCTCTCAAGCTCCATTCTGCCACCATTTGTTTGAATTTGTTTACCTTCTATAATTGAAACTTTGTAGCTTGAGTAGAGGCTTAGGCCTGGCAAGGGCAGGCGGAAAGCTTGGCTTTCTCTGTTAACTAGGAAACCTTGCTCTCTGTGGCTGTAGCCATCTTGGTTTGGGTTAATTTGCATGCTCGCTCTGATTGGATGGTGGGCGTGGCTTATGGGCATGGCCTGTGGGTGTGTCGGAGGTGTGGTCAATTTGCATATTTGTCTATTATTATGTAGGACGGGCCGTGTTGAAAATCAAGAGAAAATGGTAGCTTCTTATCGGCTGTGGCTACATTGCTTATCCCGAAGCAGAGAATGTTAGAAAATTACTAAAGTAGGGAGAACTCCTTTATGTGAGTTATGTAACTAGCTTGGTCTATTCTCCTTACACCAAATTGTAGACAGATTTTTAGTACTCAAATGGAAAAAAAGAGCAGTCCTCAGCTCACTCACCCATACCAAGGGCAAAGAAGTGACAGTCAGAGCTACAGAGAACATTAGGTTCCCCCCAGAAACTGTCTTCAGACCTCTCCTAGTGGAAACTGTTTATCTGTGTGTTCATATACTGTCAGTGAGAATCCAATTCAATTTAAAGGATTAAACTGTTTTGGTGTAGGTAAATATTTCAATTTTGTCACAATTGTATTAAGGCTAGTATTGGCACTTTCATTTCTACTCATGTTTGTGATGTAATAAAGGCACATGAAAGCGACATATTTAGGTAATTGCATCAAAAGTTATTGCTGTGTAATATATAAAATATCCCCAGCTCCTTAGGCTTCATTTTCTTCTGCCAAAGAATTCTGTTTCTTCCTCTTATCAGGTACTGTTCAATAAAAAAAAAAAATGAAACTAGACTACTGACTTACACCATATATAAGAATAAACTAAAAATGGATAAAAGACTTAAATTTAAGTCATGAAACCATAAAAATCCTGGAAGAAAACATAGGTAGTAAAATCTCAGACATATCTTCAAGAAATATTTTTTGCCAATATAGCTCATAAGGTAAAGGGAAACAAAGGGAAAAAATGAACAAATGGGACTACATCAAACTAAAAATATTCTGCATAGCAAAGGACAAAATGAAAAGGGAACTCACTGTTTGGGAGAACATCTTTGCCAATGGTAAATCTGAAAGGGGTTAATTTCCAAAATATAAGGTATCCCAAAACTGCATATATACACTTTGAACAATTATAAAGGCAGTGTTTATTAAAATGCATTTCATTTTTAAAATTGATCTATCAGCTGTTAAAGTTATACATTTTTGGGGACACTCTGCATATAAAAAAATTATATAGCTCAACACCAGGAAGACAAGCCATTTAATTGAAGAAATGGGCAAAGGACTTAAATAGATACTTCTCTAGAGAGGACATACAGCTGGCCAATAGACATATGAAAAAAATGCCAAATGTCACTAAGCATAAGAGAGATGCAAATTAAAATTACAATGAGGTACCACCTCACACCTGACAGAATTGTTATCATCAATTAAATCAACCAATAACAAGTGCTGGTGAGGATGTGGAGAAAAGGGAACCCTAATGCACTGTTGGTGGGAATGCAGACTGGTGCAGCCACTGTGGAAAACGGTCTAGTGTTTTCTCAAAAAATTAAAAAGGGAACTGCCTTTTGACTTAGTCATCCCACTTCTGGTAACATATCCTAAGAATCCTGAAACACCAATCAAAAACAAATAAGCACCCCTATGTTCAAAGCAGTGCTATTTATAATAGCCAAGACCTGGAAACAGCCCAAGTGCCCATCAGTAGATGAGTGGATAAAAAAGCTGTGGTAAATTTACACAATGAAGGAAATCTTCCTTTTTGTGGCAACATGGATGGATCTAGAGAGTATTCTGCTAAGCAAAATAAGCTAGACAGAGAAAGACAATACCATATCATACCACTTATATGTGGAATCTAATGAACAAAATAAAATGATGACAAAATAGAAGCAGAGTCATGGATATATGGAGCAGGCTGACAGATCTCAGAGGTGTGGGGGCTATGGTGGATTGGATGAAAGAAGGTGAAGAGATTAGCCAAAGCATAGCTCATGGACACAGACAATAGTGTAGTGATGGCCAGAGGGAGGGATATGGGTCCTGGGTGGAGGTCGGTAGGGTGGGGTTGGGATGGGTGGGAACCATGCTAGGTCCCTGGATAGTCAAGGTCAGTGGCCTTGTTATCAATACACCATAATGGCCAAAGGCCGCTCTGGCCTTGTGCCTAAATGGGATGTTCAAGGACTCTGAGCCTGGAAATCCTAATCAGGCCAAGATACCATGAGTGGGTGCAAGGACACAAGGTACACTGAGCCCTTCTGTAGCAAATATGATTGATGTAACTGTTGGCATGAAGCCTTCTTTGTCTAAATAGTGGAAAAGTAGGTTACTGACCAGCTCGTTAGCTGGCGTAGGCTGAGGCAGGAGTGAGAAGAAGTCTGATAGAGAGAGAAGCTGGGCAGGAGAGACAGGAGAAGCTGCTAAGCCAGAGAGCTCAGGTACCACTAGGATGTGAAGCAGTGAGTCTAGGAGGCACTGTGGCTGCTCAGTTAATAGCTGTGGGTATAGAGACTGATGCTGCTTTATAGGAAAGATATATGTTCACCAGCCAGTGTCCGGCTGCCTGCCTGTATGGACTTTGCTGTGAGGACTGTTCTTGTCTGATGGCTATATTGCCACTGGCTTCTGCAATAAAGACTCATTCTTATACACCCACAATCTCTCATGGCTTCTCCATCTAAGACCCAGTGTCCTAGGAGGTCCAGCCCCAGGCAGAGGGGCTCAGACCCAACACCTGTTACTAGTGAGTAGAGGATAAAGGAGGAATTTGGAGTAAGTTCCCAACAGTTAGTACAGTGGGCAGGGTTCAAGCAGGAACCAGCCCTGGCATAGTCGGATAGGAGAATTTAGGAGAATACATGTACTCACAGCCACTCAGAACAACTCAGAGCACCAGAGCTTGTGCAGGGCTCCTGCTGTGTGCTCTGACATGGGGGAAGAATGGAGAACATTTATAATACGGTCAATAATAAATATATAAAAAAGAATAAAAATATAATAATCTGAACTATACATGCTAACCATATAGTAAACACATAAAACAAGTGAAAATAAAATAGTTTAAATTAGTTTAAAAATTTTTATTTGCCACAGTAACTTGGAAACATTTCAAGCACTCAATAGCCACATGTGATTGGTGGTGGCTGTATTGGAGGATATAACTATAATCAGTTACCTAGTAGCTTCAAATAATTTGTTTCCATTCACTAAAACTTGTCATCTGCTCACAGTAACCCTATCCATCCTTAGTTTCATTGTGATCCTAGAGGACTTCACTGTACATACTAGTAAACCCCTTGGTCTTCTGGTAGAAGGAGACATCACTTCTCTATGAAAACAATCCAATGTAGATCCTCAGTATTCTGAAGAATTAAGTTCAGTCACAATAAAGCATCACCAAAAACATGAGGAAGCAAGTGATCGTGAGTGAGAAGTGAAAAAACAGAACAATGAAAAACCCGAACAATATGTATGGATAGAAAACTCAATGATGGACTTTACAGATATAATGTAAAGTCACTATTTAGGAAATGTTTAAAGAAATAAAAAAGGAAAGCCATAAAATTAGCAACCAATGAGAGAGCATGCAAAATTGCCACAATTTTGAAAAAGAACCAAATAGAATTCTTAGCAATCAAAAAGTCTTTGGAAAAATGTTTGGAGACTTGGCTTCTAACAGTTTATGCTACTTGTTTAGGATGGTGATATGTGAAGCTGAGGAAGCAGTTATCAGTTGCATTGTTTAAAGAGATTTCCGTATCAGATCTATGTAAGAAATCTAAGAAAAATGGCCAGTCCAATTAATACTTCAGCTAGAGCTGCCATTCATCCACATCTTTCTGAGGAAGGGGAATGGACCTTCTATACTTTTCAAATTTTTAAAAATTCAATATCTGATCTTTTGTGACTCAACCCTTCTCTCTCTGTTTCTTTTTTTAATAATTAAGAGTAAATGAAGAGAACATATATGACAATAAATATAATAGATTAAAATAAAGTGCAATGAATTTTAGATATAAAGTAATTGTTTAAAATTTGGCAATATACGTTACAGAATGGTCTAATATGTTATCAGCAAATAAAAACATTCAGGATCATAATTTTATAATTTATCTTGTGAATTTAGCTTTATAATTTAACCTTGCAAAATTACTGTATAGATTTCTCTTACGAATTTGTAAAATACTACCTGGCCTCATATTTCTTAACATAACAGTCATAGCATAACCAAAAATTTTCTTAACTGCTGAAATATAATGAGAGATATTTCCTTTGGATTTTCTGCACATTCTAACAATTCCAGTTGTTACATTTTCCCCTAGAAATGTAGATACTGATGGCTGCATCTATACTTAATTATTAAGTGCTTAGTTTATATTTGGTCAGATTAAACAATGTCCAGTGAGATAATGTGAACCTAATTTATAGAAAGACTGAGAGATTTATGTACCAATAAGAAAAATTAGGATTAATATGGTTCACAATTAAAAATAAAAATTTGAACATAGTTATCAATAGTTCATTGTCTTTCTGTGACCCAAACAAAATAAGAACTTGGACCAGTGGATTTTAATCATGTGTTAAGTCAGCAAAGGATATACAGTATTGGATATTTTTTTGAGGCTATAAGAGCCTGACCTTCTGCCAGTCTCACCTTCACATTTAGTAAAGCTCTACATTTTATATATCCTCTTCTGTAAAGTCTTTTATACTTCTCTCTTCCTTTCCATTTCCACTGTAACCACTTTGCATAGATCCTTATCCTCTTCACATGATGCATTTTGCAATAGCTTTTGAATCACCTCCTTGCCTCCAGACTCCCCACTCTTTTTTTTAATTTAAATCCTTCATTGTTTAAAGTATTACATAAGTCTCCTTTTTCCCCATTGACCTCTCCCCAGCCACTCCCCCCAACACACACACACACATGCCCTCCCCCTCCCCCTACTGTCTTGTCCATTGGTTATGCTCATATGCATGTATACAAGTCCTTTGGTTGATCTCTCCCCCTTACCCTCCACCCCACACTCCCCTACCTTCCCTCTGAGGTTTGACAGTCTGATTGATGTTTCTCTGTCTCTGGGTCTGTTTTTGTTCATTAGTTTATGTTGTTCATTATATTCCACAAATGAGTGAGATCATGTGATATTTATCTTTCTCCGACTGGCTTATTTCGCTTAGCACAATGCTCTTCATGTCCATCCATGCTTAATATAGTCTTTATATTGCTGGCACATTAATATTCCTGGAAAATAACTTTTTATCTATTATTCATTTGTATCCTAGACCAAAAGTATTGTTTCCAATCCCTTTCTTTGGTTTATTACTATTGAAAATTAGTGGTTACCTTCCATATTATATTATTCTTTGTCTACTTTTGTTGTCTTCTATATTCTCTAGTCTTCCAAATTCAGTCCACTTCACTCTCAGGTGTTTATTTATAAACTAGAGACCCGGTGCATGAAAATTCATGCACTTGGGGGGTCCCTCAGCCCGTCTTGCACCCTCTCACAATCTGGAACCCCCTCGGGTAGGGTCTCTAGGCCTGGTCTGAGATCAGGGCCTGTCAGGGCTTTTCTTCCCCCGGCTGCTGGCAGCATTGCCCCCGCCTCTGCCACTGCTTGCCATCTGTGCAGCGCTCCCTCCCCCGCCCCCCCCACCACCACTGATTGCCTCCCTGTGCAGACGATAGGCATGGGGTTTGATCACTTGGCTAGCCTGGGCCTCCCTCTGTGGGGCAATCAATGGCAGGGACCCCAGATCCATCACCCCATAGAGGGAGGACCCGCCCAGCCGCTGCAGCATCACTGGCCAGGTAGCCAGGGCCTTTCTCTCTCTCTCTTTTTTTTTATAGTAAGAGTAATGTTTACTGAGAGATAAAGAATTGAGTACTATGTACAAATATAATACCTTAATAAAAATAAATAAATAAATAAAATTAAATCCCTAAAAAAAAAAAAAAAAGAATTGAGTACTATGAAGGGGTTACCAGGATGTAAATGCATCTTACCCCCACCCCTGCCACCCTCAACACCCAGAGACTACAGTACTTAGAAGTTACATGCAACAGCCATAACTGCTGAATATTTATTCATAACAAACCATAGCATATTTATACTGTATCACATCGAGTGATTATAGAAATCCATTTATATATTGCTTGTATAAAATCTTTTTTTTTGTAAAAAAATATAAATATATATATATATATATATATATATATATATATATATATGAAAGTATAAAAAAAAACATGTACAGTTGCAAGCCCTGACAGGACAGCCAGTCTGTAAACATTCAGTGAGTATGTGCTTTGGAAGGGTGCCCGTGCCTCGTGCCCACAGCAACTCTAGCAGGGCTGATGAGGTTGTGCCCCGGCTGCCACTCCAGGCAGGACCAAGCTGGACCATGGTGGATGGGTACAGCAAGGTCTGGCACTGTGCCCTTCTCCAGCCTTGCATCAGGATCAGGGACAGGGTCAGGGCTGGGAGCAGGCAGATTGCAGTTTCGCTCTGAGTTCCATACTCAGCCTAATTTTGGTTGCAACTCATGGCTTTTCCTGGCTGCTTGGAGGCCCTTTGGGTGGGTTTTCTGGTGGAGAGGCTGGAGAAGTGCCCACAGCTGCCTGGTTCGGCATCTCTATGGCCCAGAGCCTCTGTCCTGCCTCCTGCAAGCCTGGACCCAGGCAGAACAGGCCCCTCTCAGGACTACTTTGGTCTCAGCGCTTGGTCCTAGGTTTCATCAGCCTAGGTTTCTTCCCCTGGTGTGGCTGATCTGTGTTTCACAAAAAAGCCTGGCCTATGCTGGCTGTGCTGAGCTTCATTGAAGGGGTTTTTTCATGCAGCAAGGAAGAGCCCTCTGGAACACTCCTCCTCCTCCTTCCACTCCTCATCTCCTCCTCCTCCCCTTCCTCCTCCCAGCTCATGGTCACTTTTTCTCCAGCTGCTCCATCAGTGGGTTGCCTTCTGAGTTGGGGGTCTTAACACTGTGGGTCCTGATGAAGCAGCTAGGGTAATGCCGGTTGAACATAAGGATGAGCTGCTGCTGCTCCTGCTTCAGCTCCTCCGTCTGGATTTTCAGCTCCGCATTCATGAGCTCCATCCACTCAGATTCCCACTGCAAAAACTCTGTCCACTTCTTCTTCTTGTTCCAGCATTGAGCTGCTACCACTTAGTTCTTTTCTCAGTGCCTTTTCCTCCATTCCTCTTCCTCGTCTAGCTCATTTTTCACAGGTTGAGGCCTCTTTCCCAGTTTCACCTACATGAAGTGCAAAGGGGTGACCATGACCCCAATGTTGTGGATGTCGGTGTATTTTAGCTCCTCTGCAGTCAGGGCCAAGCTGGGGAGTCCAGTCAGGGGGCTGAGCCCTGGCAGAGAGCCTGCAGTCATGGAAGGGTCCGGGGTCTGCCTAGGCATCATAGCAGGAGGAGTGGCAGTCCAGCCCTGTAGAAGCCACCAGTGCAGGCGGTGACCCTGGGGCCTGGGCCAGGCTGCAGGCACCATGCTCGCTCAGGAGCTGCCATGGAGCCAGCCCCACCCTGCAGCATCCACCAACACCAGCGCCTCCCATTGCAGCCACTGAGTGTCCCTCCCATAGACTGTGGTGGGCAGCATGGGTCTCCCTCTTTGAGGCAATAGATCGTGGGGCTCTGCCTGCCTGCCTCATTTCTTCTAACTGCTCACCTGCCTAACTGATCACCCCTAACCACTCACCTGCCTGCCTGATTATCCCTAACAGCTTGCTGGGGGTGCAGGGCCAGCCTGGGGGAGGGGTCGTGGTGGTTCTGGTTTCTGGTCATTCTGCCATTTCAGTTGCTGGGCTTTTATTATATAGGATATTCCCCATCTATAGATAGATACTTTTGTAAAAACCACATAGTTTTCTTCCTTCTGGGAATAGTAATGTGACACTACCTACATTAAGGGTTTATTTTTCATTTTTGATATTTTATATGAGTTGTGCTACCACTGCTCTAGAATCTGGACTCATGTTCCATAAGCAGAACTTCATACCTGTCTTATATTTCTTTTGGTGCATAATTTTCTCTTCTTTTTTTCTTTATCACTTTCATCCATAGGGTTACAAATCACATGACATTGGCCTTCATAACTCTCTATGTTCACTAGGTATTTTTCTTACTAACTTTTTTCCTATATCCATTTTCTTTCCTTCTACAAACACTTCTTGTCCTCTACTCTATTTGAGGATAGGTATTCTTCTAGAAATATTCTCTTTCTGCTGTAGTGTCCAGTTTGCTTTGTTGCATCCATAGTCAATACCCATTTGAGTAGAAATGTGTGCAGAGCATATAATGTGCCCATAATTACAAAGTGTTCAGCCTTCATGTGGCATGAATATATAAATTTCTGTTTCTTTCTGTACTTACTACTTCTTCAAAGCACCACATTAAGGTATACAGGGGTAGGCAAAAAATAGGTTTAAAATTGTGCATATGTGGAACAGTTTATTCTTACACTAGAGGCCCAGTGCATGAATTTGTGCATGGGTGGGGTCCTTCTGCCTGGCCAGCAATCGGGACAGATTGGGGTGGCCAGCCGGGGGTAGGGACCAAGGGAAGTTGGCCAGCTGAGGGATGTTGGCTTGTGGGAGTGAATTGACCACCAGGGGGCAGCTCCTGCGTTGAGCATCTGCCCCCTGGTGGTCAGTGCACATCATAGCTACTGCCCGGTCGTCTGTTCTCCAGTTTTCCAGTCATAATGGTTGCTTAGGCTTGTGTATATATAAATTATTATTTATTAATTATTGTATTGTTTTCCATGCAAACAACTGTAAATCTACTTTTGCCCTCCCCTGTATTTATCCTTTCATGGGAACAAAATTGCCAGCCTGTGTGCATCAGCACTACTAGTTGACACATTGTCAGCCATTTTGCTAATATACACTACATATATTTACAATGGGGAAGTATTAATATGAGAATACAACTGCACGTGCGGCTGCTGTTCCTCTGATGGGGGCGGGCCGCTCACCCAGCTGCTGCTCATCGGACAGGTGCAGGCTGCGTCTGACTGCTGCTCCTCAGACCAGTGCAGGCTGCACAGGGCTGCTGCTCCTCAAAAATCAGAATATTTAGGTAATAAAATAAAGCTATGTCTTCCAATGATATATTGGTTTTGCACATAATAGGTGCTGAATTATTTTTAAACTATAGGCTCAGTGCATGAAATTCGTGCACGTGTTGAATCCCTTGGCCTGCTGGCTGGTGATCAGGGCTGATTAGGGCCTTCTGGCTGCCAGCGGAGGCCTTCCCTCTGGCTGCCGGCCAGGGCCGCCCTTCCCCAACTGCCAATTGGGACCTTCCTTCGTTCCACACCACCCCCTGGTGGTTAGCACACATCATAGCAAGTGATCAAATTCCCAAGGGGACACTTTGCATAATAGCCTTTTATATATATAGGTGAAAGCAATCTTACCTAATAATAGACAAATATGTAAACTGACCGTACCTTCACTATACCCACAGCCAGTCAGAGTGAGTGAGTATGTAAAATTAACCCACCAAATATGGCGGTTAATTTCCATATGAAGGCAGGGCGGGCAGCACCATGGCCTGCTTCCAGGGGTACGGGTCCATCGGGAGCGGAGGAGGCCCTGCGGGCAGCGCCAGACATGGCCCACAAAGTACCAGTCCATGGCCGGGGAGGCAGTGGGGTGGGCAGCGCCAGATGGCACAGGAGGGGTCCAGGTTCATCAAGACCCACCTAGACACTCTTGGGGGTCCCAGGGAACATCACCGCCCTGGGGAGGCGAGGCCGGACCGCCTAGCAGCTCCCATGGAGCTTTGGGATAATTGCTGTCCAGGGAAGGCAGGCTGGACCGCCTAGCCGCTCCCATGGGGCTTTGGGAGCATCGCTGCCCCGGGGAGGCGAGGCTGGACCCGCCTAGCCGCTCGTGAGGGTCCCTGGGAACATCGCCACCCAGGGGAGCCAGACCAGACCACCTAGCTGCTCCCATGGGGCTTTGGGAGCATTGCCACCCCAGGGAGGTGAGGCCGGACCACCTAGCTGCTCCCGGGGGTCTCTGGGAACATTGCAGGCATGGGGTTGCTGAGACCCAGACCTAGCCTCTGGCCACAGATTCATAGCTTCGAGGAGACCAAGGGGATCTGCCTCATCTTCAGAGAGACAGAGGTTCTGCAGTGCCCCCAAGACGCGGGTGGGCCCAGCCAGGCATCAAGGGGCATGGAAGGACTCCTGGCAGAGGGGCAAGGACCCTCACCCCTGAGGCGGAGGTTGAGGGGTGGTGCCACCTCAGTGGAGGGGTGCTGCACTGCAGGGTACTGGACTGACTGATGTGATTCAGAGAAGCTCCCAGTGCTAATGGGCCTTGCTCAGGCAGCCTTCACACTTCAGAGGCAGTGACTCCTGCTCCTGCCTTGACCCAAAAGCAAGGCTGTGGTGCCCTGCCCCATGGCAGAGCATGCC
Source organism: Eptesicus fuscus (assembly GCF_027574615.1). NCBI lineage: Eukaryota > Metazoa > Chordata > Mammalia > Chiroptera > Vespertilionidae > Eptesicus > Eptesicus fuscus. The sequence goes on from NC_072473.1 coordinate 96,265,967, forward strand.
TATTCAGTGAGTGCGAAGCCTTCCACCTGCTCCAGAGAAGCGGGGGCAGTAAAGAATGGGGGGCAGGGTATGGGGAGAGGAAAGAATGTGGAGCATCTGCAATGAAGAGGTGCTCGAGAAAGAGGCTCCGAAGCCTGACTGGAAGGTTTGTTCTGTTTGCTGGGCCGCTGCCCCTTAGGAAGCGCAAAGAGCATGGCTCTGAGGGCTTCCTGTGTTCTGAGTCAAGTTCCACAGCCAACTGGAATTGGCCTCAGTTTCCTGGTCTGTAAAATGGATGAAGCCTGTGGGACTTCACTGATCTTTGATGGCCAATTGAGATACTATATAAAGAAAATGAGGGAAGAAGTGAGAAAGAAAAGGAAGGACAAGCAACACAAAAGAAAGACTGAAAGGAACCTGTAAACCCTTTGTCACTTAAATAGGGAATATAGTCAATGATGTTGTAATGATGGTATGATGCCAGGTGGGTACTAGAGATATCGGGGAACAATTTGTAAAGTAAAGGATTGTCTAACCACTATTCTGTAACTAATATAAAACCTGAAACCAATACAAAATAATATTGAATGTAAAGAAATGAAAATTGGAGTGAAATTTTTATAAATTTCAAAGTTTAAATAAAAGCTGTAAAGGAATAAAGGGGAGAATAAAAATAGTGTTTTTCATTTTAAAGAGTTGTCTTTATATGGTGCTTTTATACTTTTATACTTTTCTAAGTCATTATCTCATTTTAATTTCTGGGCAACTTAAAGACAAGATAATTATTCCCTCCATTATTCAAAGAAAGGAAATCTTGGTGTCTGGTCCTAATGATTCAGTCATCAAGCCCTTATTGTACAGCAGGGTTAGTAAAATTTTCTGTGCAGAGTCATATCTATACTAATAAAAGCCTTGGGGGTTATCAGGCCAGCAGGTGAGGGTATTTGGGGGCAATTAGGCCTACAGAGGAGCAGTTAGGTGTCAATCAGGCCAGCAAGGAAGCAGTTAGGGGGCAATCAGACAGGCAGGTGAGCGGTTAGGAGCCAGCGGTCCCTGATTGTGAGAGGGATGTCCAACTGCAGGTTTAGGCATGATTCCACAGGGATTGGGCCTAAACCTGCAGTTGGACATCCCCCAAGGGGTCCCATATTGGAGAGGGTGCAGGCTGGGCTGAGGGACACCCTCCCCAGTGCATGAATTTCATGCACTGGGCCTCTAGTATTTAATAACAGGTTTTCATATTTTGAAAAGGAGGTGTCAAAGTTGTTTTCATGAGTAATATTCAGTGTTGTCCTAAGGCGTAAGGCTCTTTCTTCAGAGATATTGAGCTCTCCGTCCTTGCAATAGTCAAACTTAGATTTGTTTGGTTGCCTGATAAAGACTTTAGAACATCAAAGGGTGATTGCTCTAGACCAAAGGTCAGTAAACTATGATGCACAGATTAAATCTGGCCTCCCACTTGCTATTGTAAATAAAATTCTATAAGAATACAGACAAATTAAATTATTTAGGTATTGTTTCTGGCTGCTTTTGTGCTACAGTTGTGCAAGTTGAGTAGTAGTGACAGAGAAAACTGAAAATATCTGCTATTTGGCCCTTTATAGAAAAAAAATTCCTTCCTGAAATCAACAAAGAGTATATTAAAAAAAAATAAAATAAGATGCTACATATTTCAATGTTAGGAGTTTTCTTTGCAGTATTTTTCTTTACATATATATGTACCCATAGACAATTGTAGGTTAACAGTGTGTATTGGAAGACACCATGGATTTTTTAAAAACAAGTAGAATTCTGTTGTTACTTTCAAAAAGTTTTGAAGAATGTCTTGCTGAAAAACCAATATTATGAATAATGTAATTACATTACACATTAAAATTAATATTATGAAGAATATAATTATACTATATATTAACATTAATAAGAATGTAATCATACATTCTTCATAATATTACTCAGAGAATTATATTTTTGTACTATTTGTCCTTGAATATAGGTTATTACAGCAAAGCAAACTCTAGCTTTCCAAAGAAGATAACTTGCCTGAGAGATGTTTTTAGATCTTCACAGGCTGTCTTTGTTCTATCCTTGTCTACACTTTTCAAAGTGTTAGAAATATCTGCAAATTATTTGACAGTTACAGCTGTCTTTAAAAATGTTGCCTGGCTGGTTGATGTAAAACACTATTACAAAAAAGTTGGGTGTGGTATGTTTAAGAATCCCCAGAATATTGTTCTGTCTAATATAGTAAAACTAGAGGCCCAGTGCACGAATTGGTGCATGAGTGGGGTCTGGCTCAATTGGAGCCAATAAGAGCTGGGGGAAGGGGCTGTGGGCAATAGGCTGGTGGGCCCCACCCCTGAATGGGGTTAGGGGGTAGATTGGGGATGGAGCCGGCCATGGGGAGGAGCTGTGGGAAGTGGGCTGGCCTGCCCTGCCCCCTAATGGGGTGAGGGGTGCCAATTGGGTTCCAGTGGCCTGGGCAAGGGGCCATGGGTAGTTGGCTGGTTGCCCCTGCCCCTGATGGGGTGGGGGGGCGGATCTGGGGTGGGGCTGAGTGGGGGAGGGGCTTCAGGTGGTTGGCGGCCAGCCGCACCTCCTATTGGGGTGGGGGGGTGATCAGGGGCTTGGCAAGCCAGGGGGAGGGGCTGGGGGCCGACCAGGATGGTGGGATCCCCTCTCTAATCTGGGACCCCTCAGGGATTGGGCCTAAACCGGCAGTTGGACATCCCTCTCACAATATGGGACCGCTGGCTCCTAACCGCTTGCCTGCCTGCCTGCCTGATTGCCCCTAACCGCTTCTGCCTGCCAGCCTGATCATCCCCTAACCGCTCCCCTGCCAGTCTGATTGACACCTAACTGCTCCCCTGCCAGCATGATCGCACCCAACTGCCCTCCCCTGCTGGCCTGATCACCCACAACTGCCCTCCCTTGCCAGCCTGATCACCCACAACTGCCCTCCCCTTCTGCAACCCACCTCCTCCACGTGAGGCAGTGGAGACACCAGGACCGGCCTCCATTGTGTGCGTGGCCATCTTGTGGTGTCCATCTTGTGATGATGTCACGCAAGGGTATCGCGTGAAGGTGTGAAGCCACCTAGGCTTTTATTATATGATGCTCAAAGTCACTAATCATCTGAGAGATGCAAATCAAAACAACAATGAGATACCATCTCACACCTGTCAGAATGGTTATCATCACCAAATCAACAAATGACAAGTGCTGACTAGGATATGGAGAAAAAGGAACCCCCATGCATTGCTGGTGGGAATGCAGAATGGTGCAGCCACTGTGGAAAACAGTATGAAGTTTTCTCAAAAAATTAAAAATGGAATTCCCATTTGAGCCAGTAATCCCACTTCTAGAAATATATCCCAAGAATTCCTAGAAGTGGGATTACTGTGTCAAATGGGAATTCCAATTAGAAAGGACATATGCACCCCTATGTTCATAGCAGCAAAATTTACAATAGGTAAGATTTGGAAACAGCCTAAGTGTACATCAGCAAATGAGTAGATTAAAAAGTTGTGGTACATCTACACAATGGAATACTACACTGCTGAAAAAAGAAAGAACTCTTACTATTCGCAACTGCATGGATGGACCTGGAGAGCATTATGCTAAGTGAAACAAGCCAGTCAGAGAAAGATAAATATGACATGATCTCACTAATTTGTGGAATATAATGATCAACAGAAATGGATGAACAAAAATAGATACAGAGAGTAGCATCAAACAGACCATCAAACTTCAGTGGGAAGGGGGGTTAAAAGATCAACCAAAGGACTTGTATGCATGCACATAAGCATAACCAATGGACACAGATACTAGTGGGATGAGGGCATGTGCCGGCAGGGGGGTGCAGATGACTGGGGGGAAGTCAATGGGGGAAAAGGAAACATATGTAATATATGTAATACTTCAAACAATAAAAAAGAAGAAACTTTATATTAATTAATATTTCTGAGCAATTTTGAAATAAAAAAGTTTGACCAGAAAAAAAAAAAAAAGACCATATGAATTGCCAAATACCTCCCTCCAATCTGCATAGGACAACCTATTTCAAGTAGTTCAATTTAAGCCACTACCATTATTTGACTCCTGTTTTCTGTGTCTCAAGACTCAGATGAAAAACTTTGCTATTTTGATCAATCAGTAAATTACCTCCCTCTGAATCAACTAAACATATGGTACTTCTGTCCTTATCAACTGGAAGATTGTGGATGTATTGTGGGGTTGTGAGATATAGAAGATTACCTATCTCTTCAGCATGCTTTGTAGAACTGTATCTTGGGACAGTTCTAAAGGGAGACACCCAATAGGAACTCAATGAATGTAATATCTGTGAGCTAAGATACCATGTCTTTCACCGTTTTTGATGCATAGTAAGTACTTAAATGATATATGAATGGGCAAGTCAAATGAAGACCATATAAATGGAAATCCCTGAAAGCCATTTTTTAAGTTGAGGTGTAATTAACATATAACATTGAGTAAGTTTAAAGTATACAACAAGTTGGTTAATACATTTATACATTGCTATAGGATTACCACTATAGTGTTATTAATGAGAACACCTCTGTCATTCACACATTTATTATTTTTTGTGGTGAGAATAGTTAAGATCTAATCTCTTAATAACTTTGAATTTTGTAATACAGTATTGTTGACTATAATCACATGTTGTGCATTTGATCTCCAGAACTTACCTACCAGTTGTAAATTTATACCCTTAAACATTATCTCCCTAATTTCCTACCCCAGATTCCAGTAAACACCATTATACTCTCTGTTTTATTTTTTTATAGATATTACTAGAGGCTCTGTGCACGAAATTTGTGCACGGAGGGGGGGGGGGGCGCGTCCCTCAGCCCAGCCTGCACCCTCTCCAATCTGGGACCCTTCGAGGAATGTCCAAATACCCGTTTAGGCCCGATCCCAGATTGGGCCTAAATGGCCAGTTGGACATCCCTCTCACAATCCAGGACTGCTGGCTCCCAACTGATCACCTGCCTGCCTTCCTGATTGCCCCTACCCGCTTCTGCCTGCCAGCCTGATCACCACCTATCCACTCTGCTGCCAGCCTGATTGATGCCTAACTGCTCCCCAGCCAGCCTGTTTGCCTCCAACTTCCCTCCTCTGCCGGCCTGGTCACCCCTAACTGCCCTCCCCTGCAGGGTTGATCGCCTCCAACTGCCCTCCCTTGCAGGCCTGGTGCCTCCCAACTGCCCTTCCCTGCTGGCCATCTTGTGTTGGCCATCTTGTGTCCACATAGGGGCAGGATCTTTGACCACATGGGGGCAGCTATATTGTGTGTTGCAGTGATGGTCAATCTGCATATTACTCTTTTATTAGAGAGGATAGAGGCCTGGTGCATGGGTGGGGGCTGACTGGTTTGCCCTGAAGGGTGGGGGTTCCCTTGGGGCGTGGGGCGGCCTGAGTGAGGGGCCTGTGATGGTTTGCAGGCCGGCCACGCCCCCTGGTGACCCAAGAGGAGGCCCTGGTGTCTGGAATTTATTTACCTTCTACAATTGAAACTTTGTAGCCTGGAGCAAAGCCAAGCCTGCTGCTCGCTCCACAGCCAGCAGCGATTTCTGTTGGAGTTAATTCACCTTCTGTAATTGAAACTTTGTAGCCTTGAGTTTAGGCTTAGGCCAGCAACAGGATGGCTTCTTTTGTTACCTCGGAAACCCAAGCCTCCCTCCCGCTCTCGGTGGCTGTAGCCATCTTGGTTGGGTTTATTTGCATATTTGCTCCTGATTGGCTGGTGGGCGTGGCTTGGCTGGTCGGCATGGCTTAGGTATAGCGAAGGTGCAGTCAATTTGTATATTACTCTATTATTAGGTAAGATTATTGATTTCAGAGAGGAAGGCAGAGGGAGAGAGAGATAGACGCATTAATGATGAGAGAATCATTGATCAGCTGCTCCATGCACACCCCACACTGGGGATCGACCCCACAACCCAGGCATGTATCCTGACCAGGAATCAATCAAACCGTGACTTCTTGGTTCATATGTGGATACTTAACCAGTGAGCCACACCAGCCGGGCCACTCTCTGTTTTGTAACCTCAGTTGTTTTAGAGTCCACATATAAGTGATGTCATACAGTATTTGTCTTTCTCTGTCTGATCTATCTCAGTATAATGTCCCTGAAAGCCATTTTTGCCATACAACAAAGTTTTATTCATTTTTATGTGTAAATGTGTGGTGTTGGGTACAGAATTCTGTGTGTAAGTTTTTGTGTCTGTATGTAAAATGCTATTGCTTTTCCTGGGTTGATTTTTCTACATAAAGGGTGATAGATCAATATCTAATGCAGCTGATGGTGCAAACAGTCTGGCACTGATAACACACTTATGTAAATTTTTTGCTCTCTCTTCAGGATACAAAAATCATAGCTCATTCTAAGACATACAGTGTGGCGGACACTGCTAGATTTTGAAAATAGGAAAAGATGGGCGAAGAATTTGTTTTCTTTAGTGAAGTAGCTTTTTTTAAAAAAAATGTATATATATATTTTTTTATTGAGGTATTATATGTGTACATATCTTACCATTACCCCCCCACCCCACACCCACACATGCCCTCCCCGCCAGAGTTTTGCATCCATTGTTTATGCTTATATGCATGCATACAAGTCCTTCGTCTGATTTCATAACTCCCCCACCTCTCCCTAACTTTCCCCCTGTAATTTGAAAGTCTGTTTGATGCTTTACTGTCTCTGTATCTATCTTTTTGTTCAACACTTTATGATGTTCTTTACTATCCCTAAATGAGTGAGATCATGTGGTATTTTTCTTTCATTGACTGGCTTATTTCACTTAGCATAATGTTCTCCAATTCCATCCAGGTTGCTGCAAATGATGAGAATTCCTTCTTTTTTATGGCAGCATAGTATTCCATTGTGTAGATGTACCACAGTTTTCCGATCCAGTCATCTGCTGATGGGCACCTAGGCTGTTTCCAAATCTTAGCTATTGTGAATTGTGCTGCTATGAACATAGTAGTGCATATATCCTTTCTGATTGGTGTTTCTAGTTTCTTCAGATATATTCCCAGGAGTGGGATTACTGGGTCAAATGGGAGTTCCATTTTCAGTTTTTTGAGGAAACTCCATACTGTTCTCCACAGTGGCTGCACCAGTCTGCATTCCCACCAGCAGTGCACGAGGGTTCCTTTTTCTCCGCATCCTTGCCAACATTTGTCGTTTGTTGATTTGTTGATGATAGCCATTCTGACAGGTGAGAGATGGTACCTCATTGTTGTTTTGATTTGCATCTCTCGGATAATAAGTGACTTTGAACACATGTTTTCATGTGTCTCTTGGCCTTCCTTCTGTCTTCTTTTGAAAATATTCTGTTTAAGTCTGTTGCCCATTTTTTTATTGGATCATTTATCTTCCTTTTATTAAGTTGCATAAGCTGCCTGTAGATGTTGGAGATTAAACCTTTGTCAGTGATAGCATTTGCAAATATGTTCTCCCATGCAGTGGGCTTTCTTGTTGTTTTGTTGATTGTTTCTTTTGCTGTAAAAAAGTTTTTTATTTTGATGTAGTCCCATTTGTTAATTTTCTCTTTAGCTTCCATTGCCCTAGGGGCAGTGTCAGAGAAGAAGTTCTTTTGGCATATGTCTGAGATTTTGTTGCCTGTGGATTCCTCTAGTATTTTTATGGTTTCCCGTCTTATGTTTAAGTCCTGTATCCATTTTGAGTTTATTTTTGTGTATGGTGTAAGTTGGTGATCTAGTTTCATTTTTTTGCATGTATCTGTCCAGTTTTCCCAACACCATTTATTGAAGAGACTGTCGTGACTCCATTGTATGTTCATGCCTCCTTTGTCAAATATTAATTGAGCATAGTGGTTTGGGTCAATATCTGGATTCTCTATTCTGTTCCATTGATCAATATGTCTGTTCTTATGCCAGTACCAGGCTGTTTTGAGAACAGTGGCTTTGTAATACAGCTTGAAATCTGGTATTGAGATCCCACCTACTTTATTCTTCTTTCTCAGAATTGCTGTGGCTATTCGGGGTCTTTTTTTATTCCAGATGAATTTTTGGAGAGTTCTTTCTAGGTCTGTGAAATATGCTGTTGGTATTTTGATGGGGAGTGCATTGAATCTGTATATTGCTTTGGGTAGTATGGACATTTTAATGATGTTGATTCTACCAATCCATGAACATGGTATGTTCTTCCATCTGTTTATGTCTTCCTCTATCTCTTTTTTCAGTGTCCTGTAGTTTTCTGCGTATAGGTCTTTTACCTCCTTAGTTAAGTTTATTCCTAGGTATCTTAATTTTTTTGGTGCGATGGTAAATTGGATTGCTTTTTTAGTCTCTCTTTCTGTAAGTTCATTATTGGTGTATAGAAAAGCCATAGATTTCTTGGCGTTAATTTTGCATCCTGCTACATTGCCGAATTCATTTATTAAGTCTATTAGTTTTTTTATGGAATCTTTTGTGTTTTTATGTACAATATCATGTCATCTGCAAATAAGGACAGCTTCACTTCTTCTTTTCCAATTTGGACGCCTCTTATTTCTTCTTCTTGCCTAATTGCGATAGCTAATATTTCCAGTACTATGTCAAACAGGAGTGGTTAGAGTGAGCATCCCTGTCTTGTTCCTGTTCTTGGGGAAATGGTTTTAGTTTTTGCCCATTGAGTATGATGTTTGCTGTGGGTTTATCATATATAGCTTTTATTATGTTGAGGTATGATCCTTCTATTGCCACCTTGTTGAGAGTTTTTATCAAGAAAGGGTGTTGGATTTTGTCAAATGCTTTTTCTGCATCTATTGATATGACTATGTGATTTTTATCTCTCAGTTTGTTTATGTGATGTATCCCGTTTATTGATTTGCGGATATTGTACCATCCTTGTATTCCTGGGATAAATCCTACTTGGTCATGGTGTATGATCTCTCTGATGTACTGCTGGAGCCGATTTGCTAGAATTTTGTTGAGGATTTGGCATCTATGTTCATGAGGGATATTGGCCTGTAATTCTCTTTCATTGAGTTGTCTTTATCTGGTTTTGGTATTAAGGTGATGCTGGCCTCATAGAAGGAGCCTGGAAGTGTTCCTTCCTCTTGAATTTTTTGGAATAGTCTGAGGAGGATAGGTTTTAGTTCTTCCTTGAAAGTTTGATAAAACTCTCCTGTGAAGCCATCTGGCCCCGGGCTTTTGTTTGCCGGAAGCTTTTTTAAAAAAATATTTTTATTGATTTTAGAGAGGCAGGGAGAGGGATAGAGAGATAGAAAAGTCAATGATGAGAATCATTGATCAACTGCCTCCTGCACGCCCCCTTCTGAGGATTGAGCCCGAAACCCAGGCATGTGCCCTTGGCTGGAATCAAACCTGTGAGCCTTCAGTCCGCAGGCCGACGCTCTATCCACTGAGCCAAACCGGCCAGGGCTGCCGGAAACTTTTTGATGACTGCTTCAATTTCTTCCATTGTTACTGGCATGTTGAGCTGTTTAGATTCTTCCTTAATGAGTTTTGGAAGGTTTTATTTTTCGAGGAATATGTCGATTTCGTCTAGGTTGTCCAGTTTGTTGGAATAGAGTTGTTCGTAGTATTTTGTAACAATCCTTTGTATTTCGTTGGGGTCTGTTGTTATTTCACCTCTTTCATTTCTGATTTTGTTTATTTGGGTCCTCTCTCTTTGCTTCTTGGTGAGCCTGGCTAGCGGTTCATCAATCTTGTTTATCCTTTCAAAGAACCAGCTCTTGGTTTTGTTGACCTTTTGTATTGTTTCTTTGGTCTCTATGTCGTTTATCTCCGCTCTGATCTTTATTATTTCTTTCCTTCTGCTTACACTGGGCTTATCTTGTTGCTCTCTCTCTCTAACTCTTTGAGTTGTTGGGTTAGGTAATTTATTACCATTGTTTCTTGTTTTTTGCAGTAGGCTTGTAGAGCTATGAACTTCCCTCTCAGGACTGCTTTCGCTGTGTCCCATAGATTTTGGATTGTTGTGTTTTCATTGTCATTTGTTGCCATGATGTTTTTTATTTCTTCCTTGATGTCTTTGGTAACACAGACATGGTTTAATAGCATGCTGTTTAGTCTCCAAGTGTTTGATTTCTTTGGGTTGTTTTTATTGTAGTTGATTTCCAGTTTTATGCCACTGTGATCTGAGAAGATACTTGATATGATTTCTATCTTCTTGAATTTGGACTTTGCCTATGTCCTAACATATGGTCTATCCTTGAAAATGACCCATGTGCACTTGAGAAGAATGTATATTCTGTGGCTTTGAGGTGAAATGTTCTGAAGATGTCGATTAATTCCATCTGTTCTAGTGAGTCATTTAGGATTAATGTTTCTTTGCTGATTTTTTGTTTAGAGGATTTGTCCAATGGTGATAGTGGGGTATTGAAATCTCCTACTATGACTGTATTGCTGTCAATCTCTCCTTTGATATCTTCCAGGAGATTTTTAATGTATCTTGTTGCTCCAGTATTGGGTGCATATATGTTTACCAGAGTTATTTCTTCTTGTTGGATTTCTCCCTTTAGTATTATGAAGTGGCCTGCATTATCTCTAGTTATGTCCTTCACTTTGAGATCTAATTTGTCAGATATAAGTATTGATACCCCAGCATTTTTTTCATTTCCATTCGCCTGGAAAACCTTTTTCCATCCCTTTACTCTCAGTCTGTATGCATCCTTTTTTTTGAGGTGGGTTTCCTGTAGACAGCAGATATCTGGGTTTTGTTTTCTTATCCAGTCTGTTACCCTGTGTCTTTTGATTGGGGCATTCAATCCATTTACATTTAAAGTTATTATTGATAGGTACTTATTTGACGCCCTTTTTATTCTATACCCCTGTGTTCCTTCTTTGCTTCCTATTTCTTTCTTTCTTTCTTTTTTTTTTTTTACAGCAGACCCTTTAGCATTTCTTTCATTGCTGGTTTGGTGGTGATAAACTCCCTTAGTCCTTTTTTGTCTGTGAAGCTCCTGATTTCACCTTCAATTTTGATTGATAGCCTTGCTGGGTACAGTATTCTTGGATTTAGACCCTTCCTTTGCATGACTTTGTAATTTCATTCCATTCCCTTCTGGCCTGATGAGTTTCTGTTGAGAAATCAGTTGCTAGTCTGATGGGGGTTCCTTTGTATGTAACTGTCTGTCTCTCTTTGGCCGCTTGTAAGATTCTTACTTTGTCGTTGGTGTTTGCCAACTTAACTATAATGTGCCTTGGCGTCGGTCTTTTGGGGTTCATTTTGCTTGGAACTCTGTGAGCTTCTTGGATTTGTGTGGGTTTTTTCTTCCCTATATCAGGGAAGTTTTCTGTTATTATTTCTTCAAACAGGTTTTCTATTCCTTGCTCAGTTTCCTTTCCTTCTGGCACCCCTATTATCCTGATGTTGTTTTGTTTTGTGTTGTCTCGAAGTTCCCTTAGGCTCTCCTCAATCTTTCTAATTTTTGTTTCTAGAAGCTGTTGTAATTGGGTATTTTTTTCCATCTTGTCTTCTAGCTCACTTATGCGGTCCTCTGCTTCTTCTAGTCTACTCTTGATGCTTTCTATTGAGTTCTTTACAGCAACAATGTCATTTTTCATTTCTTCTTGGTTCTTCTTCATTTCTTCTTGGTTCTTACTCATATTGTCGAATTTGTCTTCCTTCCTTTTCAGCCACTTTATGACCATTTTTCTGAATTCTTTCTCTGATAGGTTGTTTGCCTCTAAATCGTTTACTTCCTTTTCTGGTGATGCCTACCTTTCTTTCCTATGGGGGCTATTTCTTTGTCTCCTCATGGTCTCTCTTCTCCGGATGTCTGGTTATATAGATCTCTCTCTCTGGCGTTGATTTAAAGGTACAAAATAAAACACAACCAGGCACAACAGACAAGGCACTGAACAGAATTGTATTCACTATATTAATAACCTCCAATAAAGGTAACCACCAGAGAAAGACAAATTAGGGAATAGGAGTGGAAGAGGGAGAGTAAAAAGAAAGAACAACAACAAAAAAAATAAAAAGAGTGTGAATCTGAACTTGGGAAAAGAGCAGAAAGAAAGAAAAAAAAGAAAAGAAAAAGAAAAGAAAAAAAAAGTAAGAGAGACAAGAACGATACTAAGAGAGAAAAGGGGAACAAACTATATATATGGGGAATAAACTCCACTAGAACAACCACTATTCCCAGCAAATTCCAGCAACACGAGCCTGGAGATTAATACAAACTGCAACACCAGCTAATATCAAGTGAGGCAAGGGAAAACAAAAGTAAAAAACAAACAAAAACAAAGCAAACAAAAGAACTAACCAAACCAACAAAAAGAATAATCAAAACAATCTCATAAAAAAGCATAAAAATTCAATCTAATCAACATTCAAGCAAACAACAACAAAAGGCCAGAGAGAAAAATAATTTTTTTTAAGGTAGCGTAGAGAGAGGTTTGTATGGATTTGGAGCAGGGGGTTGGGAATTAGATATATAAGTAGGGTGAAGTTTTAGCAGAGAGTAAACTGAAAAAGTAGGGAAAATCTAAAGCCAGAAAGGGTTAAGATAAACAGGAGACCCAAAGGGGAAAGGTTAGGAGGAGAGTGATGGCTTAATGTTAGCTTTGAGATAGGGTAAAACGATTGTAGGGGAAAGATGCAAATCGAATGTAGGACACTAATCCAAAAATAAAAGAAAGAGAAAATCAAATGACATTTAAAAAAAAAGTAAAATAATAGTAATAATAATGCTGATTGAAAATAAAAATGTAATAATTGAAAAGGTGAAAATCGAGTGAGGAAAAAGAAAAAAAATAGTTTATTAAGTAAAAGATGCAAAAAATGAAAATAAAAAATATGAGGATAAAAAATTTAAAAAATTGAAAAAAGAATTTAAAATTAAAAAATAGGAAGACTAAAATGTGCAGTAGCGGCTGTCATTCACTTCCTCTATTATTCTGTTTTGTACGCCTGTTTCCCAGTCTGGGTGGTATTTCAGTTCAGCTTCATTCCAGGGCTCCTCAGTGTTGGAAGCCAGTCCTGCTTTTTAAGCCGGCCGTGTTTTAATTTCTCGTATTTATTTTTTATTACACCAGAAGCAATTAGCGTTTCAGCCCCTGGGTGGCAGTGTTTCTGAATTGACTTCCGGGCCTCTCTAGCTTTTTTTTTCCCCCTCTATGCACTCACTACCTGTTTGTGGAGGTGTGTGCCTCAGAGCTGCCTCTGCGATGGTCTCACCCAGCTCTGCTCCCCAGGTTCCGAAAAAACAACTTCCCCCTGCAGTCTTTCAGGGCCTTTCCACCTGGGTTTTTCTATGTATTGGGCTCAGCAGTCAGAGTCTGAAAGAGCCCAAGTGTGCGGATAGTGGGTCTGTGCGCCAGACTAAGGATCCTGCACGCCTTTGAAAATTCTTAGTCTGACCCTCCTAGTCAGATTAAAATGAGTTGCTTTCAAGAGGTCACTTCTGTCAGCAGCTCAGAAGACCCCCCTCCACATTCACGGATCACGGCAGTTCCAACTGCCGCTGATTTTTCCAGGCACAGACCTCCCGGTTCCTGTCTTCCCTCACCCAGCGCTTCCCTCACCCACCCCGGGGATTAGAAACCACTCCTTATTTCAGGAGAAATCTGACCTTTCCGTGGTGCAGTGAAGAGTTCCCTTGAATCCGAATGTTTGCGCCGATAGGGGACCGATGGTCTGGTGCTCGCAGCAGTTCAGTGTTTGCAGTTGTCCCGGAAAGTCAGGTTTCCAATAAAATCCTCCTTTCCTTGCAAGATGGCGAGACGCCCGGTGAGCGAGTAGCTCCAGGAGGGGACCCAGCCCCTGTGGGTGCTGCACGGTCAGGGAAACACTGCCCAGCACTCCCCTGCCTTCTCCTGGAGTTTAGCTGTCCCTTGGCTTGCCCACATACACTCCCTCTGCAAGCCTCTGCCGCTCCCAGTCTCCACCCCAGGACCAGACTCCAAAACCAACTCTATTTCGTCGCCATTTTTTTCCACTCGAAGTAGCTTTGTTTTCAATGAAATATGAAGCTCTCACAAAGAATACAGTGGTACAGACTGGGTTTTCAATGCAATAGTTTTACTTTTATCACTAGTAAATATTAGGCTTCTGTGACAGATTTTATTCTATTGCTTTATAAGTTTTGAAAAGAAATGGACTTAATGATCACTAGAGTCCTGTCTAAATTCTGATATTTCATGATTCAGTAAAATCCATGATAATTAGTACAAGCATCAACATTAGGTATGCTAATTATCAAACACATCCAAATACATATACATACAAAAATAAAACTGAATTTTTTACTTTTCATATAACACTTCTATATTATCCTGGAAATGTGGAAGCAGTTTTTGTGTTACAAATGGATAAACAATATTTTAAATATTTTATTTCAAGAACACTGTAAAGAGCAAAGGCTAATGGAGAATCTTAAAATTATATATACCCCTTATAGTACTTTGCGCCAATAATTACTTGTACATAATATTTCAATTATTCCATCCCAACATTTAAAAATAAATTTTCTTTTAAAAGCATTTTATTTTTATTTTATTTTTTTTACATTTTTTTTTATTTTTTTAAAAATATTTTTATTGAGGTATTATATGTGTACATATCTTACTATTACCCCCTCACCCCACACCCACACATGCCCTCCCCCCCCCAGAGTTTTGCGTCCATTGTTTATGCTTATATGCATGCATACAAGTCCTTCATTTGATTTCAAAACTCCCCCACCTTTCCCAAACTTTCCCCCTGTAATTTGAAAGTCTGTTTGATGCTTTACTGTCTCTGTATCTATCTTTTTGTTCACCACTTTATAATGTTCTTTACTATCCCTAAATGAGTGAGATCATGTGGTATTGTTCTTTCATTGACTGGCTTATTTCACTTAGCATAATGTTCTCCAATTCCATCCAGGTTGCTGCAAATGATGAGAATTCCTTCTTTTTTATGGCAGCATAGTATTCCATTGTGTAGATGTACCACAGTTTTCCGATCCAGTCATCTGCTGATGGGCACCTAGGCTGTTTCCAAATCTTAGCTATTGTAAATTGTGCTGCTATGAACATAGTAGTGCATATATCCTTTCTGATTGGTGTTTCTAGTTTCTTCAGATATATTCCCAGGAGTGGGATTACTGGGTCAAATGGGAGTTCCATTTTCAGTTTTTTGAGGAAACTCCATACTGTTCTCCACAGTGGCTGCACCAGTCTGCATTCCCACCAGCAGTGCACGAGGGTTCCTTTTTCTCCGCATCCTTGCCAACATTTGTCGTTTGTTGATTTGTTGATGATAGCCATTCTGACAGGTGAGAGATGGTACCTCATTGTTGTTTTGATTTGCATCTCTCGGATAATAAGTGACTTTGAACATGTTTTCATGTGTCTCTTGGCCTTCCTTCTGTCTTCTTTTGAAAATATTCTGTTTAAGTCTTCTCTCAGATTTTGAAGTAGATCTTGCATTTTATTTTCCCCACAAAATAATCAGTCCAATCAAAGGCCATTCATCACTTAGACATTTTAATAGTTATCCATGTTGACATGTTAGTTAACTGCTCCTGTATGTTGAACCTCACTAACTACATATGGTTTTCAAATTGCCTATAGAATATTAAGTCTCCATTCAGTACCCACTGTTCAACTTTCCTAAACCCCATTTTAAGTGATTCATTATAAAAATAAAACTACCTTATTCCATGAGTAAAGTCAGTCATTTATAGATTTTCATTTGCATGTTAACTCCCCCATTTTAGATTCTGTATATCTATTTTTAAATTTTTAAATGTATTCCTTTATAAATGACTGACTATAGGAAGTTAATAGTACACTTGTAGAGTTTTGGGGATAGATGATGCTAATGGTTGCATAACAATATGAATATATTTAATATTCACTGAACTGTTTACTTAAAAATGGTTAAGATAGTAGGTTTTATGTTATGTCTATTTTGCCACAATGACATAAACCTACACATCTATTATGTGAAGAAAAGTTTTTCTTATTTTGAAATAATCTACTCTGTGATGTTTCCTCTGTAGTGTAAAGCTTTAAAAATTGTTTTTTCTTCTTTTTTTATATTTCAGACTAGCAGAACTTTCAAATCACATAAAATATTTAATTTTCATTGATATGTAAACTGATAATAAATGGAGATTTGATTCAAGTATATGTCACAAAAGCTGTGAAACTAGTCTGTCCAAATAGACAAAAGTTATGATTTAAAGGAAACAGTGTATGTAGTTTTCAAATAAGTTATTTATTTAAACATAGTTAAAGAGTTAACTGTGTACAAACACTTTTATAACTCAAACACATGCTCACATATAAAGAGTGCACATATTTAAGTACACAGTTTTTTTCTATTTGGAAACGTATCCTTTCTATAAATGATCATGTAACAGTAAAATACTCAAAAAATACAAATGTTATATTTTTTCCTATAATATTAGACACTGTATGGGGAAGAGAAATATGTGTATGATTAATGACATTTAAAAATTTTTTACTCAGTTGTCTTGATTATGTCAGCATTATTTCAGTGAATGCCCTTCTTTCAAGGTAGGCAATGTTTCCACTTTAAATAAATAACAACAATCATAATATGGAGCTAGCTAGAAGGATGGGATATCAGTATCTGAAGTCAATTCTCCATACTTTGCAAGAAAGATGATACAAAATTGAAGCGAAATATAACTAAAAGTTTTATCTTCAAAATGCTTTTGACTTTTATGGTTCACTGTCAACACCAGTTTTTAAACTTCCATTTAAGAAATTTGCTTGGAATAAATTAAATCACTTGAAAGAGTAGTATGGAAAATATTGCTTTATATATTTCTTTGGGTTGGTGTTAAGACTCTTATTGGAAAGTAGAGATACATTAAAATCTTTAAATTAATTTCAACTTATTTATTTCTTATTCCTTTGCTGACACAATTACAGAAGGGCCTGTTCATGTTCTTTTTTTATTTTTATTTTTTCTTTATTGATTAAGGTATTACATATGTGTCCTTATCTCCCCATTACCTCCCCACCCCTCCACTCATGCCCTCACCCTCTGGTGTCTGTGTCCATTGGTTCTTTTAAAAAGTTGCTAATATCATTGTTTGCCATGAATTATTGTTAAACAAAAATATCATAGGACACTTGTTAAAGGTGGTAAGGCAGATTTTTTTTTAGGACCATCATGCTAGATATATGGACCACTGCAATGGGATTTTAAGAGAGATTGGGATCAACTCTGATTATAGCATATACAACTGGAAATTATAACCAAGGAGGAGTTCACAGTCAGTAAATGGGAAATTACTAAGAGGAAATCAGGAGTAATGGGGATTTTGACTAAACCAACCTAACAGGATTCTTTGCTGAAGACATGTCAGAGTAATCAGACCTCGGATATCAAGGTTGATCAGATATTTAGGATGGGGAGAGTCGCTCTGGTTAAATTGACTTAGCAGAGTTGTTTCTAAAACTGAATTTTGCAAGAAAGTGAACAGATGGGCCTAGGACAGTGATAGCGAACCTATGACACGCGTGTCAGCACTGACACACATAGCCATTTCTGATGACACGCGGCTGCTGAGGCAGCCGCATGTTGAGGATGAAACATTTGCTGCTCCTGAGGATGAAACCTTTGCGACTAGAGTCTTGGAGTTAGAGTCTAAACAAGACTCTAGTCGCAAATGTTTCATCCTCCCCTATTAGACACTCTGTGCCAGAGGTCTGTAGGCCAAAACAACAGAAGTCCGGCACAGAGCATCTAGTTCTGGGACTTCCAGTTAAGCCGGGATCTTTGCCCTCATTTCCTGCCGGCAGAGCAGGGAGCAGTGGAACGCAACGGGTGACGCAACTCTGGGAGCCCTGCCATTACCAGTAACCAAATAACAGTTAACCACAGCAACCGTTATCTACTGTTCTGGGGTGTCATGGATTTCTAATCCATCATTACTGAGATAAGTGAGGGGGAAGCTGGGAGAGGCAAGGGTTTGTGGCGTGCTATGGGTGCCGTTTCCTGCCATTAGAAATAGCGGCAGCCATTTTGATTCACATAAGGAACACCATCTTGCTCCATAGTGCAGACTCCATTTCACCACTATTACTGTTGTGCATCCTTATTAACCCCTATTTTTGCTTATTAACCCTGCCCTTTCTTAAAAGACAGTTATATGCACCATTTTGTGGTTAGTTATGCTAGTTAACCCCTAATTGCCTGCAGGCCTAATAAGCTATCTATAATTCTATCTTCTGTCACTGCCCCCCTGATGGAGAACCCAAAAAATAAAAAAAAAAACTAAGGTTAAGTAAAGGAAGTGGTAGTAGCAGTGGCCGACCCTTTCAAGAGACATGGACCGAGATGTATGGCTTTATAGAAAAAAAATGGCAGATCGTTTTGCGTTCTATGTACTGAAACGGTAGTAAGCAGAACGTGGAATATAAATAGACATTTTGAAACTAATCATTCTCAGCTCTTGGAAAAAAGTGAGGATGAAAGGAAGGAATACATTTTCAGGCAGCTACACCTTTATAAGAGCCAATCTAATTCCATCCTTAAATTTATGAAAGGCTCTACAAATTTAACATCTGCAAGTTTGAGCATTGCTCACTCTATAGCTCAGCATGGAAAAGCTCTCAGTGAGGGAGAATTTATTAAAGAAACTCTCCTAAGATGTGCACCAGTTCTATTTCACGATATGCAGAATAAAGATGCAATTATTAAGAGAATATCTGAGTTACCACTCAGTAGAAATATCATAAAAGACCGAATAATGAGACTGAACACAAACGTACAATATCAATTAAAGAGAGACATAAGGAAGTGTAAATATTTTTCGATCTCTCTTGATGAAACTACTGATGTCACATCACATGCTCAGTTGGCCATTATTGGTCGATATTCTGATGGTCTCACAATGAGAGAAGAGTTGATAAAGTTAGTATCAGTGTCAACAAGTAAATCAGGAAGCTAAATATATAAGGTTGTTATACAAACATTTCTTGACCTAAGCATTGATATCTCTAAAGTTGTGTCAGTGATGACAGATGGGGCACCAAATATGGTGGGGAAAATGTCGGATTTGTCAAATTGTTTACAGAAGCTATTGGACATCCGATTGTGCCTTTTCATTGTATTATCCATCAGGAGGCTTTATGTGCCAAGGCAGGATTCACCGACTTAAACGACTTAATGTCAGTTGTTACAAAAATAGTTAATTTAATAGCTGCTCGCCCCCTTCACAAGCGAGAATTTTTGGCACTTTTCCTGGAGGTTGATTCCACCTACAGTGGACTGCTGATGTACAATAATGTAAGATGGCTGAGCCGAGGCAAAGTTCTTGAGCGCTTTGTGGAGTGCTTTGAAGAAATTAAGGTATTTCTTGATGATAAGGATCTGGGAAACTTTCCTCAGCTTAATGATGATAAGTGGGTCAACACCCTGATGTTTTTTACAGATCTCTCTGTTCATATTAATGAACTGAACTTAAAGTTACAAGGTTCTGGCAAAAGTATTGACCTTGCCCTAGCCGGTTTGGCTCGGTGGATAGAGCATCAGCCTGTGGACTGAACGGTCCCGGGTTCGATTCCGGTCAAGGGTATGTACCTTGGTTGCGGGCACATCCCACCAGTAGGGAGTGTGTAGGAGGCAGCTGATCGATGTTTCTAACTCTATCCCTCTCCCTTCCTCTCTGGAAAAAAAAAAAAGTATTGACCTTATGTTTGGATACATAAAAGCTTTTGAAAGTAAAGTTAAAATTCTCAAGCGAGATGTAGAAACTAAAACTTATAAGTATTTTCCTCGAGTAACAAAGTATTTTGAGAAGGCCAGTGCAGCTGTACAAAATTAAATGGAACTCTTGCATATGAAGTACCAGCATGTTTTAGACTCATTACTTGACCAGTTTAGTGATAGATTTAGTCAATTTAGAAGTCTAGAACAGACCATGAAAATAATTAAGTATCCTGATATAGTAGTCTACAGTAGTTTGGAATTAAATGGTTTCCAATGGATGCAAATTGATGATTTGGAGATGGAACTTGCAGAATTTCAAGACAGTATCTGGGCTCAGGTGTTTGTCGACTTGAGGTCAAAGCTTGAGAATCTGGAAAGGTGCCGCTTGGAGAATCAAGAGGAGTGCCACTATGAACAGGAAATTTAGAGTGCCTAGAACCGACTACCAGCCACTTTTAGCACCCTGAAAAATATAGCAATGGCTTTACTCACAATTTTTCCCTCTACATACTTTTGTGAGGCCTTATTCTCAGCATTAAATAATATCAAAACCAACTAAAGAAACAGATTGACAGATGAAGTTAGTAGCTCTTGCTTGGGCCTGAAGTGTACAAAATACCAACCTTCAATTAAAGATTTAGCCAATGAAATTCAGCAACAAAAAAGTCACTAATAGGCAGGTTAGTTAAAGAATTCCCCCTCCCCCTCACTTATCTTAGTTCACGGCACCCCACACAAGCTAAATAATATCAAGACCAACAAAAGAAACCGACTGACGGATGAACAAAGAGGTCACTAAGCAGATAAGTTAAATATTTAGTTTTTGGTTTATTAGATACAATTATATATAACAATTATACATTTATGTTATTTAAACTATAAATATCATGAAATAATGTTTTTTTCCTCAAAGTGACACACTACCCGAGTTATGCTCAGTTTTTTGGCGAAGTTTGACACACCAAGCTCAAAAGGTTGTCCATCACTGTCCTAGAAGGTTCAGGAGCTTAACTAAGATTTGATTAAACAAAGAATCTTTATCAATGTGTGGCATCATTATAATGAATCAGTTCACTGTTATTATTCTACTAGGGGCCCAGTGCATGAAATTCGTGCACCGGGGCGGAGTCCCTCTGCCAAGCCTGCCCCCTCTCACAGACTGGGAGCCCTCAGGGGATGTCCTACTGAAGGCTTAGGCCAGAATGGCCTCCCTCTGTGGGAGGCGTCAGGGCTGATCAGGGAAGGCGCCATCCCCATCCCCATGCTGCTGCAGCCACTGCCAGTCACCCCATCTGCCAAGGTATTTTCATCAACACGGACTCCAGTCCCTTCACCATGAAAAAATAACTTTCTTTAGGCATGTTCAAGATGTGTCTATCATAGGATATGACATTTCTTTATTTTTTTTATCCTCACCTGAGGATATGTTTCCATTGATTTTTTTTTCCCCCTTCCCTCCAATCATAGGCTCAGCCCCTGCCCCTCCAATCACCAGCTCGGCCCAAAGCTTTAGGCTTGGGCAAGGGGCCCCTCACCCCTCCCATTGCCGGCTCGGCCCCTGCCTAAGCCTAAAGCCTCAGCCCAAGGCTTTAGGCTTGGGCAGGGCCCCTCCCCCTATCCCTCCAATCACTGGCTTGGCCCCTGCCCCTTCGATTGCCAGCTTGGCCCCTACCCAAGCCTAAAGCCTCGGCCAAAAACTTTAGGCTTGGGCAGGGGGCCCCCCTGCCCCTCTGATGGCCTGCTCAGAGTGACCTGGGTGCCGAGGATGTTCCTGGGACCCAGGTACATATGCAAATTAACCACCATCTTTGTTGGGTTAATTGCATACTTACTCTGATTGGCTGTGGGCATAGCAGAGGTATGGTCAATTTACATGTTTGTCTATTATTAGGTAAGATTACAATCCTGTTTTATTGTTGTTGTTTTTTTACTTGATAACATATTTGAGTTAAATGTACCATTTTCCTAGCTTCTTTACTTTTCCTTGAAGGAATTTTTATGTTTAGGGAAAATGCTTAAAATAATCCTTACTACTCATTTTAACTTCTTTATGTTTTACTGAAAGAGGACTTAATGTTTAATAAAATGTTATATATATATATATATATATATATATATATATATATATATGTTTACACAGATTATCTCTGATCAAATTCTAAATTTAAGGTCTGTTTTTCTACCAGTGCCTCTAAAATTCATACAAGATCTTATTAATTCATTTGGTCCCAGTCCACTGCCTCTTTATGAAGAGAATTACATCTCAAAAACATTTATTTTCTTGTTTTATCTTGAATGCAGTTTTTAATATATTCTAATAGCTAAAATAATATAGACAATGTCTTTCTTTTCTTCTTTCTTTTTATCTTTTTCTAAAAATATATTTTATTGATTTTTTACAGAGAGGAAGGGAGAGGCATAGAGAGTTAGAAACATCCATCAATTGCCTCCTGCACACCTCCTACTGGGGATGTGCCCTCAACTAAGGTACATGCACTTGACCAGAATTGAACCTGGGACCCTTCAGTCTGCAGGCCAATATTGGCTCTATCCACTGAGCCAAACAGGTTAGGGCCTTTCTTTTTATCTTTATCTGTCTTATTAAGGATTCATTAAATCATAATCCTTGGCACCTCATACACCATTACAGTATTTATCCATGATTGGTTCTATCAACTTCTATATTTCATTACTTTATTTATATATTTAAAAATTTAGTTCCTGAGTGTCTCCTGAGTGTCAATTTGTTATGATCATCATTAAAAGGACAAATAGTACAGCACTTTGCTCTAATGAATTCATCAAGATTAAGAGTGCCAGAGCCTGGGATGTTGGGTAGGTACTTCAGGTTGAGAGAAACCTGCTTTGGAAGTATGTTAAAGGAAATAGTCAGGAAAGGGGGCATGGTATGTACATGGAAAATTACTAAAGCATAAAGTGGGCTAAGGGAAAGAGACCATATTGTTAATGGCCTTGAATTCCAGTCTAAAGAGTTTATATTTTATTACATGGTCAAAACTTTTAAACAAATAAGTGACATTTCTGGACAATCCCATTCATCAAGCCACACTATGTTGGATGGGTGTGGGAAATATAGATATGGATATTGTAGAAGCAATAGGGAGGCAGAGCCTGGATGTAGTGGGATGTTAGCTATTCAGAATTTTCAACACACCTATTTATATTAGTATCTGGGAAGGTTTATTTCATTGTCTATGGAAACCTATTTTTATCACAGCCACTCCAGCATTTTATCTTTTGGTCTCTGTAAGTTCATAGGTATTTACTTAGGTAAGAATGAACTGATTCCCCAGTATTTGATAGTTATCCTGTGTCAGCAAGGGCCAGAAAACATTGCATCTATGGGAATCTACCGCAGCATGAGCAAGCTATTGGTATTTGGAATACTCAGTTTGCTGGAACATTTAAAATTAAGTTTAAAAATATTGGTCTGTTGCTACATGTAAATGTTTTAACTGTCTTAAAATGCTTAATACTGAATATTAAAGTGCCTGGAGAGCATTGACAAGGAAAGGTAAATAAAACATATGCCCATACTGTGATTTATGGGAGTTAGATAAAGCTGCTGCATTTGTTTATGTATTACCAGAAAAAATGGATGTTATCCAACAGTGGTTCTACCAGATAGTACTTGAAGATCATCTTCAGTAAACCCAGCATGGAAAGGCAATTCTCAAGGTTTTCTTTAAATAAAAATTATTCTGTGAAACAGAAACCACTCTTTTTTAAAATATAGGCTTTATTGATTTTTAGAGAGAAGATGGGAAAGGGGGGAGAGAAATATAGATGTGAGAAAGAAATGATCAGTTGTCTCTGGTATGCACCCCAACCAAAGAAGCTTTGGGCTGTACCCCCAACCTAGGTATGTTCCCTGACCAGGAATCAAACCGGCGACCTTACAGTGCATGGGACAACGCTTAACCAACTGAGCGACATAACGGCCAGGGCAAGAGCCACTCTTTTCAATTCAACAATCAATCAGCACCTGTTGCTCTTGTATTTGTGCTAAGGGAAATAAGGTATAGAGCAAGGTTTCTCATTCTACAGATTACTGACATTTTTGGCTGAGATCTTTTTATTGGGGTACTGTCCTGAGCATTGTAAGACATTTAATAGCATTCATGACCTCTTCCCAGGGAGTGCCAGTAGCAACCCTCACACTACCATGTGTTCACAACAAAAATGTCTCTCTACACATTGCTAAATGTCCCCTGAGACACAAAAGTACCCCCTAGCGGAGAACCACGGTATAAGGTATGGAATAAAACAATTTTATGACCCAGATTTTGGAATTAAGAAGCCTCAGGTTTGGATCCTCACTCTGCCATTTACTGGTCATATGTTCTTAGGTAGCTTAATTGACCTCTCTGAGATATAATATCCATAGCTTAAGGGAATACTACTTAATTTGCAGTTATTATGAAGATTATATAAAATAAGAGAATGTTATTAATAAAATATGTTAATATGGTTACTAAAGTTTCCAGCATTAACTGTGCTTATTGCTGATTTCAAGATCTGTATCTTCAACATTCTCTTCTCCCTTACAGATGGGCTCTGTGATCAGAGACATTTGAGTATCTATCCTAAAGTTATAAATATTAAATGGGATTGTACATGTGAATCATGTACTCAAAAAAGGAATTTGAAAATAAAATGGAAAATCTGGGTCAGGCCAAAACACTAATTAATTAATCATATCCATTTGCAGGACTGGTAATGATTTAACATTGGATATTGGCAACTAAGAAGCTTTCCTAATTCTCTCACTCTTAAATATTTCATTTTTAATATTTTCTCTTTATTACTGAAATAATATAATTCAATTAATTAAACAAGGAATAAATATGTTGTATTAGTCAAGGTGGGCTACTTCATGATATGGTAACAAATAAATATCTCAGTGAGCTAAAAAAAAAAGTTTATTTCTTGCCCCTGTAAAACATCTATCTTGGCTTTACTGGGTGGTCAGCTCCACATCATCCTCAATCAGGAATCCAAGATGATGGACACTTCACTATTTAGAACATTGCTTTGCATCCTGGCCAGCATTATTATTAATTCATGATCACTTTGGCACCTATGGCCTGTGGGCCAAATCTGGCCCACCATCTGTTCTATTAGAACACAGCTACACTAATCCATCTATGTATTGTCTGCTGCTGCTTTTGCATGACAAGGGCAGAGCTGAACATATTTGACAGATTGTATGTGGCACAGAAAGCCGAAAATACCAACTATCTGATTCTTTACAGAAAAAAAAGTGAGGAATATTGATATTTAAATCTATTCTATCCATTTTAGTGACTGCCACTGATAGAAGAAATCAGACATTGCTTTTACAAATAGGCATGTAGGAAACAAGTGTCATATTTGGGAGTGATAGACTTAAATTATAAAAATATGAGTTCCTCCTCTAGTTTTAATTCCAACACTAATTCCTTGTGTGTAGCAGACACTGTTGGATGCGAGCCCAATGACCATTTTCCCTTCTTTCCTCACTAGTAGAAATCTGACTTTGTTAGGACAGCACCTTCCCTCATTCTCTGTGTTATTCCTGGCTTTCCTGCTTTGATCACTATCCTCTGATGATGTGATATTTGGAACTTCAGCAGCTATCTCATGACCATGAAGCAAAAAGTGTGAGGACAAAAAGGTTGCACACTAAAGGGGACAGAGTAGAATTGTGAAACAAAAGGGGTTCTTAATGACAATTGAGCTGCCAGACTAACTCTGGAATCACCAACTCTCAGGCCTCTTGCTAAGAAAATTAAATGTTTCCATTGTTTAAGCCTCTGTTTTGTTAATTGTAGCTCCCAGAGTCCAAAGTCATAAATTGTGGCCTTGGACTTATAAGTATTTATTCACTTCAGCCTCAGGTATTTTCTTGTTAAAATAGAGATAATTATATTAACTAAATATGCATATTAATTTATGTAATGCATGTATAGAGGAATGACTCCACCATAGGGCCCTGGTGACCTTGCATGTTTCCACATAGGCCATTTAGGCACAGCTCAACCAATGTCTGATCAGAATCTTGGCAGAACATTCTGTGATTCTCCCAGGAATATGGCAAGATAGGAGTCTTGTGGAAATTGTCACAAATCCGTTTCTCTCCCTCCTCCCTTTCTTGTGGGAGGCTCCCTATCTTGTAGAAGGCTTCTATAAGGCAGTTTATCATCTATTTCTCTTGTTCTGCTGAAGCATAGTACTTTCTACTTTGCCCTGCCCATGAGGGTACAGAATCAAGCTTCTTTGTAAATCTACAAAATTGTTTGACTCCTCTACAACAAAGTGAACACCACTCGAGCCATCTGTTATCCAGCCTGTCTGATTCAGTGTCATCTTGAGGGTCCAAGGACATGTGAAGGTGGCACCATGCTGATTTTACTTTTGCTTTCTATGTAAGTCATAAAGTCAATCCTTTTCTACTTGTTGTCTCCTTACTGGTAAAATCAATGAAACTGTGGCACATTGTAAGGACTCACTAAATAAATATTAGCTAGGCATCAGAGTAATACTAATTGTATTATTATAATTATGTTACTGAACCTCAGTTTTCTCCATACGTAAAATGGGGATTACATGGGAAGGAAAGTATTTTTCAGCTCTTAAGTGCCATTTATATAAGTAAGATTGTAACATTTAATTAATCCCTTTCTCAGGTCACTGTAGGAATTGTTTTTCTCTATGGTTTTGATTTATGACATAAGGAAATTATAATTTAAATATTAATTTCTATAACATTTTGTTGTAGAAGATAATTCCATTTTCCAGAGAGCCCCAAAACCCTGTGCCTTCTGACTATAGTCACCTTGAAAGCTTTTATCACAACTAATAGCCTTGTCTTCTGACATCAGGAATATATACATGTTCTGGTTTGTTGAAATTAGCTGAAGTTAAAGAAAATCAAATCTTACATGAGATGATTGTTAATTGTAGCTCCAAAGCCCAAAGTCATCAACTGTGCCCTTGGACATATAAGTATTTATCCATTTCAGCCCCAAATGATGTGCCTTCTAACCTGTATAGTCCTGAGACTCATTCCCCATCTCAGGAAAGTTTATTACAGTCTGCCTATTCCCAGGCTAGGTATGGAGCTTAAATTTAAAAAATCTTTCAAGACACATGATCATTATGAGAAAACCAGCAGAGCCTTGGTTTGAAAGATGATATTATCTACTAGAAGACTGGCTAAAAAGAGAAATTACTTTTTTTCTTATTTGAGCAAGGAATCTGTAAATCTATTTCAAAGAATAAAATCAATTTTCTAATGTTCAGATTAAATAACTTTTATTTACATTTTCATAAGATTAATTTGTTTAACACAATTTTATATAAAGTGGAAACTCAAACTCCTGAGCAAGAAAGCAGTGAACCATTGGTGACAATAGAGTAACAGGTAACTGTTTCTCTGTAAATTGCTCTGTGTTTTCTGGGAAATATGTGTTCATCAGTTGTTTTAACAATGCATTATCTTTATCAAATGTATTTTGCTTAGAGATATATGTTTACATTTTTAAAGAATTTTTTAAATAAAGTCCCTTGCAGCCCAAGAATGAAAAATAAAACATTTTTATCACAATGAATTTGATGTTCTTCAAAGAATATATTTTGTCAGCAAGAAAATTAAATGTTACATTTTATATTGTATGCTTTTGTACCTCACAAGGCAAACAGGCTGGTTTTATCTATGAGGCCAAGGTGAGTATTATTCATAAAATTTTCAATTCACTAATTTATAAACTATTATTTTTATATTGCTAAATTGTTAGCATCAGTAATTAGCTCAAATTTAATATTAATGATGGAGTCATATTATGGATTCAGATAGTAAAACACTTGGTATGAAGTAAGAATCTTAGGTTTTTAAAATTGGTGTGATTATTTGACTTTTCTCCATTTATTGTTAATATAGGATATGACATTAAGTTTTCTTCTTTATTGATTTCAGAGAGGAAGGGAGAAGGAGAGAGAGATAGCAACATCAATGATGAGAGAGAATCATTGATCGGCTGCCTCCCGCACGACCCCCACTGGGGATTGAGCCCGCAACCCAGGCATGTGCCCTTGGCCGGAATCGAACCTGGGACCCTTGAGTCGGCAGGCTGACACTCTATCCACTGAGCCAAGCTGGCTTAAGTTTTCTTCTAATGTTAATATTATCCTTGAACTGTTAGGATCTCTTAGGATACAACCAGTGTATATATTTTTTGTTTTGTCATTATGTGTTTGTATAATTTTTTTTAGTTAAGTATTTTCCTTTTATGTTTAAGAGGTTGATTTGTGATTTTCTTTTCTTTTTTCTTATGCCCTTGTCAGGTTTTAGTATTATTTATGCTGCCCTGATTCAATTGTTCCCTCTTTTTTTTTTTTCTCTGTAAAAGTAATATGTTACATATGTCCTTTGAATATCTGTAGATTATACCTATATAATATACCTGAATGTGTGTATGTGTGTGTGTGTGTGTGTGTGTGTGTGTGTGTGTGTGTGTGTATGTGAAAGAGAGAGAGAGAGAGAGAGAGAGAGAGAGAGAGAGAGAGAGAGAGATGGCACATAATTTTAAGGACTGGTCTGTTTTTCCATGTTGCTTATAGGTGTATTTGGGTTTCTATTTCTTGTCAGTATAAGTTATTTTTCAAAGAAACTGCTCATTTGTATGTTTTCACAGTTATAGGGTTAGAATTAATCATAATATTGGATCATCATTTTTTAATAACTGCTTTATTTGTAGTTATGTGTCCTTTACATTTTCAATATCATTTTGTTCACAATGACAGAGATTTGTCTATTTCACTAGTCTTTCCAAAGAAGTAGCTGTTGCCTTTGTTGATCTCATGTCATCATTTTTTTTCTATTTCATTACCTATATCTTGGTCTTTGTTTCCTTTCATTCTCTTGGGTTGAATTGATTGATATTGTATAACTCATAAGTTAGATAATTGGCTCATGAATTTTCAGCTTTTACTATCTGACGTAATTACTTAAGGCCATGTTTTTCCTCTGGACATTTGCTTTGCTTCATTGCATTCCACAGGTTTTGAAATGTAACATTTTCATTTGATGTGTTGTATGTTTATTCAGATCTAAAGGTTTTCCAGTTTCCATTATGAATGCTTCTTTGGCCCATGAAGTACTTAGAAATATATTTAAATATTCCACAATTTCTTGAGTCTTTTTTATTAATCTATTTTTTCTTGATCTGTTTAGTTCAATTGCATTGTGGCAAAACAATGTGATCTGTATAATAATCCTTTGTACTTTATTGAGACTTTATAGCTTATAGCCTGCTCAATTATTGTATATGCTCTGTATGCTTTCAGTAATATATTTGGGGTACAGTTTTAATATATTTTTATTGATTTAAGAGAGGAAGGGAGAGGGAGAGATAGAAACATCAATGATGAGAAAGAATCATTGATCTGCTGCCTCCTGCACACCACACACTGAGGATCGAGCCTACAATCTGGGCATGTGTCCTTGACCGGAATCAAACTTGGAACCCTTCAGTCCACAGGCTGACGCTCTATCTACTGAGCCAAACCAGCTAGGGCAGGGCACAGTTTTATATTTGTTCTTTAGATTAACCTTTTTAACTCTTGTTTCAAATCTGTACTCCAATAAAGACCAGGCACTATCTAGTGTTTGTGGAAATGTATAGTGATGGGGATTCTCATACATGGCATACGGGAGTATATAAACTGGTATAACAAGCTTAGAAACAGTTTATATTACTTAGTAAAGTTAAAAATATGTTCATCAAAAACCTAGAAACTTCACCCCTAAGTAAATTTTCTAGATAAATGGGGGCATATGTGCATGAGGCACATGTATAATACTACAGTATGCATAGATACATCATTTATTATGGCTACAGACTGGACATAATGCAAATGCTCATAAAGTATAGTTGAATCAATAAACTTTAGTATATTTATAAATGGCATAAAAAACAGCAATGCAAATGAGTGACAACTACATGTAACAATTTGGACAATTCTTTATATCTATAGATAGATATATATGGTATAGAAATAGATATAGATATAGATATATTGATATATAGGTATTCTATATATATAAAGAGGCAATATGCAAATTAGGCTGGGACTCTGTAATTGTCATGATCAATCAGGAGGTGGTTGGGCGCACAGATGAGGCCCAGAGCAGAGACGGAGACAGAGACAGGAGGGCCTGCCCGTGGCAGCTCAGGTGGCCCTGGAGCAGACACAGGCAGGGGGGCAGGAGGGGCCTGGAGGGGAAGTCAGGCCCAGGTCCACAGTGACTGGCGATGTGCAAGTTAGGCCTGGGTCCTGGGCACCCACGGTGCCAGTCAGGCCTGACTTCTGTGGCAGCCTGAGAAGTAGGCAGAGGACAGACCACTGAGGGTCTTATATACCATAGCAGGGAGCTTAGATTTTATACTACAGAAGGAGGAAAAGTGAAGAATGTCAAGCATGGGAGCATCCTGGTCTTGCTTTCATTTTAAGTGAACCATTTTGGTGGCTGTGGGAAGGATCAATTTAGACAGCTGCAGTGTTTTTCAGCCCAAGAAAAAGAGAGACTGATGTTAGTAACGAGGACTAGATAGAGGCAGTGGATCAGAGACATATTTATGAGGAAACCTGATGGAACTATTTGGCTGATTACACAGGGATGAAAGCAAACAAAGCAAATGGTATTAACCCGGGTTTTCCAGTTTGGGCAACTTTGTTGAATGGGTGATTCTAATAATTGGGAGAAGGTATTGAGAAAAAGGAACAGTGTAAGGGAGCTTGCTTAGTTCAACAATAGTCAAACAATTAGGACAGAAGACAGATTTAGTGCTCTTCACTGCAACGTTTGTTTTTCTGCCTTCAGGCACCACCATGTAAGGCTAATGTGCCATCTTTTCTCCTAATCTAGGATATTATCTATCTACTATACATTCCTATCACCTAAATTAGGATTCCTGCATGATCCCTTAAAAATACTTATCAAAGCCATTCAATGCTCTGTGAGTATGGGGATTTTCAAGATGTGGAAACATTATGAGCCCATATAGATTGATAAAGAGATATTGGGTGCTCAATTTTTAACAATAAAAATTAGATACTGAATGTGGTCATGCCAGAGGCATAATTTTAATGAGCCAATGTCTCTATTGAAGTGTCACACTTCAAAAGAGATCCTCTCAAATAATACAATGCATAACACTCACCTGGGTTGCCTGTTAAAATTTAGGACCACACCTTGAAAAACACTCCATCTAGAGCTCATTTTGGTGGATATATCTCCCTCCAAGTAAAGCAATCCTATATAATAAAAGTGTAATTATGCAAATCTTCCAAACGGCAGAACAACAGGTCAGTGGGGGTCGGCAAGCAGCTGTCGCCAGGCCAGCCAAGGTGCATGCCAGCAGGCAGAGGGAGGGGATGGTGATGAGGTGGGGAGGGGCAGCGGCAATCAGCAGTGGCAGGGTGATGGGGGCTGGCGCCATCCCCTGATCGCCCACCTGGTTGCCTCCCACAGAGGGAGGCCAGTCTGCAGCTTAGGCCTACTCCCCGCTCCCCTAAGCCGTCAGCAGAACATCCCCCAAGGGGTCCCTGAATGGAGAGGCTGCAGGCTGAATTGAGGGAATGCCCCGTGCATGAATTTTGTGCACTGGGACACTAGTAGATATAGATATAGATAGATACAGATATAGAGATAGAGATAGAGATAGAGATAGAGATAGAGATAGAGATAGAGATAGAGATAGAGATAGATAGATAGAGATATTGATTTCAAAGAGGAAGGGAGAGAGAGATAGAAACCTCAATGATGAGAGAGGGCAGTTGTGGGTGATCAGGCCGCAGGAGAGGGCAGCTTCGGTGATCAGGCCGGAAATGGAGCAGTTAGGCATCAAACAGGCCGGCAGGGGAGTGGTTGGGGGCGATAAGGCTAGTAGGCAGCAGTGGTTAGGGGCAATCAGGAAGGCAGGCAATTGGTTAGGAGCCAGTGGTCCCAGATTGGAGAGGGTGCAGGCCGGGTTGAGGGACACCACTTCCGTGCATGAATTTTGTGCACCAGGCCTCTAGAGTAACAATAACCACAATTAAGGTAATGAATATGTATATGTTACCACCAACAGTTTTCTCATGCTAATTTATAATTCTTCCTTGCCATCGTCTCTCACCTGTCCCCTTCCTCATGCAACCTCTGATCTGCTTTCTGGCCCTATAGATTTATTTTTAGGAATTTAGATAAGTGGAATCAAGTGTGTACTTCTTTCCATCTGGATCCTTTCCCTCAGCCTAAAGATTTTGAGATTCACCCATTATAGAATTATTTTTTTTCTGCCAAGTAGTTTTCCATTGTATGGATATACCAGGGTTATTTAATCCATTCACCTGTTGATGAACATTTGTGATGGACAGTTTGTGGCTGCTATAAATAAAACACATAAGCATTTTTAAATAAGTCTGGACATTTTAACAATGACTCATGATATATTTTGATTTTATATTATTTCATGGTTCAATAACAATATAGAAGTTTAAATACATGTATCTACCCTCAATCTACTGTTTTTGTGTTTTGTTATGTTTCATTGTAGTTAAAAGATTTTGTGTTTTTTATTTTATTTTTTTTTAATATATTTTATTGATTTTTTACAGAGAGGAAGGGAGAGGAATGAGAGTTAGAAACATCGATGAGAGAGAAACATGGATCAGCTGCCTCCTGCACACTTCCCACTGGGGATGTTCCCACAACCAAGGTACATGCCCTTGACCGGAATTGAACCTGGGACCCTTCAGTCTGCAGGCTGACACTGTATCCACTGAGCCAAACCGGTTAGGGTGTGGTGTGGGAACCCCTTTCACGTCCCACTTGGTTCAGGGTTCCGGTTCTGGGTTCGGGTTCTGGAGAAGGGCCGCACACAAATGAAAGAGACTAAAATAAATTTAATTTGGCGATATGGGGGGCCGGGCGGGAGCCCACCTCTAGTGGGAGGACTACAGCTAGGCTCTGGCCTTGATATCCTTTTATTGAGACTATGGGATACACCCATTACCCTTAAGCAGGTTTGGGATACACCCAAAGCCCTTAGGCAGGTAATAAGCGGATTATCGTATCAGTAAGGATTTACATGATTACAAGATGGGGAAGTTGCCTCAGTTACCATTATCTCAATTAGATAGGGAGTGGTTGGCTCTGACCTTTCAGAGCTTCAAGGTTGACCAGCCTTTTATATCTTTTCTATTAGTGAGACAACGGGTGGTTTCTGGCAGCGTTGTTGTTGTTTTTTTTAATCGAATTTCCACATTCATCTTTTATTCAGTGTTAATGTAATGTGGTACTATGTAGGGGTCTCCTAATTTCATGTTAAAACATCTATTATGGATTATGGATGTTTTCTTTATATTAAGCTATGTAAGTTTCTAATTTCATATATTACCTGGGTTGGAGAAGGAGATAAGGTAAGCAGTGGGAATGTATTGCTATATCTGTGAGGGAGTTATTAAAATAATAATTTAAATGTTTTCTCATAGCTTAAGAAATAACTTTTTCATCATACAGGTCAAGATAAAAAGGGTATCCTCTTGCCCTTCCCTTCTAATAATTAGTACTGATAGCAAGGATAAAAGTTTACACCTTTGAGAGAACCAGCAATTGTTTAAATAACTTCAAATGAACTCCTTACTAATGGTAACATGACAGATGGTTTATTTGTGTTGCTCAACACTACATGCTGAAATTAAATAATGAGCAATAGAGCAAATTTAAATAATATATATATATATGTATATTCCTTGTACTCTTTCCCAAAGGCATATATCTTAACACCAACTTCCTACATAATAAAATATTACATGGAAACTCATAGTTAACAAAGGATTTTATTTTTTATGATTGAGTAATATTAAATTGTATATACTTATATATGGAATATTACTTGTGTTGACGAAAAAAACCACTGAAACCTGTAAAGAATTTAGTGAGTTTATTTGAGCCAAAATGTCGACATATGCCGGGAAGCAGAACCTCAATGAATTGAGATAATGCTCCAGAGAATGCAGGGTTACATCTATATTTATACCTTGAAATCAAAGAAAAGGGACGTAGGTGAGTTACATGAAATCCATTGGTGACAGATTAGGGAGGTGGGACAAAGCAAAGCGGGGGAAACCTCTGAGATTGGGTGAAAAGTGAAATGATGGACATGTGCTTCTCTTACAGAGATAGATACAGGATACTTTAACGTAATTAACAGTTGACAATTAACTTGATAACAATAACAATGAAGGAATGTCCCGGTGCCATTTGTTGTGCCCTGAGGGGTCCGGGGTAAAAAGGAAGTTACAAGTTACCCAGACATCTCACAGACATCTCACAGATATGTTATCTTAGAGGCAAAAAGGCAAATGGGCTCAGGAAAGAAGATCTAAGTTGATCTTTGTCAGGGAAGATATGGGACTAGGACATGACTGCCCACTATAACCTGTTTGTAGTTAAATATTTAATTTTCAAACCATCCTTTGTGGTTATTTCAGGTCTCTGAGTTTGCAAGACGGCCACGCAGGCCTCCCCTGAGCTTGTCAGGTTAGCGTGTGGCTCCTTTCTTTCACACTTGGCTATAAAAATAATTGAATCTTACCTTTTGCAACAGCAAGGATGGACCTAGAGGGTATTATGCTAAATGAAATATGTCAGTCAGAAAAAGACAAATACCATATGGCTTCACTTTTTTTTTTAAATTTCTTTGTTGATTAAGGTGTCACATATTTGTCCTCATCCCCCCATTCCCATCCCACACCCCTGGCTTCACTTATATAAGTAACCTAAAGAACAAACTAAATGAACAAACAAAATGGAACCTGACCAATGGTTGCCAGAGGGAAAGGGGGTTAGGGGGACTGGGTAAAATAGGTGAAGAGATGAAGAAGTACAAATTAATAGTTATAAAATAGTCACAGGGATGTAAAGCATAGCATAGGGAATATAGTCAATAATATTGGAATAGCTAGGTATAATGCAAGGTGGGTACTTGAAGTATTAGGGGATCAGTTTATAAAGTATATGATTGTATAATCACTATTCTATATACCTGAATCTAATTTATAATAATAAAAGTGCAATAGGCTAATTAGATGGGATGTCCTTCTGGATGTCATTCTGTATGAAGCTGGGGCTGCGAGGAAAGCCTGGGTCCTGGGTGCCTGTCGGGTGCCAGAGGGAAGCCAATGCCAGCAGCCAGGGGAAGGAAGGCCTACTCTTGCACAAATTTCATGCATCAGGCCTCTAGTATAAAATAATATTGAATAAATTGAATATCAATTGTAATTTAAAAAGTTTAAAACAAGCAAAGAAGTATGCCTTTTTTAATATAATAAATATATATTAATTAATTAAACAAATGCTATATTTTATATCAAGCATGAAAAGTAAAGATTTGTGCCTAATATATATACTCAAGAGTCTAAGAAAGATTACTGGTTTGTTCTTCTGAAACTCTTTTGTTTAGTTACAGTGATAAAGGATATAAGCACTCCATAATTTATAAGGAAAACATTTTATTAAGGGCTGGGCAATTTTGTCTAAATTTTTACCTTACAGGAGTGTTCTGTTGGTAATTTTTTTTCCAGTTTCTCCAAATTATTACAAAGCCTGTGACTACCCAACACCAAAAAATATGGAAAGAATCAATCAAGTGAATGATATGGCAATATGTTGTCAAAATAAGCTAACATTTTAAACTCCATATTTCTAACTTTTAAAAATAAGAGTAGGATATATGCGAATTTATTTAGAAAATATTTCTACTAGATACCTATGTTTTGAAGATAACTTGTATAGGAAATCTATATATATAAAAAGTCAGGGAATGAACAACATAGACTGATGAACAAGAACAGACCCAGAAACAAGGAGGCATGGATCAGACTGTTGGGCCTCAGAGGGAGGGTAGAGGAGGGTGGGGGTAAAGGGGAGAGATCAACCAAAGGACTTGTGTGCAAGCATATGAGCCTAACCAGCGGTTAAGGACAACAGGGGGGTGGGGGCATGTGTGGGGAGGGGTGTGGGATGGGAATGGGGGGATGAGGACATATATGTGATACCTTAATCAATAAAGAAATTTAAAAAATAAAATAAAATGATAAACTCTCAGAAAAAAAAAAAAAGTCAGCGACTGTAACAGCCATAACGACTATAATGACCAGTGGCTATGATGCCCACTGTGGCCAGCAAACTGGCCCGATCGGGGGATGGGGCCTGCTGGCCTACCTCGTGGCCCCTTCCCCCTGCCAGCCTGCCCCTGATTGGACTCTCCCACCCTGATAAAGAGTGGGCCGCTAGCCAAATGCTCCCACCATTCCCCCCAGTCAGCCCGCCCCTGATCGCACACCCCCATCCCAATAGGGAGTGTGGCCAGCTGGCCAATCTCCTGCAGCCCCTCCCCCCACCTGGCCCCATTCCAGATGGGCCCCCCACCCTGATCAGGGGTAGAGCCAGCCAGCCAACCACCCATGGCCCTTCCCCCAGGCCTCTGGCCCCTGATCGGCACCCCCCCAATCCATTTGGGGGCGGGGCCAGCAGGCCCACCACTCACAGCCCCTCCCCATGGCTGTCCCTGCCCCCAATCTGCCCCCCAACCCCAATCATGGGTGGGGTCCACTGGCCAATCACCTGTAGCTCTTTCCCCCAGCCGCCCAACCCTGATCGGGCCTTGATCGGGATGGGCTGGCCAACTTCCCGCCATCTCCTCCTGACAGACCCAGCCCCAATCTGCCCTGATTGGGGCCAGGTCGGCCGGACCCCATCCATGCACGAATTCATACACTGGGACTCTAGTGTTAATATAAAAGATCAATAAACTATAATCTTTTTAGTAGAGAGACTGTGACTATCTTCATTTCCCCACCTGGCATGATGTCTAATATTCATGGTCTTCATTTATTCATTTATTCTTTCATTAACTCACTAATTTACCATTATCTTTTTTTTTTTTTTTTTTTTTTGGTCAGGGAGATCCACTCCTACTTAGATTGTAAACTCCCATAGCATCTTATTCTTCTGAACTTCTTCTTTGATGCTCATCACACTTGCAATTGCCTGTTTACTTGTCTGTCTTATTCAACTCTGAACTCAATAAGTATAGAGGTTAATGGGTGTCCCCATTTATTTTAGGTACTCTGATATTTTTTCACATGTATTATAGTTAGATCAATAGTAAGACAATCCCTTTGTGGTAGGTATTACTATCTTTAATTTACATGCAAGGTACTATATTTCATTGATATTTATATCACTTTTATTAATTAACTATTGGCCTGGTGCACTAAATCCTGCACCAGCATGGTCCCTCAACCTGGCCTGTGGGATCGGGCTGAAACCTGCTCTTCAACATTTCCGGAGGGGTCCCAGATTGCAAGAGGGCTCAGGCCAGGCCAAGGGACCCCACCGGTGCACGTTTGGGCCAGGGAAGGACACAGGAGGTTGGCCAGCCAGGGAGGGACCACAAGAGGGCTCCAGGGCTTGTCCAGCCTGTCTCACTCAGTCCCAATTGGCTGAACCCCAGCAGCAAGCTAACCTACTGGTCAGAGCATCTTCCCCCTGGTGGTCAGTGCACATCATAGCAACTGGTCAACCAGTGAACTGCCTGCCCCCTAGTGGTCAGTGCACATCATAGCAACTGATTGACCAGTTAAATGTCTGCCCCCTGGTGGTCTGTGCACATCATAGCAAGCAGTTGAATGTCCTTAGCATATCACACTTTGATTGGTTGAATGGATGGCCGGACACTTAGCATATTAGGCTTTTATTATATAGGATTTATTCATTCATTCATCAAATATTTATGACAATGCCTGCCAACTCTAGGCTGTACTTGTGTTAGTTTCTGGGGATACAATGTTTGAGCTAAAATAGCAGGCATGGTCCCTGCCTTCATACAGCTTACTATTTAGTGTTAGAAACAGACTTTAAACAAATGATGAAAAAAATTCTATGAAATTACAGTGAGTGTTCAATGATTAAAGAGTATACAATAGACAATTGATATTTACAGGGATGTCAGTGAAATCTTTCCTAAGGAAGGAACATGTAGTCTGTGGTTTGAAGAGCATATAAGAAATTGTCAGTTTAAGTCATACATGAAAAAAATAAATCTAGGTAGAGGGAAAAATATGGGTAAATATCAATGTGGCTTTAGTAAGAACTATTGAAATGAAATGAACAATAAGGTAGTCAGTGTTGAACATTCAGAAAATTAATTTTTCAAATACATTATATGGACCCATGTATTGCATACACTATAAGTAAAATTTACAGGCATTTTGAAACTAGGATATAACTAGCACGCTATATTTATGTGGATTTGTTATGAAAATGAAGATACCTTATAAACTTAGTACAAAATGCCTAGAAACTGAGTGTGATTGTCAAAAATATGTACTAAGCTACTATAAATCAAACAATTCTAGTGAAGTGTTAAATAAAGAATTAGAGTTGGTTAAATAAAAATTGGATATGTGTTTACATTCTAGAAGTTTTCCACTTACAGATAAAGTCCTTTATTTTTACTTTTAAATAAAATCTCAATTGCTGCTTGGCATTCTTTAGTTTTCTCTTCCCTCCTATTTGGAGGGTATCTGACAATAAGAAGTCACATTACTTTAGAAATTCCAAGGAGTAGGTGTATAGGCAACAGAATGGAAAGTGAATGAAGGGCTATATCTGTCTTTTTACTGTTTTCAGTACATAATTTACGTTAACATGGCTATTCATCATGAAGATATCTGTGCAATGGATATAACAGGCAAGGATAACTTACAATGGCTTGGTGGATGCATTTCAGTTGCATTTCTTATGTTCATGTGCATATTTAAAGTTGGGTATTTGGCTAGAATGTTTTTTACTCCATACGAGTTTTTTTTGTATGTGTGCATGAGTGTGCACACAAGTATGTATGTTCTTCTATAGCAATGCTATTAAAATATATTAGCATGGTGTTTTTTTAGTTGTTATAAATATTTTAATGTAATTCTTTCAATGTGACTAAATACAGACTAGGAAACTGAGGGCACCATTAGTAATCAATGCATATCTACTATGTTCCAGGTACAGTATCAGTCCCCTGAGCTAACAATTTATTTTATATGATGCATACAATTGACATCATGAGGTAGGATATCTCTATTTTACTGATGGTGAAAATGTGACTCATAGAGGTTAAAGAATTTTACCAATATCTTCTACTTAGTTGATAAATTTGGATTAAAATACAGGTGTGCATGCTTCTAAAGTTTATACATACCATACTGTCTTCTTAGAAAACTTGTGATTCTCCGTGTATCAGAGAACAGTAAGCAATGTTTCTGGGACTCTAATCACATGTATTGATGACTTCAAAAAATTAAATATTATGCACATGACAAGATGCAATATTAGACCATTTATTAAATTATAATGTCATTTTGAGAAGAAATGATAAATTTAAAATTGTCAGATTTAAATTATTTTGAATATAACCTTTAAAGTATTACATCTAGATTTCAAAGGAAGTATTTACTTAAAATTATCACATGCATTCCTGAGTTTGCTTTGGTTTATTAGGTAGTAAATGATTGCTTTTGGTTGGGGACTATTTTATTGGAAGTTAAATATGCTTCCTGTTTTAGGTAATGTATATGAAACTCCTCCATGTAACCTCTGTGTATTTGCTATTATATGCTCAAAAGTGACCACTTCATGTTTTTGCCCATTTACAATTTTAGATTTAAACCATTGATTTGAATGAATAATAATTTAAATTACTTAAATTGATGAAATAATGTTACACAACCATTTTCCTTGATTGATGCATTAATCATTTATCATAGAAGTAAACTACATCATTATTTCCCCTACAGGCATTTTTTCATGCTGATAGAAGTTTCCATTGCACTTTTCAATAGAAACTCCTCAAGTTACTCAGAAAAAAATCTGCTGCCTTAACATAGGTGCTCAATTTGAGTAAAGCTAATGTTAAGGGGAACACTTAAATAGTATTTTGTAATTACACACAATGGCAAACTCAGCAGTCATTGTAAAGAATGTTGATGAACTGCAAAATTAAGAAAGTTGAAAAGCATAATAAAAACTTGTATTTGCAGGTTGATCCAAATTAATTACAGATATGTAATTAGAACAGAAATTAGAACTATGGATGCCTTTTATTCTACATATTATACTTTCTTAATTTTTCAATGAAACAAATACTGTACAATGAACTGAGTTTTAAAAATATGGCAAATGGGGAAAACTTAGAATACCAAGCATACCTTGACAACCTGAGAATATAGGTTTTGCTTTATCAGAGTATTAATATAAGAATCTTACTGGAGATCTAGTTTCTGTATCTTTCTTTTCCTTCTTTCTCCTATCTCAATTTCTCTCCTTCCCTCCTCCATGATTTTCATTGCTTAAAAATATTTGTAACTATTTTATTATTACAAAAATTACATAAATTGCCCTAACCGGTTTGGCTCAGTGGATAGAACGACAGCCTGCGGACTGAAGGGTCCCAGGTTCGATTCCAGTCAAGGGCATGTAGCCTGGTTTCCGGCACATCCCCTTTAGGGGGTGTGCGGGAGGCAGCTGGTCGATGTTTCTCTCTCATTGATGTTTCTGGCTCTCTATCCCTCTCCCTTCCTCTCTGTAAAAAAAAAAAAATTAATAAAATATATATTTAAAAAATTACGTAAATTGATTCCATAAAATATATCCTAGTCTTTTCTGTAGGAACATGGATTATTCATATGTTGACTCTCTGTATTTACCCACTTCTGTAATCTTCCTTTTTGTCATAATCTTTCCTCCATAATATTTTTCTGTAATTTTTTTTGCTTCTCAGTTTTTTTTCTACAAAAGTTGTTCAAATTTGATATTTTTGGTTAATACTAAATCTTATACAATTTTAAATTATTTCATGCCGTTTATAATTTATCCAGGTTTATTGCTTATCTCGTCCAATATCCTGTGCTTTTTAATCTGTTGTCTCATCTCAATTTCCAACTCTTCCTTCTGAGAATATATACTTTCTCCTATCTGAATGAGAAACCATTATATTTCATTTTCTCTCTTTTATGTCTT
The DNA here is from genome assembly GCF_027574615.1 of Eptesicus fuscus. Classification (NCBI taxonomy): domain Eukaryota; kingdom Metazoa; phylum Chordata; class Mammalia; order Chiroptera; family Vespertilionidae; genus Eptesicus; species Eptesicus fuscus. Next base: position 96,306,742 of record NC_072473.1, read on the forward strand.
TTCAAATTTGATGGTCTTCAGACTTGTAGTTCAAAATAACAAACTGAAAAATATATTTAACTCTTATTTTCTCCCAATCCCTGTTAAACTTAAAATAAATATAAATTAAGAAAAAAATATCAGAGATATAAACTAGAGAAAGTTATTATCCACAAGTAGATAATATTGATTATTTTCTTCAGAACATAAAATATTGTGAGAAGAGCAGTAAGTTTTTTAATAGAGACTGCCTGGAGTATAAGTGAATAAAGTACTAGACAGAACACTAAAAGAGCTCCAACCTCAGAGCAGCAGGACCTAGAGCAATGGTTGGCAAACTGCGGCTCGTGAGCCACATGCGGCTCTTTGGCCCCTTGAGTGTGGCTCTTCCACAAAAAACCACGTGCGGGGGCTCACGTACAGTGCGATTGAAACTTCGTGGCCCATGCGCAGAAGTCGGTTTTCGGCTCTCAAAAGAAATGTCAATCTTTGTACTGTTGATATTTGGCTCTGTTGACTAATGAGTTTGCTGACCACTGGCCTAGAGGAAAGGGTGGAATGTTGGGTCATCTATACTAGTGAGAGCACCAGGAGTGAGTATCCATTTCTACCTCTTAGCATTTTCTTGACATGCCAGCATTTCATGCTGCCCTCATGGGTTCTTAACATGAGCAGCCATTTGAATTAAATAATAGAAATACTATTCCAACTCACTGCAAACTTCCATAGAAAAAAAGAGTAATTATATACTACAATTATTTTGAGTGTTCAGCTTAAATATCATTTTCCTGGAGTGGACTTCTTTGACTTCTTTACTGCCTGCCAAAGGTCAGGGAAGAGGGCTTGAACCAGCATCAGAAACCCTAGTTCAGAGGTAGGGAGAGGACAACTTTGAAGTTTACCCCTTGCCTATCACTCCAGTCTCATCTAACACACTCTTTTACTTGTATTTGTTCATTGTGAGGAGACTTTATGACTCTTTTCAGCTCTTAGAGAACACCAAGTTGTTTTCCAACTAGGGGCCCTTCCCATGCTATTCTAACTAACTAGAGTACTCTTTCTTCCACTGTTATTTTGCAACTCTTAATCCTATGTAATAAAGAGGTAATATGCTAATTGACTGCCATGCCCTCACAAGATGGCAGCGCCCACAGCCACAAGATGGTGGTGCCCAGTCCCCTCAGCCCTGCCTCATCCAGCCTCAGTCCCTAGTTCCCTTAGCCTTGCCTCATACAGCTGGAGTCCCCCAGTCCCCTCAGCCCTGCCTCACCCAGTCCCTGCAGCATCCAGCCTCATCCAGCCTCAGTCCCCCAGTTCCCTTAGCCCTGCAGGAAAAGGCAGTTGGGGGTGATTAGACCAGCAGGGGAGGACAATTGGGGATGATCATGCCAGCAGGGGAGCAGTTAGGTGTCAATCAGGCCACCAGGGGAGCGGTTAGGGGGCTATCTGGCTGGCAGGCAGGTGAGTGGTTAGGAGCTAGCAGTCCCGGATTATGAGAGAGATGTCCGACTGCCGGTTTAGCGGGATCAGGCCTGAACTGGCAGTCGGACATCCCCCGAGGGGTCCCAGATTGCATGAATTTTGTGCACCGGGCCTCTAGTCATTATATAAATCTCAATTTACTATCACTGACTCACCAAGAAATAGTCCAGCTACCCAATCTCAAGTGTGTTCTCCAAATTTAGAATTCTGCTTAAGACAACCCTATTTCATTATTTCACAATACTTCTAGCAATTAGTCATTGTTTGTATAAATATTTGTTAAATGACTGTCTCCTTTACTAGACTCTAAACTTTATGAAGTCAGTGATCATATCTATTTTATCACTCTGTCTCTAGCAAATACCATAATGTCTAGTATGTACTAAATAAGTATTTCTTAAATTAATGAATTTTTAATTTAGCACAGTGTTTGAGTTCATTGATATATGTCTTTCTCCATGCTTGTTCTCCTACTACTTATAATGGAAAGGAGGCCTTCAGATTTGTCTAATAACTTAAATTTAGCAAATAAATAGAACTACATAAACTAAATAATAACCTTAAAATTTCCCTTTTCTTCTCAGTCCCAAAATATTGGAGAAGGGTTTCATAAAATTGGATTCAGGATCTATCACAAGAACTCCCTCCCTCCCCTTAACCTTTTGCACTTGGATGTCGAGTGTGACTCGACACGGTTAGCATTAGAATAAAGGAATTGAGAGAAAAGCAAGCGAGTGCAAAGGGTTAAATTTATTACCTAGTCAACCTTACTTCACAGTGAATTATTTCAAACTAGTGGCCCGGTGCACAAAATTCGTGAACATTAAAAGGGAATTAATTAGAGGAAATATTTTAACATTGCTATTTGCTCTTTCTCTATAATAGCAGTGTCAGAGATTAAAGAAAATTAGTAAAATGTATATGAAAATCTTCCTCCTGTCAGAGTCTGGGGCACACCGCGGGACCCAGAGTCAAGTCCCTCCCCACCCGCGTATGCCTCAAAATCACGCAAGACTCAGACCTGGCTGTACCCACCCCTATTGGGCAAGATCCAGACCCAGCCGGCCCCACCCCTGTCAAGCCCCACCAGGTGGGGTACACAGCCTCAGGTCCTCCAGTGCACCCTCAGGTCCACAAGCTCAGTGCGGGGCGGGGGGGCGCAGCCTGAGGTCCCTCGCCCAGCACCAGGGCAGGCGGCATATCCTGAGGTCCCCCGGCCTGGCACTGGGGCGGATAGTGTGCCTTGAGGTCCCCGGTCAAACCCCACAGGATGGGGGATGCAGCCTGAGGTACCCCGGCCTGGCACCGAGGGGGGGAGGGTTGTGACCTGAGGTCCCCTGTCAAGCCTCACTGGGAAAGGGGTGGAGCCTCAGGGCCCCCATCAAACCCACCTGGGGAAGCACAGCCTCAGGTTCCCCCTCAAGCCTGACTTGGCGGGGGGCACAGCCTCAGGTCCCCCGGTCCAGTGCCAGGTGGGGGCACAGCCTCAGGTCCCCCAGCCCAGGGCAGGGGGATCAGCCTAGGACCCCGTCAGTCAAGCCCTGCCATGCGGGGGACATGGCAGGTCCCCTGGACCGGCGCTGGGGAAGGGGGAGCACCTTGAGGTCCCTCATCAAGTCCTGTCCAGCGGGGGGCACAGCCTGAGGTCTCCCGTCAAGCCCTGCCAGGCAGAGGGCACAGCCTCTGGTCCCCTGGCTTGGCGCCAGGGTGAGGTTTCATGGCCTGAGGTCCCCTGTCAAGCCCTACCAGGCAGAGGGCGCAGGCTCAGGTCCCCTGCCTAGGCCCAGCGCCATGCAGCCTCAGGTCCCGGCTGATTCCTCCTTAAGGCTCCTTGCAGGAACTCAGCTTCCACTGTGGGTGAAGCCATCTTGTGTTACAGAAACCCCACCTCTGCTGTGGGGGCACAGCCATCTTGTGTTACGGAAACCTCGCCTCCACTGTGGGGGCCGCCATTGTTGTGATGGTGTGACAGTCAATTTGCACATTCCCTTTTTATTCGATAGGATACTAAAAGGTCTAATCAGGCTGATGCTACTTAAATTGTTCCAAAGCATAGAAAAAGAATGAGCTCTGCCAATTTGTTTTAGAAAATTGGCAAAATGCTCAACTCAAACATCGCAGACAAGAAGAAAATCCCAGACAATTTTAATATATAAATCCTAAATAAAATAGTAGTAGAAGAAGCCAGTGGTGCATTAAAAGATTATTTTTTCACAACTAAACAGGATTTACTTATAATGTAGGGATTATTTGATACCAGGAAAGTATGAATATATTGATGTAATTCACTATATTAAGAAGACAATTCAGGTGTTTTGTTTTGTTTTTGGTGGTTTGTTTTTTTTTTCATTGTTGGTGACATAGGAATAGACTTCCCTAACAAATTCAATTGCAAAATAGTAGAAACATTCTTATTAATATCAGAAATTAGGCAATCATAAAACTTATCATGTTTTTGTCACTCTTGGAATAAAGCAGTAAACCAAACTTTAATCATTGACTTTATAAAAGATCAAGAGGATATGAAAAATTCTATAGTTGGAGAAAAATCAATACCTTTAAATGTTCTTATTTTAATGCAGGAAGATGTGCAAATAAATTAAGCATTCAATTCAAGAAGCTAGGAAACAAAATCAACTTAATGATAACAAGAAGACTTGTAAAAGAGACCAGAGCAATTCGTGAAATTGAATTACCAAAAGAATAAAATTGTGAGATCACTAAATAAATGGATCAGGGTTTTGAAAATAGCAATGAAAAAACAAATTAATGAATAATTTTTTTAAAAAAATATATTTTATTGATTTTTTACAGAGAGGAAGAGAGAGGGATAGAGAGTTAGAAACATAGATGAGAGAGAAACATCGATCAGCTGCCTCTTGCACACCCCTCACTGGGGACGTGCCCGCAACCAAGGTACATGCCCTTGACTGGAATCGAACCTGGGACCCTTGAATCCGCAGGTCGATGTTCTAATCCACTGAGCCAAACTGGTTTCGGCTAATGAATAATTTTAAAGAAGAAATAAAAGTGAAAGTGTAGAGATATAGAAGATTCATTATTTTTTAAAGATCAGTATTATAGCCACAAATAAAATATGATAATAAGCATGTACTATTCTAGGCTGATAAATTTGAAAGCTCTGATTAAAAACATTATTTGATCAACAAATATATATTGCCCCAAATGGTGTGAGACATTAATCCAAGCTTATTTTGTAAGTCCATACTTTGTAAATAATATTTTATTTTTCAATTACAGTTCACATACAATATTATATTAGTTTCAGGTGGACACCCCAGGGGTTAGCCATTATACAATTTACTAAATGATCACCCCGATAAATCTCATAACCATGTGACAACATACATCCTATCTAATAAAGAGGGAATATGCTAATTGACCCTCTCGCCTTTGCAAAGATGGCAGCGCCCACAGCCAATAAGGAGGGAATATGTTAATTGACTGCTGCACCCTCAAAGATGGCAGCACCCACAGCCACAAGATGGTGGTGCCCAGTCCCTCAGCCCTGCTGGGGCAGCAGGCACGCGGCATGGCCAGGCTTGCCCCCAGGTGGTTCTGGATGCTCTGTGTGCCTGCCTCTGGAGTCCCCAAGTCTCCTCAGCCCCCCAGGTGCCCAGGGCTGACCCAAGGCACAGGCAAGCCTCGGATGGTAGCTGTCCAGCGGCCCAGGGTCAGCCCGAGGCGCAGGTAACCAGGGCCGGCCAAGGCTTGCGCTGCCAGCAGTGGCAGCAGCAGAGGTGTGATGGGGATATCACCTTCCCCTGATTGTCGGGTCACCTCCCACCCCTGAGTGCTCCCGGACTATGAAAGGGGGCAGGCCGGGCTGAGAGACCCACTTCCTTTATTCTAATGCTAACCGTGTTGAGTAGGCCTCTAGTAGTTATTAGAATATTATTAATCATATTTTCTATACTGTATTTTACATCCCCATGACTATTTTGTAACAACCAATTTGTATGTCTTAATCCCTTAACCTTTTGTAAACCATACCCTCACACTCCCTCCCATTTGGCAACCTTCAAAATGTTCTCTGTATCTATGAGTCTCTTTCTGTTCTTCTTGTTCACCTTGTTAATTTATTTTCTTTATTTTGTTATTGTTTAAAGTATTACATATGTCTCCTTTTTTCCCTATTAACCTCCCCCCCAGCACTTCCGCCACCAGGTCAAGCCCACACCACCCCAGTGTACTAGTACATGTCCATTGGTTATGCTCATATGCATGCATACAAATCCTTTGGTTGATCTCTTACCCTCTCCCCTCTGCTTTCTCTCCAAGGTTGGATGGTCTGTTCAGTGTTTCTTTGTCTGTGGATCTATCTTTGTGCAACAGTTTATGTTGTTCATTATATTCCACATATGAGTGAGATCATGTTATATTTATCTTTCTTCAATTGGCTTATTTTACTTAGCATAATGCTCTTCAGGTCCATCCATGCTGTTGCAAATGGTAAAGGTTGATTCCTTTTTATAGCTTCACTAGAGACCTGGTGCACAAAATTCGTGCACGGGGGTCCCTCAACCCAACCTGTACCCTCTACAATCCAGGAGTTCTCAGAGGATATCCTACTGATGGATTAGGCCCACTCCCCATGGTTCTCTGCTCTCTGCGGGGCCTGGAGGTTTCCCTGCAGCCATGGAGATTAAGCCCCCATGCCCTGCTGTTGCTCTCTGCCTGCTGCCACCATGTGCCATGTGAAGGAAGCCCCAATGTCATGCAGTGTGCTCTGTCTGCCGGCCTGGGGGCTTCCCAGACACGGACACACTAAGGAAGCCCCCATGCTCTGTTGTCCAGGCTCTGTCTGCAGGGCCTGGGGGTGTTCCCACTGCCACTGCCCACTAAGGAAGCCCCCAAGCCCTGCTGTCTGGGCTCTGTCTGCCATGTCTGGGGGCTTCCCTGCCACTGCCCCACTAAGGAAACCGCCATGCCCAGCTTTGCAGGGCCTGGCGGCTTTCCGGCTGCCGAGATCAGGAAGCCGCCATGCCCTGCTCTGCTGGCACAGGAGTCTTCCCATCGCCTCAGTGACCATCGGGAAGACGCCATGCCCTGCTCCTCCACCGGCTCCGTGTGCGCAGGGCCTGGTGTCTTCCCGATCACCACGGCGACAGGCCCTGTTCCTCCGCCAGCTCCGTGTGTGCAGGGCCTGAGGGCTTCCCACTGCCGCAGCACTAAGGAAGCAACCATGCCCTGCTCTCAGTGTTCTGTTTGCTGGTGGCACAGGCCAGACACTTCAGCAGCAGGGCTGAGGGGACTGGGCGACACCATCTTGTGGGTATGGGGGCCGCCATTTTGCCATGGAGTGATGCCTAATTTGCATATTACTCTATTATTAGATAGGATAGTATTCCATTGTGTACCAGTTTTCTAATCCACTCATCTGCTGATGGGCACTTAGGCTGTTTCCAAATCTTAGCTATGGTGAATTGTGCTGCTATGAACATAGGGGTGCCTATGTCCTTTCTGATTGGTGTTTCCAGTTTCTTAGGATATATTCCTAGAAGTGGGATCACTGGGTCAAATGGGAGTTCCATTTTTAGTTTTTCAGGAAACTCCATACTGTTCTCCACAGTGGCTGCAGCAGTCTGCATTCCCACCAGCAGTGCACAAGGGTTCTATTTCTCAGCATCCTCAGCAGCACATGTCCTTTGTTGATTTGGTTATGATAGCCATTCTGACATGTGTCAGATGACACCTCATTGTCATTTTGATATGCATCTCTCAGATGATTAGTGAGTTTGAGCATGTTTTCATGGGCTCTTGGCCTTCCTTCTGTCTTCTTTCCAAAAGTATCTATTTAGGTCCGTTGCTCATTTTTTGATTGGGTTGTTTATCTTCCTTTTGTTAAATTGTATGAGTTCCCTGTAAATGTTGGAGATTAAGCCCTTATCGGTGATAACATTGGCCAATATGTTCTCCCATGCAATGGGTTTTCTTGTTGTTTTGTTGATGGTTTCTTTGCTATGAAAATGCCTATATATATATATATATATATATATATATATATATATATATATAATTAATTTTTACAGAGAAGAAGGGAGAGGGATAGAGAGTTAGAAACATAGATGAGAGAGAAACATTGATCAGCTGCCTCCTGTACACCCACTACTGGGGATGTGCCCAAAACCAAGGTACATGCCCTTTACTGGAATCGAACCCGGGACCTTTCAGTCCGCAGGCCGATGCTCTATCCACTGAGCCAAACCAATCAGGGCAAAATGCCTTTTATTATCCATAAATGAGTGAGATCATGTGGTATTTTTCTTCCACTGACTGGCTTATTTCACTCAGCATAATGTTCTCCAATTCCATCCAGGTTGCTGCAAATGGTAATAATTCCTTCTTTTTTATGGCAGCATAGTATTCCATTGTGTAGATGTACCATAGTTTTCTGATCCAGTCATCTGCTGATGGGCACCTAGGCTGTTTCCAGATCTTAGCTATTGTAAATTGTGCTGCTATGAACATAGGGATGCATATATCCTTTCTTATTGGTGTTCCCAGTCTCTTAGGATATATTTCTATGCATATAAACATAACCAATGGACGCAAAACTCTGGGGGGTGAGGGCATATATGGGAGTGGGGTGGGGGGGCAATGGTAAGATATGTACACATATAATACCTTAATAAAAAAAATTGAAAAAAAAGAATAAAAAAGAAAATGCCTTTTATTTTGATGTAGTCCATTTGTTTATTTTCTCTTTAGTTTCCATTGCCCTAGGAGCAGTATCAGTGAAGAAATTGTTTGGGCATATGTCTGAGATTTTGCTGCCTGTGGATTCCTCTAGTATTCTTATGGTTTCACATCTTATGTTTAAGTCCTTTATCCATTTTGAGTTTATTTTTGTGTATGGTGTAAGTTGGTGGTCTAGTTTCATAATTTTTGATGTATCTGTCCAATTTTCCCAACACCATTTACTGAAGAGACTGTCTTGAATGCATTGTATTTTCATGCCTCCTTTGTCAATTTTTGGGTTCTCTATTCTATTCCATTGATCTATATGTCAGTTCTTGTGCCAGTATCAAGCTGTTTTGAGAATAGTGGCTTTGTAATACTGCTTGATATCTGGTATTGAGATCCCACCTACTTTGTTCTTCTTTCTCAGGATTGCTGCAGCTATTCGAGGTCTTTTTTTTTTATTATTATTCCAGATCAATTTTTGGAAAGTTTGTGCTAGGTCTGCGAAATATGCCATTGGTATTTTAATGGGGATTGCATTGAATCTATAGATTGCTTTGGGTAGTATGGACTTTTTGATGATGTTGATTCTACCAATCCATGAACATGGTATGTTCTTCCATCTGTTTATATCTTCCTCTAGCACTTTTTTCAGTGTCCTGTAGTTTTCCGTGTATGTCTTTTACCTCCTCAGTTAAGTTTATTTCTAGGTGTCTTAATATTTTTGGCACAATGGTAAATGGGATTGCTTTTTTAGTCTCTCTTTCTGTGAGTTCATTATTGGTGTATGAAAATGCCATAGATTTGTTGGCATTAATTTTGTATCCTGCTACATTGCCGAATTCATTTATTAAGTCTAATAATTTTTAGATGGAGTCTTTAGGGTTTTCTATGTACAGTATCATGTCATCTGTGAATAATGACAGTTTCATGTCTTCTTTTTCAATTTGGATACCTTTTATTTCTTCTTCTTGTGTAATTGCTATGGCTACCACTTCCAAAACTGTTTCGAACAGAAGTGGGGAAAGTGGGCATCCGTGTCTTGTTCCCGTTCTTAGGTGAAATGGTTTTAGTTTTTGCCAATTAAGTATGATGTCGGCTGTAGCTTTGTCATATAAGGTTTTTATTATGTTGAGGTATGATCCCTCTATTCTCATTTTGCAGAGGGTTTTTTATCAAGAAACTGTTGGGTTTTGTCAAATGCTTTTTCTGCATCAATTGATATGACTGTGATTTTTATCTCTCAATGTGCTTATGTGATGTATCATGCTTATTGATTTGCGGATATTGTGCCATCCTTGCATCCTGGGATAAATCCTACTTGGTCATGGTGTATGATCTTTCTGATGTAATGCTGGATATGATTTGCTAGAATTTTGTTGAGTATTTTGGCATCTATGTTCATGAGGGATATTGGCCTGTAATTCTCTTTCATTGTGTTGTCTTTATCTGGTTTTGGTATTAGGGTAATGCTGGCTTCATAGAAATAACTTGCAAGTGTTCCTTTCTCTTGAATTTTTTGGAATACTCTGAGGAGGATAGGTTTTAGTTCTTCCTTGAATGTTTGGTAAAACTCCCCTGTAAAGCCCTCTGGCCACGGGCTTTTGTTTGCTGGAAGCCTTTTGATGACTGCTTCACTTTCTTCCATAGTTATTGGCCTATTGAGATTTTTAGAATCTTCCTGATTGAGTTTTGGAAAGTTGTATTTTTCTAGGAATATGTCCATTTCCTCCAGGTTGTCTATTTTGTTGCAATAGTGTTGTACCTAGTATTTTTTAATAATCCTTTGTATTTCTGTAGGGTCTGTTGTTATTTTGCCTCTTTCATTTCTGATTTTGTTTATCTGGATCCTCTTTCTTTGCTTCTTGGTGAGCCTGGCTAGAGGTTCATCGATCTTGTTTATCCTTTCAAAGAACCAGCTCTTGGTTTCATTGATCTTTTGTATTTTTTTTTTTTTTAGTCTCTATGTCATTTATTTCTGCTCTGATCTTTATTATCTGTTTCCTTCTGCTCACTCTGGGCTTTACTTGTCTCTTTCTAATTCTTTGAGTTGTAGAGTTAGATGATTTATTACCATTTTTTCATGTTTTTTGAGGAAGGCCTATAGTGCTATAAACTTCCATCTCAGGACTGATTTCATTGTGTCCTATAGATTTTGGATTGTTGTGGTTTTTATTGTCATTAGTTTCCAGGATGTTTTTAATTTCTTCTTTTGTAACCCAATCACTGTTTAATAGCATGCTATTCAGCTTCCAACATTTGAATTTTTGGGGCTGTTTTTATTGTAGTTTATTTCTAATATTATACCTTTTATGGTCTGCAAAGATGCTTGATATGATTTCAGATCTTCTTGAATTTGAAGAGACTTTGCTTGTGACCCAATATGTGGTCTATTTTTTAAAATGTCCAATGTGCACTGAAGAAGAATGTATATTCCGTGCTTTGGGGTGAAATGTTCTGAAGATGTCAATTAAGTCCATCTGATCTAGTGAGTCATTTAGGATTGATATTTCTTTGCTGATTTTTTGTTAATAGGATTTATCCAGTGGTGTCAATGGGGTATTAAAATCCCCTTCTATGACTATATAGCTGTTGATCTCTCCCCTGATATTTTCCAGAAGTATTTTTATGTATTTGGGTGCTCTTGCATTTGATGCATATATTTTTACCAGAGTTATATCCTCTTGTTCAATTGCTCCCTTTAGTATTATGAAGTGCTCTTCCTTATCTCTTGTTATGGCCTTCACTTTGAGGTCTATTTTGTCAAATATAAGTATTGCTACCCCAGTTGTTTTTCATTTCCATTCACCTGAAAAAACTTTTCCATCCATTCACTATCATTCTGTGTGAGTCCTTTGTTCTAAAGTGGGTCTCCTGTAGACAGCAGATATATGGGTCATGCTTTCTTATCCATTCAGCTAACCTATGTCTTTTGATTGGAGGATTTAATCTATTTATGTTTAGGTTATTATTGGTAGATACTTGTTTGTTGCCATTTTTATTCTTTATGCCTGTGTTTCTTCTTCCCTTCCTATTTCTTCTTTTTACAGCAGTCCCTTTAACATTTCTTGCATTTCTGGCTTGGTGGTAATAAACTCCCTCAGCCCTTTTTTTGTCTATGAAACTCCTTATTTCAACTTCAATTTTGAATTATAGCCTTGCTGGGTATAGTATTCTTGGATTCAGTCCCTTGTGTCACTTTGTATGTTTCATTCCATCCCCTTCTGGGCGGATGTGTTTCTGTTGTGAAAACAGTTGATAGTTTAATGGGAGTTGCCTTGTAGGTAACTTTCTCACTCTGTCTCTGGCAATCATTAAGATTCTTACTTTCTTCTTGGTGTTTGCCAATTTAATTATGATGTGTCTTGCTGTCGATCTTTTTGGGTTCATCTTGTTTGGGACTCTGTGTGCTTCTTGAACTAGTGTGAGGTTTTTTTTCTTCCTTATATCTGGGAAGTTTTCTGTCTTTATTTTTTTCAAACAGGTTTTCTATTCCTTGCTCAGTTTCCTCTCCTTCTGACACCCTATTATAGAGATGTTGTTTCATTTTGGGTTTTCCCAAAGATCCCTTAGGCTCTCCTCCTGCTTTTTAAATTTTATTTCCAATTGCTGCTGTGATTGGGTGTGTTTTCCTACCTTGTATACTACCTTACTGATGTGGTCCTCAGCTTCTTCTAGTCTACTGTTGATGCTTCCTATAGTGTTCTTTATTGCAGCTATGTCATTCTTCATTTCCTCCTGGTTCTTCATTTCTTCTTGATTCTTACACATGTTGTTGAATTTGTCTTTATCCTTTTCAGCATCCTTATGATCATTGTTCTGAATTCTTTCTCTGACAAATTGTTTGCCTCCATTTCATTTACTTCCTTTTACGGTGATGGCTCCTATTCTTTTGTATGGTGGCTTTTCCTTTGTCTCTCTATTTTTGCTCCTCTCAGCATGTCTGGTTATGTGTCTCACTTTCTACCCCATTGACCAAAAGGCATAAAATACAACTCGACAAGACATGACACAGAGGGAAGAAAACACTAATGCATTCACAAAACTGTTAACTCCAATAAAGGTGACCACCAGTGAAAAGAGTATCAGGGGAGAGAAAATCTTACAAAAATGATAATATTGAGAAACAGAAAAAAGGTAAGAGAGAAAATCAAAAGAACAAAAAAGAAGGGGAAAATATAAATATATGGGGAAAAACTCCACAAAAGAAACAAACAAACCAAAAAATGCAAACAAGAAACACCCAGAAAAAAAGAGGGGAACTGAATCTGAAGATGCAGAGCTTATTTCCAGAAGAAAGGTAAGGGAATTGAATGAATGGGGGAATGGCCATGGTTCAGTATAGAGGAGGTAGAAAGATAATGAGAATATAAGAATAAAAGTAAAAAAGAAAATAATCAATAAATAAAATAAAAAATACCTTTCTTTAATCTATCTATCTATATATTCATATGTTTTGGGTGTTATTTTTTTAAATATATTTTATTGATTTTTTACAGAGAGGAAGAGAGAGGGATAGAGAGTTAGAAACATCGATGAGAGAGAAACATCGACCAACTGCTACCTGCACACCCCCTACTGGGGATGTGCCCACAACCAAGGTACATGCCCTTGACCGGAATCGAACCCGGGACCTTTGAGTCCGCAGGCCAATGCTCTATCCACTAAGCCAAACAGGTTTCGGCTATATATTCATATATTTTGGGAAAAGAAGAATAGAGTAGGGACCAAATGGGCTTGAGTTTGCTAAGTGAAACTATTTAAGCAATTAGGAGAAGAAGAGAGCAAGCAAGGAAAGGAAAAACAAAAGCATAAAATAAAATAAAAATTGGCTAGGAAAGAAAGAGAAAAGAGAAGGGTGGATGGACTTGGAACAAGGGAGAGTAATTCAGATATATGAGTAAGCCAACAGACTACTATAATGGTAATGTGTTAATAAAGCAAATAAAGAAGATCAATTTTAAAAAGGAGTGAAAATAAAGGAGAGAGAAAAACTAAAGTAGGAACAGGAGAAGAGAAATAGAATGAAAAAGGGAGAAGTGAGGAAGAAAAGGTTGGCAAAAAGGAAAAAATGAGATAAAGTAAATTAATGATAAAAATGTAGAACACTAATAAAAAATAAAAGGTTAAAAAAAATAAAATAAAATAATAAAACAATTTTTCCACTTTTATTTCTTAAGTAAAAGAGAAAAAGAAGTTAAGTAGTGAAGTGTTGTTCATTTCGGCTGAGTGTTAATGTCCCATGGGGGCTGGTTTAAGACCCCTCAATACTGTTCTGTCTGCCATGTCTCTGTTTCCTATTAGCTAGTCAGCATTGTGTTAAAGTTCCCAGAAATCCACCATTCTTTTGTGTCTGACTCCACAGCCTTGGTTTCAGGCAGGTGGGACCAATCTGCCCACTGTGTTTTTCTGCCTACTTTCAGTTGTATTTACACAAGTATCTATTTCTGACATGAGCTCTAGTTGAGGTGTTGCTGTAATAGTTTCCAGGACCAAATGGCCCTTCAACCCAGTCCCTGAGGGCTCCCTGGGGGTATTCAGAATCCTTGTTTCCCTGCAGAGCTCAAGATTGGATGCAGCTGCGCTGATAGAAGTGTCTGGCTCTTCAGGAAAAAAATGGAAATTTAGGGATGGAGGGACCAGATTGTCCCAGAGCTAGATTCCTGGTCAACTCTCCCTGTTTTGCTCCCAAGCCTCCACAAAATCACCTCCACCAGCATTGCAGCCTTGATTAGTGTTTGTAATTGAAAAATCCTATGTATTGTGTTTAGCGAGTAAAAGCAAGGAAAATATAAAAACAGTGCAAACTTACCGCTGCACGTTTCTCTCCCTCTGGCACTGTATAGCCAGTGCAGAACTTCAGGCTGCCTTTCTGGGTGCAGCCTCTCATGGCTGTAGACTTAGATCTAGAGTCCCAAGATGCCGGCAGCCCTGCAGACCCCGTTTTGCAGTTGAGTGTTACATGTGTCCCCAAGGGATGCGGACTTGGTGAAGTGCAGTTTCCTCCTGACCCTCTAGTCCAAGTTGCACAATCCAGCCCAGATCCCTGATCCAAATGTTCTCCAGGAATCCTCTGTCCTTTCTGGCCTTAAATTGTCTCACCAGCTGTGTTTAATTCACCAATTCCAGGTAGATTTTATTCAATTTAGTTGTTTCTTTTATATGATCTGTGAGAATGTGCAGGGCACGTCCGCCTATTCGGCCACCACTTTGTCTCCCCTGGACAAACTTTCCAGGAGCCTGTGGCTGGGGAGGCTGGAGTCTCAGTATTCATAGGTTCACAGCTGAGGCAGCAGGTCCCTGGCCTCTGTGGATATAGGGTCCTGGGTGGTGTCTGAGGGCTCCCTGGGTGGAGGTGAGGTTGGGCTACCAGTCACAGCCACTCTCCCCTTCAAAGTGGCATGGCCTCTGTGGCAGAGCCAGCTGCTCCAGGAAAGATTGCAGTGGTAGCAGAGGCTGCCCAAATAGGGTGCCTGGTCTGCTAGCCCCCAAAAGTCCTACGGAATATAACTCTCCCTCACTCACACATGCACACACATGCCCCACACATCCACACATTCCCCATTTTTCCCCTCACTCACTCACAGTCTCATCCTCACTGCCATCCTGTTGGCCACCCAGTACCAATCTATTTTGTTTTTAAGGTGCAATTGTTGATAGATATATATTTATTGCACTTTATTATTCATATTTTTTTTTTACTTTTTGTCCTTCTTAAAGAAGACCCTTTAACATTTCATATAGTACTGGTTTAGTGGTGATGAAGTCCTTTAGCTTTTTCTTGTCTGGGAAGTTCTTTAAATGTCTTTTGATTCTAAACAATAATTTTGTGTTAGAGTAGATGTAGATGAAGCTGAGAATAAAATCAGTAATTTAGAATTAAGGAACCAAAAAACACCCTGGCAGAACAACAAAAAGAAAAAAGAATCCCCCCATTCCCCCCAAAAAAATGAAGATAGTGTAAATGGCCTCTGAGACAACTTCAAGCATACCAACATTCACATAATGGTGGTGCCAAAAGGAGAAAAGAGAGAGCAATAAATTGCAAACCTATCTTTAAAAATTATGAAAGAAAACTTCCTTGGCCTGGAGAAAGAAATAGTCATACAATTCCAGGAAGCACAGAGAATACGAAGCATGATGAATACAAAGAGGCTCACACTAAGACACATCATAATTAAAATGCAAAAGGTTAAAGGCAAAGAGAGAATCTTAAGAACAGCAAAAGAAAAGCAGTTAGTTACCTACAAAGGAATTCCCATCAAGGGATTGGCAAGAAATATTCAAAGTGATGAAAAGCAAGGACCCACAACCAAGATGTAAGTCTGTACTTTTATTTTCTCTTCTGCTTCAAATACACATTCCTATAGAAATAATTTTTATACAATCATGCATAATAAATTCTTAACTTTTTAAAATGACATGATACAAACTGGATATATAGAGTTCAATAGAAGGTAACCATTATTCTTATAGATTAAATGTCTTGATTTAAGGATAAACAAAAAAAGTTTATCTTAATGATGTTAAAAGTTTTCCATCTCAATATAGAGATAATGTACATTCAATTAGCCTATTTTATCATGTATATTTTTTATTTTTATTTGCTGTGTCCCCATAACATGAGCCCTGCTGTAAATGTGCATGTAATCTTTGGAGTTTATGGGCTGATCAGATGAGTGAATCACATTAAATTAGGCTCCAAAAGAGCAGTTTTATTGTTACTAATAAATATTCTTGGTTCTAGATGCTGGGCCTGAAGAACTTCTCTTCAAAAGTATATTCTTTGATCTATGTTCCTTTCATGTCATCAGAGAAACATATTGATTTATTTTCTGTTTTCTGTTAGCTTCTTTCTCTAATTGTGACTTCTATACTCACACACAGTAAATCTTAAAAGTTATCCTATCTAATAATAGAGTAACATGTAAATTACCATCACTCTGCTACGCCCACGATTGGGCAGCGGGAGGCTGGGGGGGGCGGGACTTGGGGTGGCCTATCCGGCCATTGAGAGGCACAGATCCGCTGCCACTGAGGGGGGCTACCCTGCTGTTGAGAGGCACAGAGGGTGGGACTCCCGCCCCCTGTGCCTCTCAATGGCCAGATCCGCGGCTGCTGAGGAGGCCTGCCGTGGACACCCAGGTGTGCCTCTCAACGGCAGTGTAGCCAGGTGTCCGCAGCAGCCCCCCTCAGCGGCCATTGAGAGGCGCAGGGGGAGGGACTCAACATCAGGGTAGCCCCCCTCAGCGGCCGTGAACCATCGAAAGTGGGGGAGCTGGGTGCCTGTCTGCTCCGGCACCAGGCCTTTCAGAAGCCTCCGAGCCAGAGGCTTCTGAAAGGCCTGGTGCACCAGCGGACCACTTCTACCTTGGCCCTGCCACCATATATATATATATCAGTGATGGTGAACCTATCACTGATTAGGCCTCTAACCACCTCTACCTTGGCCCTGCCACCATATATAAAAGCCAAGCGACAGGAACAGCAGAACAACCAGAATTACTGGTCGCTATGAAGTGCACTGCAGCGGCAAACCTGCCAGATGGGGGCCCTGATTGGTCCTGCCCAACCTCCCACACCCCCTCCTCCCCACAGCCCCGCCCCCAATTGCCCCTACCCCTATCCTGATAGGGGATGGGGCCGGCTGGCCAACCCCTAGCAGCCTCTCTCCTAGGCTGGCCTGGCCCTTATCAGCCTTGATGGGGGAGCGTTGGCTGGACCCAACCCATGCACCAGTTCATGCACCTGGCCTCTTGTCGTGTATAATCTTTTATAATAAAAGCTTAATATGCAAATTGTCCCCATGACCAGGATTTCGACCACTTGCTATAACATGCGCTGACCACCAGGGGGCGGCATGGAACAAGGTAGGCATTAGCAATGTAGAGCTGGCAGCCAGTGGCAGTGGAGGTGCTGTCAGCCCTGATGGGCCTTGCTGAGAACAGGACCTCAGTGGGATGGTGGAGCAGGTGAGGGGGAAGCATCAGGCTAAGGTGGGGTGCCAGGCGGGGCTGTGGGGCTGTGGGGCTGTGAGCTGGGGACTGATCTCTGCAGGCCACCCCGAGGGACCCCACCAGTGCATGAATTCGTGCATCGGGCCTCTAGTACATATATGAAACCCTCATGAGATAGTGCTATTTAAAAAAAATCTAATGAATTAAAAATAAAAACCAAGAGTATTTTACATTTCTCCAGTGATTCAGTTTTTTCAGCTAATCTTTATTGTTGTCTTTATAGTATCCCCAAATGGACACAAACAATAAACTTCAAATAGTGCTCCAGGAGAGAAATATGAACTGGTTATAATAAATAATTATAAATATTATATTGCTACCAAGCATGAACAGAAGAAGTGAGCTGAACCACACCAGACCTACAACATTATAGAACTTCCTCATGGCCATTTAGTACAAAATGTCTTGTGAGGTCTTCAGCTTTACAAAACATAACCATCATCATAATTATAATCCTATCTAATAAAGAGTAATATGCAAATTAACAATCACTCTGCTACAAGCCACACCCACCAGCCACACCCACCAGCCACACCCACCAGCCAATCAGGAGCGAGTATGCAAATCAACCCAACCAAGATGGCTGCAGCCACAGAGAGAGCAGGAAGGAGGCTTGGGTTTTCCCGGTGATGGAGGAAGCCAAGCTTTCTGCACACCTCTGCCAGGCCAGGCCACAGCTTAAGGCTACAAAGTTTCAATTATAGAAGATAAATAAATCCCAACAGAAATGGCTGCTGCCATGGAGCAAGCAGAAGGCTTGGCTCCACTCCAGGCTACAAAGTTTCAATTGTAGGAGATAAATAAATCCCAGATACCAGGGCCTCCTCTTGGGTCGCTGGGGGGCATGGCCAGCCTGTACGCCACCACAGGCCCCTTGCCCAGGCCACCCCATGCCTCAAGAGAACCCCCGCCCTGATCCAGGACACCCTTCAGGGCAAACCAGCTGGCCCCCACCCATGCACCAGGCCTCTATCCTATCAAATAAAAGAGTAATATGCAGATTGACCATCACTCCAGCACACAAGATGGCGACCCCCATGTGGTCAAAGATCCTGTCCCCATGTGGATACAAGATGGTCACCACAAGATGGCCAGCAGGGGAGGGCAGTTGGGAGGGACCAGGCCTGCAAGGGAGGGCAGTTGTGGGCAATCACGCCAGCAGGGGAGGGCAGTTGGGAGAGACCAGGCCTGCAAGGGAGGGCAGTTAGGGGTGACCAGGCTGGCAGAGGAGGGAAGTTGGGGGCAAACAGGCTGGCAGGGAAGTAGTTAGACATCAATCAGGCTGGCAGGGGAGTAGTTAGGGGGTGATCAGGCTGGCAGGCAGAAGTGGTTAGGGGCAATCAGGAAGGCAGGCAGGCAAGCAGTTGGGAGCCAACAGTCCTGGATTGTGAGAGGGATGTCCGACTGCACATTTAGACCTGATCCCATCGGGTCTAAACTGGCAGTCGGACATTCCTCGAGGGGTCCCAGATTGGAGAGGGTGCAGACTGGGCTGAGGGACACACCCCACCCCGTGCACGAATTTCATGCACTAGCCCTCTAGTTTATTAAATAAAACAAATATTTTTACAGCATTAACTATATTTATAAAGAAGACAATTTATTCTTAAAGGTTTTACTTGCAAAAAAAAAAGAACACTAATGCAATTTATACAGAACAGTAACCCTTTGCACTCGCTTGCTTTTTTCTCGATTCCTTTATTCTAATGCAAACCTTGTAGAGTCACACTCGACATCCGAGTGCTAAAGGTTAATTTTAAAAAAGCTTCAGGTTATTTACATTCTAAAAGTGTGCCAAGAAAAGACATCAAGTTTTTTTTTTTTAGAGGAATGTAAACATATTTAATCTTTTTTTCTATTCCCTCAGTCACTGAATATAATAAATGCAAAATACATCCAATTAGAGCACAATGAAATTAAATCAAGAAAGTTGCTATGGTACAGGATTAAATGTATCAGTGCTACTCACTTTTACTTGTTAAAAACATAATTCATATTACCTGAAAGGAATGTTAGCAGTAGAACTTGGCACATTGTATATTTATGAATATACTAGTGGCCTGGTGCACGAAATTCGTGCACGGGAGGGGTGTGTCCCTCAGCCCGGCCTGCACCCTCTCCAATCTGGGACCCCTCAAAGGATGTCCTACTGCTGGTTTACAAAGATCAGGCCTAAACTGGCAGTCGGACATCCCTCTCGCAATCTGGGACTGCTGGCTCCTAACCACTCACCTGCCTGCCTACCTGATTGCCCTTAACCACTCTGCCTGCTGGCCTGCTCATCCCCATCTGCCCCCCGCTGCTGGCCTGCTTTCCCTCAAATGCCCCTTGCTAACCTGATCACCCCCAACTGCCCCCATGCAGGTGTGCACCCCCCCAACTGCCCCCTCTGCCTGCCTGCTCTCCCCACCTTCCCTCCCCACTGGCCTGCTCTCTCCCAACTGCCCCCCTGCTGGCCTGATCACTCCAAACTGCCCCACACACTGTCCTGATCACCTCCAACTGACCTCCACTGATGGCCTGCTCACCCCCAACTGGCCCCCCTGCTGGTCTGCTTACCCCCAACGGCTCCAGACCCCACCAGCCTGATCACCCACAACTGCCGTCCCATGCTGGCTTGATCACCCACAACTGCCCCCCCCCTCCTGGCCTCTAATCACCTCTACCTTGGCCCTGCCACCATGGCTTTGTCCAGAAGAATGTCCAGAAGGTCTCCTGGAAGGTCTCCCAGTCTAATTAGCATATTCCCTTTTATTAGTATAGATAGAGGCTTGTTGCACAGGTGGGGGCCGGCTGGTTTGCCCTGAAGGGTGTCCCGGATCAGGGTGTGGGTCCCCACTGGGTTGCCTGGCCAGCCTGGGTGAAGGGCTGAGGGCCGTTTTCAGGCTGGCCATACCCCCTCAGGGTGGGGGTCCCCACTGTGGTGCCTGGCCAGTCTAGGTGAGGGGCTGAGGGCTGTTTTCAGGCTGGCCATACCCCGTCAGGATGAGGGTCCCCACTGTGGTGCCTGGCCAGTCTGGGTGAGGGGCTGATGGCTGTTTTCAGGCTGGCCAAGCCCCCCAGCGGGGACCCTCACCCCATGGGGGTGTGGCCAGCCTGGGTGAGGGGCTGAGGGTTGTTTTCAGGCTAGCCACAGCCCCTTTAAGGTGGAGGGTCCCACTGGGGTGCCTGGCCAGCCTGGATGAGGGGCTGATGGCCATTTTAAGGCTGTCCACACCCCCCAGAGACCCAAGTTCTCAGCCCCTCCTTTTTTATTTTTTTTGCCCTGAACAAAAGTGTCCCGGATCAGGATGGGGGCCCGGCAGGGGTGCCTAGACAGCCTGGGTGAGGGGCTGAGGGACATTTTCAGGTTGGCCACACCCCCTTCAGGGTGGGGGTTCCCACTGGGGTGACTGGCCAGCCTGGGTGAGAGGCTGATGGCTGTTTGCAGGCTGGCCAAGCCCCCAGCGGGGACCCTCACCCCATGGGGGTGTGGCCAGCCTGGGTGAGGGGCTGAGGGTTGTTTTCAGGCTAGCCACAGCCCCTGTAAGGTGGAGGGTCCCACTGGGGTGCCTGGCCAGCCTGGATGAGGGGCTGATGGCCATTTTAAGGCTGTCCACACCCCCCAGAGACCCAAGTTCTCAGCCCCTCCTTTTTTATTTTTTTTGCCCTGAACAAAAGTGTCCCGGATCAGGATGGGGGCCCGGCAGGGGTGCCTAGACAGCCTGGGTGAGGGGCTGAGGGACATTTTCAGGTTGGCCACACCCCCTTCAGGGTGGGGGTTCCCACTGGGGTGACTGGCCAGCCTGGGTGAGAGGCTGATGGCTGTTTGCAGGCTGGCCAAACCCCCCACTGGGGACCCTCACCCCATGGGGGTATGGCCAGCGTGGGTGAGGGGCTGAGGGCTGTTTTCATGCTGTCCATGCCCCCTGGAGACCCAAGCTCCCATCCCCTCTTTTTTTTTCTTTTTTTTTCAGCGCCTCCTTGAGGGGAGGCCAGGGCTGGCTGGAAGCAGGTATCTGGGCTTTATTTATCTTCTATAATTGAAACTGTAGCCTTGAGCAGAGGCCAGGGCCAGCCAGGATGGGCAGAAAGCTTAGCTTCCTCCATCGCCAGGGACAACTCAAGCCTCCTGCTTGCTCCAGCCATGTGGTTGCCACCATCTTTGTTGGGTTAATTTGCATACTCACTCCTGATTGGCTGGTGGCTGTAGCGGAGTGATGGTTAATTTGCATGTTTCTTTTTTATTAGTGTAGATTATATTGATCAGATTCTATATATTTAGTTCAATACTAAAGAATCTACACTAATAAAAGAGAAAAATGCTAATTGACCGTACCTTTGTTACACCCACAGCCAATCAGAGTGAGTATGCAAATTAACCCAACAAAGATGGTGGCTAATTTGCATACACTGAGGGAGGGAGGAGTGAAGACTGAAGAAAGCAGAAAGCCAGGTGGCTGCGCAGGCAGGGCGGGAGGCTGCGGTGGCGGCGGGTGGGGCGGACGGGGCAGTTGGGGCCCCTGCCCACCCCACCCACCCCGCGGAAGCCCTGTTCTTGTAGGAATCTTCCTGCAATGGTCCCCTAGTTCTAATAATAACTAGCAATGTTTGAATTAACATATGGCCTGCTGCTGAGAACTTGAGATCCCACCACATTTCAATAATTTCTATTGACTTTAAGAACACAAAGGCCATTAGTTAACTTAACAAGAAGCATTTCAGTAGAGTGAGTGGGCAGAAATCAGACTGGGTTGGTTGAGGAATGAACAGAAAGAAAAAAGAAAAGACAATCACTATAAACAGATCTTGAAAAGTTGTCAATAAAGGAGAAGACAGAGATAAGGTACTACCAGTTAGAGAAATTAAGCCAATGAGGGAAGTTTTTCTTTTCTGTTTTTTATTCTTTATTCTTAATACATTAGAGACTGGAATATGTTTCATTTTATATGGTAAGATAAACTTCTATCACAATTTATCTATTCATCATTTGATAAACATTTGGTTTTTCTCCTGGTTTTCTGATGAGTATTAATAACATAAGTATATGCACACATGATTTTGTATGGGAATAAAGTAAAAATGCCAAAGCTTGCTCTTCTTACCAATATTCCACTCTGCTTTTTGAAAAATAAATGCTCCTCAGATTGTTGCAAGCCTTTGGTTAAATTTTTAGAGTTATTTAGAGTTGTTTTTGTTAGTTTTACTGCCAGTGTACTTATTGCTCCTATGGAGAATTGATCTTGTAGAGTTTCAGCCATTTTTGTTGAATAACTGCTCTTTGAATTGCTGAAATCCTTTTTATTAGTTTACAGAATTCTGAAATTGTTGATTTTGGCTTTTTTTTTTTTTGGCAAGGTCTTTCATTGATTTTATGGAGGAGATACTTTTTGTAAGTTATTAATCTACTATTTTTGCTTAAAACTTAGCCTTTACTTCTTTAAACATGTTTTTTTCTCCTTATCTTTCTCCATCTACAAACTCACATTTATTAGACTGTTACATATTTCCATATACATCTCTGAGGCACTGTTCACATTTTTACAGTGTTTTTTTCCTCTGTGTGGTTTAGTTTAAATAGTTCTCTGTCATGTCTTCGGGTTCAGTTACTGTTTTTTAGTAGTGTCTTATCTGTCATTAAATCTGTGGTCAAAATTGAATTTAGATCATACTAAAGAATAAAAAGCTTTTATTTAAACAAAAGAAGCTTCAGCCTAGAGGACACAAATTGAAGTATCAACCTAAATTGTACACTTGAGAAAATAAAGAAGGGAGGGGTTTATATAGGCAAACCCCACAAAATATAATTCTTTAAAGTAAATTCAGGATTGCTGGATAGGTTAACAAGGATTGGTTAATTCCAACGTAAAAATGAGCAAGTCAAAATCTTCAGAGGAGGTCAAGTCCGTATGTGTTCATGCAGAAATTGTTATTCCAAGATGTTTATTACTCAGCCTTGACCTGACTTAAACAGATTTAGCAACTTAATAGCAGCTCTGAGAACTGAGGCACAAGATGTGCATTGGACCCACTTCCCTGATAGCCTCCTGACTCTAATTTAAGTGACTCAGCAATATTTTTAACATTTTAATTTTTCTCTTAACAATTCCATGCAGTGATTTTTTTCATTTTAAATGTTATAGGTGGAGGCTCTAGAAATTCAATTTTATTTATTTTAATACCTTCTATTTATTATTATGTTTGTGTCTTTCTTTAAGCACTCTTACATTGTTATAATAGCTACTTTAATTCATGTTACTGCAGTTTTCTTCATCTATTTCATATCTCGGTCTGTGTCTATTGATTTATTTTTCTCCCAGTCATGAGTATACCCTTCTGCTTCTTAGCATGTGTAGGAGCTTTTTTATTGTACTAGACATTATAATTTTACATCAGTGAGTTTCTGGATTTTTACATCTTCCTAAAAGAGGGTTGATGTGAATTTATATTTTGGCAGTGATATAGCTTATTTGCAGACCTGCTTGATCCTTCAGAGGCTGATGTTTAGGCTTTCTCCCATCATATTTATAAGTAAACCTTACTCCAGGACTATTCTATACCTACTCCTAAAGCAAAATCCTTTTGGGGTCTCTATTTAATGCTCTGGATTTTCAACATAGTTTCTCCATTCTGCCTGGTTGGAACTCAGAAGTTGTCATGTCCTGTGTAAACAGTCTCTAGGATATGTTATTTTTCCTCTTTAAGTTTTATTCTATACACTAGCTTTCCAGTTGCAGGAAAATTCCTGCAATGGGATTTCCTGCTGCACTCTACCCCGCCTCCGCCTCGCGCTTGCCGCCCGCCTCGCCTTCTCCTCCGGCCCGCCCGCGTTTCCCTTCGCCCCGGCCCCGCCTCCGCCCCGCCCTTGCCGCCCGCCTGGCCTTCTCCTCCAGCCCGCCCGCGTTTCCCTTCGCCCCGGCCCCGCCTCCGCCCCGCCCTTGCCGCCGGCCCCGCCTTCTCCTCCAGCCCGCCTTCGTTTCCCTTCGCCCACGGCCCTGACTTTGCTCCTCCCTTCTCCTCCCCCTGCCCCCCTGGCTTGCTTGCTTCTTCGAAGCTTTACTCCCCTTTGCAGCTCTTGGCTTCTTTCGACACTGTCTTGATATGCAAATTAGCCGCCATCTTTGTTGGGGCAATTTGCATGCTCGTCCTGATTGGTTGGTGGCGTGGCTTGGCTGGTGGGTGTGGCTTAGGTGTAGCGAAGGTGCGGTCAATTTGCATATTTGTCTATTATTAGATTAGATTCCATAGCTTAATGTTCCCCTGAAAACTCAAGGGATATCTATGCAGAAATCTTCAGTTCTTTTTTTGTATATATCCTGTCTCTCTAGTTAAATCTCTTCTAGATGTTTCATCCTCCCCAAACTCTGAACTTTTCTTCCTTAAGCAAAGATCATCAAGACCACTATTCTTGCTTCATTTCTCCTTTCTGGTTCTGTGGTCCAAACAAGCCTCCAGGCCTGTACCTATGGTGGCCTTAGTGCTCAGTTCATTTTCCTTATTTTGGGTATCACAACCCTAAACTAATTGTTGAACACTGTCTGGAAACAATTGTGTCATATACACTGAGTGGCCAGATTATTATGATCTCTGAATGTATAATAATCTGGCCACTCAGTGTATATCCTATATAATAAAAGGTTAATATGCAAATTGTACCCTCGACCAGGAGTTCGACCAGCAGGCAGGCTGGCCAACCACCCATGTCCCCTCCCCCTGGCCAGGCTGGCCGGATCCCACCCATGCACGAATTCATGCACCGGGCCTCTAAAATACACACACACACACACACACACACACACACACACACACACACACACTGAGTGGCCAGATTATTATGCATTCAGAGATCATAATAATCTGGCCACTCAGTGTATTTTGTTCAGGTTTCTAGTTTCACACTAGGCAAGAAAGTCCTGTACCAGTTAATCTGTCACAGCAAATAGAGAATAGAACCCTCTTTGTAATTCACTTGTCATTTCTTTCTGAATGCCCAAATGTATCTTTATTTTTGAGATTTAGTAACTTCTTCCAGATAGGTTCTCACTCAGAATGTTCTGTACCATTTTTCTCTCCTGAGACAATATATCCTTTTCATCTGCATATTAAGGTCTTTCTTAGCCTTTTTGTGTCTTGCTTCATTCTTCAGGAACAACAGTTCTGAGTGAGTTGGAAATCTTTTGTCTGGCTTTTAGGTATTACTTTTAATATTTTAAAATCTATTTTGCCTTTTGCTTCTATTTAGTGTAACTTATTCATGTATTTCCATTATGCCTCTCTATATTTTCAATGGTTTGTATATAATTATGTTGTTTCTAATATGATCTTATAGCTATACTCTTTAGATATTTTTCCCATTTATTTGCTGGGCTAGACTAGCTTTTCATCTCCATCATCATAAAATATAAGTTTTGAACTTCTGTTTTGTTATTAGAGTTCTATTTTCTTTATACACTTCATGTTATTTCTAGTTTTTTTGACACTGCAAAGAAATAATTATATAACCTGACTTCTGATTCCTTGGATAATTTTTCCTATGACATATCTTATTTTCTGGCCTGTTGTTTGTGTCTAATTCCTTCTTGTAATTAAAAAAATTCTATTTCTTTGGCTAGTTTAATGTTTATTTTTTTGAAATTATTAGTCATCTTTTAATGAGTCAACTATATTTTTGGGGTGTTGGCAGAGATAATGATGTGAGAATGCCAATATATTTGATATATTTCCTAGGCCAACTTTTCACCACCACAAATGTCTGTCCTTTTCCCAAGTAACATGCTTGCTCTCAGTTAATGGGATTCAAGGGATTGGTCTTTCACAGCAAATCCTTTAAACTGTGGACTCTCTGTTGTATGCTGCAGTGATGATTGTTTCCCTTCTGTCATTCTTTCCATTTTACCTCTGGCAAAACCAGCTGAATATAAGTTTAGATCATAGATAAACATTTTTATCAGTATGGTTTCTTCAAGTCCACATGGCATGCAATTCTTCAATGACAATCTGAGTTTCTGTAGAGGTATTCTCTGTTTCTCTATTTGTCTGCCCATCTTTTTAAATCTAGTTACTCAAAAATATTATTGAATAGAACATTAAGGATAGCAATAATTATTTTGGAGGAACTCTGAATCTTTCTAAAGGTATAAAGAGGTACCTTAAGTCTGAATCTTCTCCCTTGTTTTGCTTTATATTTTATATTGTTTTATAGGCTTGTTTCAGAATTTCTAGATTGAGGTTGTGGTCATTTTCTCATGTGGTTTTGAGGACAGATCCATGCCCCCCCTATTCTCCTTCTCTCTTCTCTCTTCTCTCTCTCTGTCTCTGTCTCTCTCTCTCCTTCCTCCCTCCCTCCCTCCCTACCTCCCTCCTACCCTCCCTCCCTCTCTCCCTTCCTTCCTCCTTTCCTCTCTCCCTTCCTTTCTTCTTCCCTTCCTTCCCTCCCACACTCCCCCCTCTCTATTGTTTCTAATAACCAAAAGTGTTTTCAAATTTTAGAAGTTTTCTGCAAAATCTCTGGTCCAGTAGGGATCTGTTACTCCAGCTTGTACATTTCTTCCTTCTGTAATCATAACATAAGTAATTGTGTCCAAGAACCTGTGGCATGGTGGTGACATTTTTTGGGGGGGAGGGGAGGTCCTGTTTCCTGTAGTTTGCCAATTTCCTTGGTGAGAAAACTCCTACCATGTCTTATTTCAGTCTAACAACATGATGCCACTGACTGTGGAAATGGGAAGAGATATGAAATGTTTGTTCTTGCATGCCTATGCAAGCTGGCTCCAGCACTCCACTTCTAAGTATTCCTGTATTGCTGTTGCTAATGCATAAACACAAGTTCTCTTACTAACTTCCATGATATTTGGGGGCTTTTAGGATGTGTTTTTGTTTGTTTGTTAATGAGTACCTTGGTAAAATGAGATATTGTGATAAACTTAAAACTTAAAGTACTCTTCTTCATCTCTCCTTATCCTTTTAGCACACACTAGTTATATCTTACAGTTTTAAATTTTAAACCAAGTCTTAATATGTTTAGATTTTTTCATTAAGCACATAACATATAATATTTTGGTCTTCAAAATAAACAACTTTTTCCCCAAATGCATTTTAACCTTTCATTACTTTATATATTCATTTGAATGCTCTGTGGGGCAGTGTGGGCATTTTTCAAAGAAAATGGCTAACTAAAACAAGGACGCAAAACAAATACTGAAACAAAACAAATGAGAAATCATAACTTCAGTTTTTCTGCATCCAAGTCATAGTGGTAGTTGTCTCAAAGACATTTTATGTAGAGAATTATAGAAAAGATTTCTCAGAAAGTGAGGTTGACCCAATTATGCGTCTAAAATTTTGGGGCATTTTGAGAGACATTAAATGGCAAGGAAATTTATGCATTATTGGACTTAATTGAGAAAGATTTAGATGACCAAGCTTATCACTAACTTCTATGCTTTCCTTTTAACTTAGGATTGATCCATGAAGATGAATTTGGTATTTTTTCCCTTTCACAGTCATCAGCAATTTATTCCGTTATTCATCTGATGAAAGAGATATTCAGAGATTAAATAATTGGCTCAAGTATATACAGGTATTTTGTGAATTGCAGAGCCAGGTTAAGTCTAGTTCCTTCTAAGTCCCAAACCTTTGTTTTTCCTTACTGCATTACACATTATAGGTTTATTGTCCTTTGTTTTTTATAATATACTAGAGGCCCAGTGCACGAAATTTGTGCATGGGGTCGTGTTCCTCAGCCCAGCTTGTACCCTTTCCAATCTGGGACCCCTTGAGGGATGTCCGACTGCCTGTTTAGGCCCAATCTTGGCAGGATTAGGCCCAATCTTGGCAGGATCAGGCCTAAATCTTGGCAGGATCCCTCTCACAATCCAGGACTACTGGCTCCCAACTGCTTGCCTGCCTGCCTTCCTGATTGCCCCTAACCGCTTCTGCCTGCCAGCCTGATCACCTGCTAACCACTCCCCTGCCAGCCGGATTGCCCCTAACTTCCCTCCCCTGCAGGCCTGATCACCCCTAACTGCCCTCCCCTGCAGGCCTGGTCCCCCACAACTTCCCTCCCCTGCAGGCCTGGTCCCCCACAACTTCTCTCAACTGCCCTTCCCTGCAGGCCCAGTTGCCCCCAACTTCCCTCCTCTGCCGGCCTGGTCCCTCCCAACTGCCCTCACCTGCAGGCCTGATCTCCTACAACTGCCCTCCCTTGCAGGCCTGGTCCCTCCCAACTGCCCTTCCCTGCTAGCCATCTTCTGGCAGCCATCTTGTGTCCACATAGGGGCAGCCATCTTTGACCACATGGGGGCCGCCATCTTGTGTGTTGGAGTGATGGTCAATTTGCCTATTACTCTTTTATTAGATAGGATTGAGTATTAATTTTTTACTCTAGGAATTTGGAAGTATCACTATTTACACTCAGACTTGAGAGTTTATCAAATAACAACTCTGTGTAATTAGTTTTTGGAGTTGTATCAATAATATTGTTCCAATCTTTTTTATTTATAAAGTGTTTATAGTTATATACAATTAAAAAACAATATTTTACATTGAGAGTAGACAAATTTATAGAAACATAAAGTAGATTAGAGGTTATCAAGGATTGTATGGTTGGAAAACTTGGGAGTGATTGCTTAGTAATTATAGAGTTTTTGTTTGAGGTTATGAAAAAGTTTTGAAAATGAATAGTGATGGTTGTATAACATTATGAATGTAATTAATGCCAATGAACTGTATGGTTAAAATGGCTAAATTGGCAAATTTTATGTTATGCATATTTTACAACAACTAAAAAAAAAAAAAAAACTATTAAAGACAAACACAAGGCCTCAAAAAATCCACATGGTCATCAAGGTGCCTGCATTTGTAGAGAGTATTCTTTGGAAATGCTCCCTCACTTTCTCACACTCTCTTCCTCACTGCTATCCTCCCGGCCGCCATCTCATCTCCTCGCATTTTTCTAAGTATTTGTGTTATAAATTTGATGAGATAAAATGTTTGGTTTGACTATATTGAAAAATATTTAAAGAAAAAATGCTTTCACAGATTCATTTCTCTTTCACAATTCCCTGGACTCTGTATGAAAGATGTACTATCTTGGAATTATTAACAGTTTAACATAATATTAATGGGATCAGATTAATTCACTCTCAGATTCTCCCTGGCAATGGAAGAGGATAGAGTGCATTAAGATGTTAAAATTTACCCAGCATAGGTAAATATTGAGCTTATCTTCCAAAGCCAATCAACATGCATAGCGGGGAAGGCACTTACCTAAAGGCACTTACCTAAAGTCTTACAGCAGAGCCAGTCCTTGAACCCAATAAACCTGGACCCCAGTATAGGTTTTCCCCAATATGTACTCACATATAGGTAAAGTCATCACTAGAACTGGTCCATTTAGTGATGGTTATAAGGGATTTAAAACTAGGTCAAGACCTGAAGATTAAATAGGATCAATAGCTTAAGATTAAATAGACATCAATAGCTTAAGCTCCAAGGTCCTTATAATATTCAATATTTTCTTTTCTTTTTTATATCTGTTACTAGGGGCTCAGTGCACAAATTTGTGCACCTTGAAAGGAACTTTGGGCCATGAGGCTGTGGTGGGGCATAAGGGCAGGTCTCGGTCCATCCTCCACAATCCTGCCCAGCCCTTTCTGCAGTGGCCCCTGGCCCTATGTCTGCTGGCAGCCCTGCTCCTGCCACTGCCACTCCCACACGCTGATGGTGCCGGCCGGCTTGCACCTGCTGACAGCACTGAGCGATTGGGACCAGCACCAGCAGCGGGTGCAAGCAGGTCTTGCGCCATCAGCAGGTGCGAGTGGCGGCTGCTTCCCTGATCGCCCCTCAGGAGCAGGGGGAGGTGGTGAAGCTCTCAGGGGTGATTACAGCCGAGTGATCAGGGCTGGTGCCAAGCGCCATCAGCAGGTGTGAGCACCAGGTGGGACCGCAACATGTGGGAGCAATGAATTTTCAGTAACCACCAGAGGCTCGGCCTGATGATAGTGACTGGTGGCCTGCTGTGGTCTGGCACCCCCACTCACCTGCTCCACCATCCCACTGTGGCCAACGCCCACCATGTTCTGTGCTCTGCCGCCTGCTGACAAAACCCACCATGTTCCGTGCGTGCCCCCTGGTGGTCAGCGCATGTCATAGGCACTGGTTGTTCAGTTGTTCGGTTGTTCGGCCATTTGGTCTATTTGCATATTAGCCTTTATTATGTAGGACTGGATTATCAAAATGATAAAAAATAATAACAAACATGCATACTTTATCATATATTAAATGAGTGTCATTATGAGTTTCAAGAGCTTTTTAAAAAGTTCCATATGATAGATAATAGATTGCTCATGTTTTGAATCTTTTAGGTTTACAGTGTTTTCATGTTCATTATCTCTGGATTATCTTGACAAGTGTGTCTTCACTTTAGATAATGTTTATTTCCTTTTACAGATGATGAACTTGAAATTCCATACATTTGTGATTTATATAAACTACTCAGCTTGGTGATGATATGATACTCACTAAAATTTGTATCATAATTCCCTGCAGGTCTTGTTAAAGAAGTCTTCTGAGTTAGAGTTTCTGATTCATTAGGACGAGGTACAGGCCTAAAAAATTTTATTTCTAATAAGTTCTAAAACTATACTGATATTGCTAGTGAAAGATCCATCTACCGACATAGTCAGTTCTAGATCCAGTCTATTTGCATTCTCATGTGGTCTCTCTTATACAATGGGGAATGTTTCAAAAACAAGTGGTTTACCTAATCCTTTTACTTAGATTAATTAGTAAGTACCTTTTATATTCAGCATGTTGTTAAAGTAGTATATCATATTTTCGGTTTGCACACATCAATGATGTTCTCTTTAAGAAATATATATATTTTTAAATATATTTTATTGACTTTTTTACAGAGAGAAAGAGAGAGGGATAGAGAGTTAGAAACATCGATGAGAGAGAAACATCGATCAGCTGCCTCTTGCACAACCCCCACTGGGGATGTGCCCGCAACCAAGGTACATGCCCTTGACCGGAATCGAACCCGGGACCTCTCAGTCCACAGGCCAACACTCTATCCACTGAGCCAAACCAGTTTCGGCATATTGTTGATAGTATTAAAGATATCTCCCATTCCCCCTAAACCCCCCACCTCCCAGCCCCACCCCACTCCCAGGTCTTCACTACCGTACTGCACATATCCATGGGCTATGCATATATGTATATCAGTTATTTAGATTATCTCTTCTCATTCCCCCAACCCCACATCAAGGTATGTCAGTCTGTTCCATGCCTCCATGCTTTGGTTCTTATTTTGTTGGTCAATTCATTTCATTCATCAGATTCCACAAATAAGTGAGATCATATAATATTTGTCTTTCTTAGATTGGCTTATTTCACTTAGCATAATATTTTCCAGGTCCATCCATGCTTTCCCAAAGGGTAAGAGATCCCTCTTAATGATGTTTTTAAACAGATAAAACTCAACATATATGTATCAAGCCCATTGAAAGAGGAATATACCACTTTATGTTAAAGTAAGCCTCATCAATGATTTTTAAATACTTTTTTTATTTTACAGGTTATATCTATCTGTAATGGGAGTCCCATTTTTAATTTTTTGAGGAAACTTCATACTGTTTTCCACAGTTATTTTTTATTTTAAAAAGAACCACATACTCAGCCATTTGGACTGCTCTGGGGTACTAGATAAAATGCAGGACACCCAGGTAAATTTGAATTACAGAGAGACAAAGGATAAGTATTTTTTAATATAAGTATGTCCCAAATAGTTCATGAAACATACTTATACTAAGAGTAATTACTTGATGTTCATTTGAAATTCAAATTTAACTGGGAGTCCTTTTCTTTTTCCTGCTAAATCTGACAGCCTTAGACTGATCACAAAGGTAGAACATCACTTACATGCAGTTTTGTTTTGACTACTGGGTAAAACTATAGGGAGCATGTATACTAGTAAGCACTCCCATTTCATCTTAGCAGTTATATAAAAAGTAAAATTCATAAATTTCAAATAAGTGCATTGTATTAACATCACATACTCATGACTGATTTTATATATGTATATATATATACATATATATATATATATATCTATATATATATCTCCTATATAATAAAGATGTAATATGCAAATTGACCCTCACACCCTCTTGTCACAAGATGGCCACTCCCATGTTGTCACAAGATGGCCGCCCCATGTTGTCACAAGATGGCAGCCCCCATGTCATCACAAGATGGCCACCTCCACACCATCACAAGATGGCCACCCCCACATTGTCACAAGATGGCCGCTCCCACATCATCACAAGATTGCCATCCCCATGTCGTCACAAGATGGCCACCCCCACAATGTCACAAGATGGCAAGCAAGGGAGGGCAGCTGGGGACGACCAGGCCTGCAGGGAAGGGCAGTTGGGGGAGACCAGGCCTGCAGAGGAGGGCAATTGGGGGTGATCGGGCTGGCAGGGGAGCAGTTAGGTGTCAATTGGGCTGGCAGGGAAGTGGTTAGGGGTGATCAGGCTGGCAGGCAGAAGTGGTTAGGGGCAATCAGGCAGGCAGGTGAGTGGTTAGGAGCCAGCAGTCACGGATTGTAAGAGGAATGTCCTACTGTGGGATCGGGCCTAAACTGGCATTTGGACATTCCCCGAGGATTCCCAGATTGGAGAGGGTGCAGGCTGGGCTGAGGGACACCCCCAGTGAATGAATTTTGTGCACTGGGCCTCTAGTATCTATAACAGTGATGGGCAACCTTTTGAGCTTGGTGTTTCACACTTTGCCAAAAAACTGAGCATAACTCGGGTAGTGTGTCCCTTTGAGGAAAAAACATTATTTCACGATATTTATAGTTTAAATAACATAAATGTTTCATCCTCAGCATACGGTCGCCTCAGCGGCTGCGTGTCATCAGAAATGGCACTGACACGCGTGTCAGAGGTTCGCCATCACTGATCTATAATAATCTTAATAATAAAAGGGTAATATGCTAATTAGACCAGAGGTCACTCTGGATGTCCTTCCTAAAGAAGCCAGGTCTGGAAGGAAGCCAGCCCAGGTCCCAGGTGCCGGAGGGAAGCCGGTGCCGGCAGCTGGGGGAAGGAAGGCCTACTCTTGCACGAGTTTTCCTGCATCAGGCCTCTAGTATATCATAAAAGGCCTGTAGTCTTGATACCATAATGGCAGAAAGACCAAACAACAAGTTACTAGGAGATGCATGGAGCACCTCTCACAGGCTGGGACTTGCTGCTAGTGCAGCAAGGCGGGGCTTGTGTGGGGCTGGCGGGCTGGCAAAGCAGAGGTGGGGCCTGTGGCTCCCACAGCAGAGGTGGGGCCCGTAGCTTGCACAGGGTGGTTCTGGGGTCCTGTGTGATTTCACTTGCTGGGCCTCTAGTATATATATACATGATATGTGTATATGTATATATGATATAATGGCATATATACGATACACATTATATATTTTAATCAGTAATATTATCAGGATAGTATATTCAATGATGTATTAAACTTATGGTGTCTTCCGTGTATTAAGATCTTTAAATATGGTCATGCATCAAACAAATAATTCCCTGTGAATCAGGATGCGTCGGAATTCACTGTGTTCAATCTAATGTGAGTTTAAATAGATTTACAAATAATTATCATCTGTCCCATTGCAATGAATTAAATGTCAACAAAAGGACATGAAAAGCATTAAAGCTAAAAGAGTGATTCTCAACTTTGCTTCACATTGGAATCACCTGGATAGATTTAAGTTGCATGCCTGTGTTCCACTTCAGATATTCCTATTTAATTGGTCTGAGGTTTATCCTGGGCATTGGGGGCTGGGGTTTGGAAGCACCTTCAAATGCTTCTAATTTTCAGCCAAGATTTCCTAAATTAGTGGTTCTCGAACTTGTTTGCACATGTAACGGCCTAGGGAACCTTTAAATAAGTACCTGGATGTCCAGACCATACCTCAGAAAAATAATTTAAAAAGGTAGGGAAATTGAGGCTCAGGGTCAGTGTTTTCAAAGCTTTAAAAATGTATTTCAATGTGCAGCCAATTTGTGGAACCACTATTGTACAGGGTTTGTATACATTTTATATATCTCTCTACTCAGCTATGAACTAGATTTTAAATATTTGTCATATTAGAACTTAAGATAAATTTAAGAAAATATAGTTATATGAGGTAATAGAAATATTGGTTATTTGAGTGAAGTGTCTCCTATGTGATTATTATATGATTATTATATGAAAAAATAAAGATAATAAGAAAGGCAATGGAAACAATCAAACATGTACTTGAGACTTACTGGTGGAATGTTCAGCCATAGTTTCCAATCCATATGGCTTCTGAGTTCCTTGTTGTTATACATAATATATTTTTCTGCACCAGATAGTTAAAAAATCTAAATTGAACAAGAAAAAGGGTTTGGAAGCACAAATATAAAAATGTACTACTATGTTGTGTACTAAAATCCCTGATGTTAGTTGTTTTCTCTGTTGCATGCATGGATGAACTTGCCATATGAACAAGTCTAGTGTGCTTTATGAACCATGGAAAATTGTGGAAGCCCTCAAATAAGTCTTAGGAATCTTTAAGGTGCATCAGTTGAAAATGAATGGATTTGTTTTACTTGAGACATTATATCAATTCCCATCAATTTATTGAATCAATTAGTTGTCATTTATACATATTAATGTCCATTGATTTTTAATTCAATTCTATTTATATAGTGTCCCAGTGCACGGATTCATGCACATTGAAAGGAAGTTAATTAGAAGGTGGCCGGTGGGGTGAGACTGAGCAAGACGGGCCAGACACACCCTGGAGCCAACCGCCTGTGGTCCATCCCCAGCTGGCTACACCTGGGGCAGTGCCATGGTTCAAAGGGTGTCTGCAGAGTGAGTGGGTTCCCTCAGGCAGGTGGGGTCCCTTGGCCTGGCCTGTGGGCATTGGGCTGAAACCAGTGGTCTGACATCCCTCAAGGGGTCCTGGATTGTGAGAGGGCAGTTCTCAGGTGATGCACCCCAGAATCTGGCTCTCTCCTCTCTGGTTCAGGTGCATCACCCAAGAACCACCTCTGCCAAGTCACCGAAGCTTGGCAGCAGTTGCATTGAGCTTCTGCCCCCTGGTGGTCAGTGCATATCATACCTACCGGCTGGTCAGATGGTCAGACAGTCACTTAGCCTTTTATATATATAGACTAGAGACTCGGTGCATGCATTCATGCACCAGTGGGGTCCCTTGGCCTGGCCTGCACCCTCTCACAATCTGGGACCGCTCGGGGGATGTTGGAGAGCAGGTTTTGGCCCGATCCTCACAGGCCAGGCAGAGGGACCCACCAGTGCACAAATCTGTGCACTGGGCCTCTAGTATGCATATAAGATCTTTGGTTAATCTCTTCCCGTTCCCTCCCTCTTCCCCCTTCCCTCTGAGATTCATCAGTCTGTTACATGTTTCCATGCCTGTGGTTTCCGCTCCTGTGTTGAGTGGCTGCCACTTGGTGGTCAGTGCACATCATAGCTACCGGCCGGTTGCTTAGGCTTTTATACAGTATATATAGATAATCAAATACTTTCCTTTTTTCCTCTTCCTTCTGGTGGTGGCAGTGGGTAAGCTGTCTATAATTGGAATGGGAATGTGATTAGAACCAAAAGAGCCCTAGATAAGTATTCATGAAAAAGGCATTTAGTTTTTGCTTTGCCCAATATTGCATGTTTCACTTAATTTTTACATACTTAGCTTCCTTATTGTTCCAATGAGCATATTATAATATCTGGCTTAAATTCTCAGAGAGATGCTGTGAGAATCAAATTAGTTTAGTATGTCATCTTCTGTAAGATAGCTGAAAATGAAAGACTAATGGCAGCAGTAGGAGCAAATAGAGAATTCCTGGAATTAGACATGCCCTTTGAGGTGATGTAAGAGCTATAGGAATTGACGGGATAAAGTGCATTTTTTTTTCAATGAAGTAAAAAAGATATTTACTTGAAGGAGTTAGGGGCCATGGGTTGAAGAAGGGACTGGCGATTTGAGGAAAATTGGAACATCTTTCCCTGATTTCTAGGAATGTAAAGCTTTTTGAGTAGGGTTACCAGATAAAATACAAGATACTATTGATTTTCAACCTTAGGAGTCTCCCTGGATGAAACTCGAAACTGGACCCTGTACATGGAATGCAAGGAGAGACTGAAGAAAAAGGTAGATCACTCCAGATTGGTAAGTGCCAGGTTTAATAAGCAAGGGAACTTGATGCTTTTCTTAGGTGACTGAAAGAGGAGCAGATCTCCACACCTGTCCACCAGCATCTTAAGAGTTTATATAGAGGCATGAAGGGGGTTCATTCATGTATAATAGTCCAAATGGTATTGATAACACATTACTTTGCCAAGCCTGTAGGAACAGTGGGTGGATTTCCAAGAGCAGGGGTGATGGGGAGGAGCCTCCAATTGCTCTGATCTATCTCAAGGATCAACTGGCAGTTCCATCATCTCAATGACATCCTCTAATAGATACATAGTTAATTTAAATTTGTTATGAACCAAAGTTTTAGTATATGTGAGTCCCAAATGTTATATGAGAAATACTTATATTAAAAATAACATGATTATCTGAAATTCAGATTTGACTGTGTGTCCTATATTTTTATTTGCTAAATATAGCAACCCCAGTCTTCAGGATCTTGGGGTTATCAGCTTTGCTACTTCATTCATTATTGTGGAGGAGAATGTTTCAGGTATCAGTTCCTTACTACCTGCCTGAAGATATTATTGATTGATAGATGATATGTACTTTATAATTTTTTATTTTTTTATTGTTGACACTGTTACAGATGTCCCCCAAATACCCTTCTTTGTACACCTACAAGCAACTCCCATCACCCCTCCCCTGGTCTTTTCCACTCCATTGTCTGTGTCCATGGCCTGCATATATATGTTCTTTGAGTACTCTCTTCACCTTCTTTTATCTAGAAAACCCTACACCCCATCTCCTCTGACCTCTGTCAGTCTGTTCCATGTATCCCTGCCTCTGGTTCTATTTTATTCATCAGTTTATTTTGCTTGTTAGAGTCCACATATAGCTAAGATCATATGAAATTTGTCTTTCTCTGGCTGCCTTATTTTGTTTAGCATAATAATCTCCAGGTCCATCCATGCTGTTGAAAAAGGTAAGAATTTATTATTATTTTTGGCCAAGTAGTACTCCATTGTATAAATGTACCACACGTTTTTATCCATCCATTTACTGATGGGCACTTGGGCTATTTCCAGATTTTGGCTACTGTAAATAATGCTACCATGAGCATAGGGGTGTATATATTCTTTGTGATTAGTGTTTCGGGCTTCTTAAGCTATATTCCTAGAAGTGGGATCACTGAGTCAAATGGCAGTTCCAATTTTAATGTTTTGAGGAAACTTCACACTGTTTTCCAGAGTGGCTGCACCAATTTGCATTCCCAACAGCAGTGTACTAGGGTTCCCTTTTCTACACATTTTCACCAGCACTTGTCATTTGTTGATGATAGCCATTCTGACAGGTGTAGGTGATACCACATAGTAGTTTTATTTTGCATCTCTGATGATTAGTGATGCTGAGCATTTTTTAATATGTCTGTTGGCTGTCTGTATGTCTGTGTTAGAGAAGTGCCTATTCAGGTCCTTTTTCCATTTGTAATTAGATTATTTGTTTTTCTGGTGTTGGTTTGTATAAGTTCTTTATGTATTTTAGAGATTAACCCCTTATTAGATGTTTCATTGGCAAATATGTTCTCCTGTATAGTGAGTTCCCTTTTCATTTTGTTGATTTATTTTGCTGTGAAGAAACTTTTTAGTTTTATATAGTCTCATTTTTATTTTGTTTCCCTTGTCATAGGTGATATATCAGTAAAAATATTGCTACACAAGATGTCTAAGATTTTATTGCCCATGTTTTCTTCTAGGATTTTTTGTTTGTTTGTTTTGGGACTTACATTTAAGTATTTTATTTATTTTTAGTTTATTCTTATGTATGGTTTAAGTGAGTGGTCTATTTTTTTGCATGTGCCTGTCCAGATTTCCCAGCACTATTTATTTAAAATACTGATATGTATTTAAATATTGCTCGCAATTTATAGTGTAGAAAGTGGGTTTATATATTGTGCATGATCTTTACAAGGAGCTTCAAAATTAGGAATTTTTATCCCAACTTTTAAGATTAGAAAACTGAAAATCAGATTTATTAGGATTCTTGTGCAAGTTTATATGGCTAGTTAGTGGCATGTTAGATAATGAAAACTAGTCTTTGATTCTATGTGCAATGTTATTTCAATATGCCTAAGCTCTTCTTGGACTGATTAGATCTCAGCATTTTATGTTTTACCAGAAGCAGATTTTCTGTTGTTTTCCATTTTCTAAAACTAGTACCAGCAGGTGCTTCATCTAAGCCAGTTGTTTTGCTTGTATGATTCCACTGGAGATAGAATATTAATAAGATTGTTGTAAGGAAAATATATAGCACATTTAATGTGTAATTGTGGTTTCTTTGAGTAAATGAATTGGACAAATGTAGTGTTACAACCATTTAAATTTTCTACCCAGTTGGAAACTCAAAAATGCATTTCCTCCATAATTTTAAATAGCTATCTTTCTACAAATTGCCTTGAAATAATTATCATACAATACATTCTCCTGAAATCATCTCTAGGTTTATGTAAATGGCCATTGTATAGTATATTGTAACAAAATTTCTTCAGTACAGTACATTTTAAAGATAACCAATACCAGGAAGTATTTAATGGCAGTGACATACATATAGTGACACTATACAGCAGTGGTTCTCAAAATTTGGTCTCCTGGACTAGCAGCACCAGCATCCCTTGGAACTGGATATTGAGGTTCAAATTCCAAGATCTCCACCTAGACCTACAGAACTCTGAGGGTATGGCCCAGCAGCTGTTTTTATGAAGCATTTCAGTGGACTTTGATGCATGATAAATTTTGAAAATCATTGGTAGCCCAGCATTCTTCTGTACGTCCTAAGGGTTAAGAGTGGATGCTGACTTTGAAAAGCTGCATTTTGGGAGAAACCAAGATGGCGGCATAGGTTAAACACCCAACCTGCAGCCGGGCACAACAATTTCAAAGGCACAACTAGAGGTCAGAATGGACATCATCCAGAACCAGAGGAGAGCTGGCGGACTGAAATGCCCACAGCTGGGGGGAAGGAGAAGGCCACGGGGACAATCGGGGGAGCCGTAAAAGCCTGAGGTATGGAGAAACTGGCGGAGACACGAGCACGCGCGCCTGCGGGGAGGATGGAGCCGGAGAGGAAGGGGCGGCTGACGGCCTGGCCAGCGTTCACTGGCAGGAAGGAGATAAAGGCTCCGGAGTGCGCTAAGCGCCGGCTCCGTGTGGGGCGCAGGCACAGAGGAGCAGGGGAAGGCAGAGTTCCAGAGGCGCGGCGCAAAGGACGGACTGTTGCCTGCGCCACTGAACTGCCCTAGCGGGAAGGAGTCATAAGCTCAGGACCCTGCTGAACCCCAGTTCCGACTGCACTGAACCCCAGTTCCGGGCGAAACCCTGGGAGCCAGGCGCACGCTGGGGGAATGAATCTGGGCTGTGGGGCGCAGGCACAGAGGAGCTCCAGAGGCGCGCACGGGAAGGGGCGCAAAGGACGGACTGTTGCCTGCGCCACTGAACTGCCCTAGCGGGAAGGAGTCATAAGCTCAGGACCCTGCTGAACCCCAGTTCCGACTGCACTGAACCCCAGTTCCGGGCGAAACCCTGGGAAGCCAGGCGCACGCTGGGGGAATGAATTTGGGCTGTGGTGGTGGAGGCACAGAGAAGCAGCGGCTCCAGACGCGCGCACTGGAAGGTGCGCAGAGGACGGACTTTTGCCTGCGCCACTGGGTGGCCCTGCTGGGAAGGAGACAGGGACGCCAGACTGCGCTGAGACCCAGTTCCAACTACACTGAAACCCAGTTCCAGGCGAGAATCTGGGAGTCCAGATTCATTAGGGGAGGGACTGGACTGTTTGGCAGTGGGCGAAACTCCAGGGCGTGTTTCTCTCAGAGGTGTTTGCAAGGAATACAGAGGGACACAGACGCAGGAGCCTCATAGGGCGGGGCTGACAGGAAGCCAAGGTTGTAGGCTCCACCCTGTAGCTCCGCCCCAGCCAAGCTGAGCAGAAGCTTTTTCCTGCTGAGTGCCTCAGGTAATGGCTGACCCACACTACATTGGAGACCCAGAAACGAGGGCATCTAGTGGTTGGTGTGAGATGACACCAGATTTCAATCACTTGCATAAGGGAGGCATTCTAGAGGCAGACTCAGTGAGCTCCAAGGCATTGCTGCATCAAGACCCGGCCCACAAACATGTCTCCTGCACAGCAACTCTTCCTATATAGACAAAGAGGGTCCTCACGGCCAATTGGCCTGGAGGACAATTCCTCCCAGTGACACCAACAACAATCAAGACTTAACTGTACAAAGGAGGACCAAGATGGAGACATAGGGCGGCAGCCTGATGGTTGCCTACCACAACAATATTGAGACTACGACGGGAGAGCAGAGCAGACACCAGCCAGAAAGACCGGGGGGCTGGCTGAGCAGATGCTCTACAACTAGGAAAAAAGAGAGGGGTACGCAGGATGATGCTGATGCCGGTGACCCAAAGTCCACACTTTAAGAACTATGGCTCAGGCGACACAATGGCGGCCTGGAACGTGCTCGGCGCAGTTCCCCCGGCGGTCTCCGGCTGAGGGGACGGCTCCACTCGCTGCCAAGCACGGACAGACGAGCCCCTGGGAGACATGGGGTGGGAGACTCCGTGCTTGCTGACCTCCGGGTCCTTCAAGAATCTCAATGCCCCGAAGTGGCCAGGTGCGCACGCTCAGCGACCGGCCACCGTTGCAGACCCAAGGGCCGACGCAGCGACACCGGACCAGCCCACCGCTGTGCACCGGGCACACCGGAGCCTTGCCGAGCCCGCCGCCCAACAAGTTCTGCGGCAGCCGCCCTGGAGCTCTGAGAAAATGACCGAAGGAATTGCTGAGAGGGAATTGACCAACAGGAATTGGGATCAAGAAGACGAAACCCCGCTGAGACCCGAGTCCAGGCGAGCCTGCGAGCCTCTGGGCTCAGATGTGGTCACACGCCTCTGGGTCTAGGTGAGGCCTCACGCCCCTGGGTTTGGGTGAGGCCACGCGCCCCTGGGTCCAGGTGAAGCTGGATTCCGGGTTCGGGTGAGGCCATGTGCCCCTGGGTCCGGGCGAATCTGAACCCTGGGTCCGGGTGAGGCCGTGGGCCCCTGGATCCGGGTAAGGCTGGGTCCCGAGTCCGGGTGAGGCCGTGCGCCCCTGGATCCGGGTGAGACCACGCGACCAGGGGTCTGAGAGAGGTAATGTCCCCCTGGGTCCGGGTGAAGCTGAACCCTGGGTCCGGGTGAGGCCGTGGGCCCCTGGATCCGGGTAAGGCTGGGTCCCGAGTCCGGGTGAGGCCGTGCGCCCCTGGATCCGGGTGACACCACGCGACCAGGGGTCTGAGAGAGGTAACGCGCCCCTGGGTCCGGGTGGCTTCGTGCACCTAGGTCCAGGTGAGGCCACGTGCCCCTGGGTCTGAGAGAGGCCACGCACCCCGAGGTCCGGGCAAGACCATGTGTCCCTGGATCCGGGTGGGGCCTCGTGCACCTAGGCCCGGGTGGGGCCGCGTGCCCCTGGGTCTGGGGGAGGCCAGGCGTCCCTGGGTCCGGGTGAGACCGTGTGTCCCTGGATCCGGGTGAGGCCTCGTGCGCCTAGGCCCGGGTGAGGCCACGTGCCCCTGGGTCTGGGGGATGCCAGGCGTCCCTGGGTCCGGGTGAGACCGTGTGTCCCTGGATCCGGGTGAGGCCTCGTGCGCCTAGGCCCGGGTGAGGCCACGTGCCCCTGGGTCTGGAGGAGGCCAAGCGCGCCTGGGTCCGGGTAAGACCATGTGTCCCTGGATCCGGGTGAGGCCTCGTGCACCTAGGTCCGGGTGAGGCCATGTGCCCCTGGGTCTGGGAGAGGACAAGCGTCCCTGGGTCCGGGTGAGACCATGTGTCCCTGGATCCGGGTGAGACCTCGTGCACCTAGGTCCAGGGTGAGGCCACGTGCCCCTGGCTCTGAGAGAGGCCACGCACCCCTGGGTCCGGGTGAGACCATGTGTCCCTGGATCCGGGTGAGGCCTCGTGCACCTAGGTCCGGGTGAGGCCACGTGCCCCTGGGTCTGGGAGAGGCCAAGCGTCCCTGGGTCCGGGTGAGACCATGTGTCCCTGGATCCGGGGGAGGCCTCGTGCACCTAGGCCCGGGTGAGGCCGTGCCCCTGGGTCTGGCCGAGACCAAACCAGAGGGAGTCGGACCATTTGTCCACCATCCAGAGCTGAGGGGTCAGTGCTGACAGGTACACATAAGGAACTGGTGGACATTGAAATTGGGTCTCAAAAGAACTGTTGGTCCAGAAAGAAACTCACTACAGACTGATTCATTTGCCTGTCAGCATAACTCTTATTGCTTGTCTCACATTCAGTTCTCATAAGTATATATCTAGTGACATATGATCTCGCTCATCTAGGGGAAATGATGAACAACATAGACTGAGGAACAAGAACAGAACCAGAAGCAAGGAGGCATCGATCGGACTATCGGGCCTCAGAGGGAGGATAGGGGAGGGTGGGGGGAGGGGGAGAGTTCAACCAAAGGACTTGAATGCATGCATATGATCCTATCCAATGGTTAAGTTCAACAGGGAGTTGGGGTATGCGTGGGGAGGGGGGGGATGGGAATGGGGGGATGAGGACAAATATGTGACACCTTAATCAATAAAGAAATTTAAAAAGAAAAAAAAAAGAAAAGCTGCATTTTCACACATTTATCTTGCAGAAATGCTGCTGTGGACAGCATTTGATGATAAGTCTACTGCTTTGTTTCAGTTCCTAGAATTCTTACATATTAGAACTTTCTCAACAAAGCAGGGAGGGGACATTGACAAGGTAATGAGAAATTATTATGAAAATAAGTGAGTTGAATTGACTAAACTCTTGTTATATGCTAGGCACTATGGTCAACATTTTATACACATAATTATGTCTCAGAACAATTCTGCTTTTGTGGTATTATGATGATTATTTAATACTAGAAGCCCGATGCAGGAAGATTCATGCTAGAATGGGCTTTCCTTTCCCTGGCTACAACCACCACCTTTCCACTCCGGCCCAGCCCCTTTCTGCTCAGGCCCCTGAGCTGCCACTTTCCACTTGGGAGCTGCCTCTTTCTTCTCCCATGCTGCCCAGAGGCCCTGGGAGACCAGGGTTGGGGCAGAACGCCTGCATCATCACCATGGCGATGACACAAGCGTCCCACCCATCCCGTCACTCAGCAACTGTGTATGCAAATTAACTGCCATCTTTGTTGTGTTAATTTGCATATCACTCCTGATTGGCTGGTGGTGTAGTGGAGGTACAGTCAATTTATATTGTCTCTTATTAGGTAGGATATGAAAAAATTATGCTCTGAAGTATTAAGTACCTTGCTCAAAGTTACAATGTTGGTCAGTGACCTATGTTTTGTTTATGATCTAGATATAGTTTCTCTTCTTTATGAGTGGCCCTGACCTCCCCACACTATAATGAGCATTTCCTACATCCAACTATTCTTAATTAGTTCTTATCGTTCTACAATGCAGTGTTCCGTTAACTTGACAGTTGTCTTAAAACCAGAGGGTGAATATAAAAAGTCAAATCCAAAGGATTGTATTAAATCATTTGTTTCTCATTCCTGGCCATTAGAGACAGACTTTTTAGGAATTCCTTATAATAAAGTAGAAAGATATATTAATGTTGTGATTTTACATTTTTTTAAAAGTGAATGCACAAGTAACTCATATAAGGAAATTTGTAATATATCAGAGGTGGTATTAGAGATTAGTAGGGAAAGTTCTTGGACACTTAGTTACTAGATAAATATACAAAAATGAATTCCAAATGGATTAAAGAACTAAATGTGAACAAAATAATTTCAAAGATGTTTAAAATATATAAAAGGAAAATTTTCATGATCTTCTGAGTCAGGAGGATTTCTTTTAAAAGATTTTTTTAAAATTTACTAAAAATATAAA
Organism: Eptesicus fuscus; assembly: GCF_027574615.1. Lineage (NCBI taxonomy): Eukaryota > Metazoa > Chordata > Mammalia > Chiroptera > Vespertilionidae > Eptesicus > Eptesicus fuscus. The sequence continues at coordinate 96,351,014 of NC_072473.1, forward strand.
AGGTTACATCAAAATTTAAAACTTTCATGTGACAAAAATAATATCATGAAAAAATTAAAAGACAAAGGAAAGATTAGGAGAAGATATTTCCAACATATAAAATGGAGAAATTATTAGAATCCAAATATATATGAAGACATTCCACAAATGAATAGAGTATGAACAATCCAGGAGAAAAATAGGCAATAAATACATAACAAATAGATGATTCACAGTAGAGAAAATTGAATCACAAATTAATATGGTTAAAAATGCTATACTTCTATAGTAATGAGGTGAGTGTAAATTAAAACATCAATGAAATGCCATTTCATACTCTTCAGACTGGCAAAAACTATAAAACCTGGCAGTAATAAGTATATATTTCTGGCCAATATATAAATTAGGCCAACCAATTTGTAGAGGGCAATTCAGAAATCACTAGAGAATATGAATATGTGCATGCACTAAAAAACAGAAATTCTATTTCTAGACATAATTCATAGGGAAACTATTCTGTTTGAGTACAAAGAGGCATGCAGCATTAAGTTAATGAAGTGCAGTCTGTGATAGATGAAGATTGGAAATAAATGTCCACCAGTAAAACAATGGACAAATAAAGTTTGGTATAATCATGGAGTATAATACTTTCTGACAGTTAAAATTAATGAACTAGATTTTCAGGAATTAACAGGATTCCCCAAATCTAATGTGGAGGGAAAGAAATAATTTGTAAGAAGATACACATAGTATGGATGCTATTTATGTAATTTTAAAACACATAATAATAGTCATGGCTGGTGTTTCTAAGTGGTTAGTGTCATCCCCCAAACCGAAGGGGCGAGTGGAGGGTCCGATTTCCAGTCAAGGGCATGTACCTAGGTTGTGGTTTCAATCCCTGGCCTTGATCAGGGCATGTGTGGGAGGCTACCAATTGATGTGTCTCTCTCCCATCGATGTTTCTCTTTCCACCTCCTTCTGCTTCTCCCTCTTCCTCTTCCTCTCTCTTCTCCCTCTCCCTCTTCCTCTTCCTCTCTCTCTCCTTTTCTCTCTCCTTCTCTTCTACTTTCTTTATAACATCATTAAAAATATATCTGCTGGTGAATATTAACAAAAAACACACACCAAAAAACCCACAAAAACACATAACAATAATATATAGTATTTGTGGAGATAAATATATATTTAAAAATATGGATTGGTAGGACATAGACATAATTCATGGTTTCCTGTGGAGAGGGGTTATGAGGTAGGAACATAGGATTGAGGAGGAAATTCTAGGAACAAAAATTGTCACAGAAGTTTAGTTATATTTAAAAAATATAGCATGAGTATAGCAAAAAAAATACTCATATTCTAGGCCAGTGATGGGCAACCTTTTGAGCTTGGTGTGTCAAACTTCGCCAAAAAACTGAGCATAACTCGGGTAGTGTGTCACTTTGAGGAAAAAACATTATTTCTCAAATGTTTCATCCTTGGCATGAGGCCGACTCAGTGGCCGAGTGTCATCAGAAATGGCTATGCGTGTCAGTGCTGACACGCGTGTCATAGGTTCGCCATCACTGTTCTAGGCAATGGGTAAGTAGATGTTTGCTATAATGGTCTCTGTAATTTTTGCATTGTTAACCTTTATGCTTCCAAATTGTAAAAAAATATCCTGAAGTTCAGAGAGATATGTGAATTGCATAAGATAGCCAAGGTAAAGAAATATATTACTGTTTAAAGGAAATTCACATGCAATTGAAAAGCTAATTACATTGACAGAAGAGTGAAATGTTTCAAATGGGTCCAAAGAGATTTTCAAGTCCTTATCTTCATGAAACATTATTGATTAACCCTTGCAGTATCAGGAAGGGTTGCATTAAAGGCAGTAGTTTTCACTAATATTTTCCCCCCACTTCGAAATTCCAAGTTCATGTTGCTACACTATCACCTTTGTTTCTGTAGGTTGATAACTACTTTATAGCTGACACTAAGACATGTTTTAGCCATCTTCACAGTGTTACCAGATGATAAACCCTGCTCAAAAAAGATGTGATGCAGTTAATTACTGTCTCTTCCTTATTTTTAGAATAGATTATTGTAATTCACTCCACTCTGGTCTTCTGGATATGTGGTTGTGTGAGATTCCAGATGATCCAGGACCTTTATACTTGAGTTTTTAAGGAAGGCCTTTTGTGAGAGCCCTCACTAGATTTAAATGAACTGTGTTAAACCTAAGCATAATGCTTAGTATTCACTAAAGATTTTGGAAATGTCAATTCATCAATATAATTTAAGACTTCTCAGGAAAAATCGTGGATGATTTACCTGAGTTAGTTAAAAACCAAACCACTAGATTGGTTGTAAGGTCACTTGAGTGTTAACACTAGGCCTGCATATAACTACCTCTAAGATTTTGAAATAGTTATTTCTCTAGTCTCGACTTCAGTTTCTGTGTCTATATATTGACAGGGATGGTCTGAGAGATCAAAAGTTGACATAAAGTGAGCATAATTTAGCCTGTAAGTACATTCTATTTGATGTATATATCAGCAGCATTTGTCACTTGTGATCACTTTCTCTACCAGGAAATACTCTCTTCCCTGTAACTTCTAAGGCACCACACTCTTAGTTTTCCCTGTTTCACTGGCCCCTTCTTTTTAGTTTCATTTGTTTGGAGCAAAACAAGATTAGTCCTTGAATCTCTTAACTATTTACATAGTATATATTCCACTCATCCCGTTGTTAGTGGCATCCACTGTCACGGATTTAAAAGATATTTATTGATAATGCCCACATATATATCTTCAATCTTGAGAGCTTTCCTGAATCCCAGACCCAATTACCTACTTAATATTTCCACTTTTATGTCTAATTTATTGATTAAAATTGCCTAAATTTGAACTCTCAATATCCATCCCTCCTGCACTTCAATTTGCAATTCAGTCCATTTTCTCCATACTCATTAAAGAACATCCATCATTCTAATGCTCAGGACAAAAATTATCTTGGAGTACTCATCAATCCTCTCTCTCACTCATATCCTATACCCAATGATTAGCAATTCTTGTTGGCTCTAACTTGAAAATACATCCATAATGTATCAATCAGTACAAAGCCCTACCCTGAGGAGCAATTCTTGGAAGCAGAATTCCAATGCAACAAGCATATTAGGAACAAAAGAAAGAGATAGTTGATATAACAATGGGGAAAGAGAGCTGGGAGGTTATTGAAAATTTATGGTCATTTAGTTTGAACACTTTGTAAAAATCAAAAAATGGGAACTTTATAGCCATGAAACAAGAAAATCTATTTTAACCCATCCCACCCTCCTACAAGTTTAGGAAAATGAATTTTGTGTAAAAACAATCAGAAAAGTATCGAGAGATACTACTATACCACTGTATAATTTTTAAAATAGAATAGGAGCAGAATAATATCACTACAAGCAATGAAAGCATTTGTAGAAAGACATGCACAAAACAAAAAAAAAATAATTTATTTAATATTTCAAAACAAGTTAAAAGGAATTAACAATTAGAAGATCAAAAAGGTAATATGAAAGAATGTAAATTTGAATTAGTTAAATTCACGATGGTGTGATTATGCCCATAAAATAATTATAAATACATGTTATTTCAGAAATAAATATTAAATTAAAAGGATTATGAGCAAGCAAACATGACAGATTATGCTGTTAAAGGGAAGTAAAATATGAAAGTGATGAGCTTAAAAAGGAAGTGAAGAAAAAGATAAGAATTTATGGAAAAATCTAGCTGGTTTGTTTTGAGATTTCACAGGACCCGGACTTTTTTTTTTTAATACTTTACATCATGGTCCTTGCATCCAACCACAAAATGAATTGTGCAGAAATCCCTTCCAGTTTTAGTGCTGTTCTCAAATAGGACTTGAATATTTTCCATGAAATTTTAGGATTTGCCTATTTTTACATATTCTTAGCTTTTCTTAGCAAAAGAGCCCCTCAATTTCTTCTGTTTCCTCTTAGCTTGGTATAAAATTATTGCCTTATATTTCTTCTCTTGAATTTTTTAAAAATAATTTCCATTGTCTTGTGGAATAAAACACTGCTACTGACAATATTCATATAATAAGATTCCTAAAGGAAATATTAAAACAATTAAGAAGAATAAAAAATCTTAAAATGTAATCTAGGAGAGAGGAACCAAGATGGCGGCATAGTTAAACAACTAATCTGCTGCCTCACACAACAATTTCAAAAACACAACTAAAAGACAAAAACGTCTACCACCCAGAACCACGGGAAAGCTGGCTCAGTGGAAGATTTACAGCTGAGAAGAGAAAGGAGCACAATCGCTGAAAAGCTGAGGTACGGAGGCACTCGAATCGGGCCGGCGGCGGCGGGCGGCTGGGTGCGCGGCTTTTCTTCAACCCGCAGGGAGACAAGCTCCCGATCACTCTGAAATCCAGTTTCTGGGGACACTCGGGGGACCCAGACACCTACGGGGAGAAGCTGGACTCTCGGCCATCGGGTCGGAAAGTGAGAGTGACTTTTTTGCAGAGGTGCGCCCAGCAATCATTGTTTACTGCGCTGGTGCGCGGGGCGCAGGGACTTGGAAACGGGAAAGGCAAAGACGGCTGACGGCAGCCATTGCCGTTGGCCACGCCCCAGGCTAGTGACGCCCTGAGACCCCGCCCCGCCCTGAGGCCCCGCCCCGCACATTCTACAAACCCGCCCAGGCTCCACACAGAGGCTTTTGCATATAAATGGCCTGTTCTGTGGCAGCTTAACCAACTACAGCTCCAGACTGCTCCAAAACCGCCCAAGCAAAGGAGGAGAAAACTAGCCCTTGCTGTAGCTCCTGCTGGGGAACACACAGTACACAAGGGTACACCAAGAGTGTCCACCTCAAGTAACTGGGAGGCTGACCCGTTGAACCAATAGGACACCTAGTAGACAAAACTACCCTACCAACTCAGGGAAGCAGAGAATATGAGAAGGCAAGGAAACAGATCACAAACCAAAGAAATGGAGGAGAATAAGCGACTGGACATAGAGTTCAAAACCACGGTTATAAGGTTTTTCAAGAATTTCATGGAAAAGGCCGATAAATTCAATGAGACCCTTGAGGATATGAAAAAGGACCAACTAGAAATTAAACATACACTGACTGAGATAAAAAATATTATACAGAGACCCAAAAGCAGACTAGAGGATTGCAAGAATCAACTCAAAGATTTGGAATACAAAGAGGCCAAGGACACTCCTCCAGAGAAGCATGAAGAGAAGAGAATTCAGAAAGTTGAAGATAGTGTAAGAAGTCTCTGGGACAACTTCAAGCGAACCAACATCAGAATTATGGGGGTACCAGAAGAAGAGAGAGAGCAAGATGCTGAAAACCTATTTGAAGAAATAATGAACGAAAACTTCCCCCACCTGATGAAAGAAATAGACTTACGAGTCCAGGAAGCGCACAGAACCCCAAACAAAAGGGATCCAAAGAGGACCACACCAAGACACATCATAATTAAAATGCCAAGAGCAAAAGACAAAGAGAGAATCTTACGAGCAGCAAGAGAAAAACAGTTCGTTACCTACAAGGGAGCTCCCATACGATTATCAGCTAATTTCTCAACAGAAACCATGCAGGCCAGACGGGAGTGGCAAGAAATATTCAAAGTGATGAATAGCAAGAACCTACAACCAAGACTACTCTACCCAGCAAAGTTATCATTCAGAATTGAAGGGCAGATAAAGAGCTTCACAGATAAGAAAAAGCTAAAGGAGTTCATCACCACCAAACCAGCATTATATGAAATGCTGAAAGGTATTCTTTAAAAAGAGGAAAAAGAAGAAGAAAGATAAAAATTATGAACAACAAATACATATATATCAACAAGTGAATCTAAAAGTCAAGTGAATTAAAAATCTGAGGAACAGAATAAACTGGTGAACTTAATAGAATCAGAGGCATAGAATGGGAGTGGATTGATAATTCTCAGGGGGAAAGGGGTGTCTGTGTGGGGAGTATGGGAAGAGACTGGACAAAAATCATACACCTATGGATAAGGACAGCGGGGGGGGGGAGGTAAGGGCAGAGGGGGGGTAGGAACTGGGTGGTGGGGAGATATGTGGGGAAAAAGGAGAAACAATTGTAATCTGAACAATAAAGATTCATTAAAAGAAAAAAAAAATGTAATCTAATAAAATTTTATGAAATAACTAGAGGCCCGGTGCACGAAATTCGTGCACGGAGGGGGGTTGTCCCTTAGCCCAGCCTGTACCCTCTCCAATCTGGGACCCCTCAAGGGATGTCCGACTGCCCGTTTAGGCCCGATCCCTGAGATCGGGCCTAAACGGGCAGTCGGACATCCCTCTCACAATCCAGGACTGCTGGCTCCCAGCTGCTTGCCTGCCTGCCTTCCTGATTGCCCCTAACCGCTTCTGCCTGCCAGCCTGATCACACCCTAACCACTCTGCTGCCAGCCTGTTTGCCCCCAACTTCCCTCCTCTGCCGGCCCGGTCACTCCTAACTGCCCTCTCCTGCAGGGTTGATCACCTCCAACTGCCCTCCCTTGCAGGCTTGGTCCCTCTCAACTGCCCTCCCTTGCAGGCCAGGTGTCTCCCAACTGCCCTCTCCTGCTGGCCATCTTGTGGTGGTCATCCTGTGTCCACATGGGGGCAGGATCTTTGACCACATGGGGGCAGCTATATTGTGTGTTGCAGTGATGATCAATCTGCATAGTACTCTTTTATTAGATAGGATAGAGGCCTGGTACAGGGGTGGGGGCCAGCTGGTTTGCCCTGAAGGTTGTCCCGGATCAGGTGTGGGTTCCCTTGGGGCGTGGGGCGGCCTGAGCGAGGGGCCTGTGGTGGTTTGCAGGCCGGCCACGCCCCTGGCAACGCAAGCGGAGGCCCTGGTATCTGGAATTTATTTTCCTTCTACAATTGAAACTTTGTATCCTGGAGCGGAGCCAAGCCTCGGGCTCCCTCCGAGGCTGACAGCCATTTGTGTTGGGGTTATAATTGAAACTTTGTTGCCTTAAGCGGGTGGGCCGGCCAGGGTGTGCGGAAAGCTTTGCTTCCCCTGTTGCCGGCGGCAACCCTGGCCTGCTCTCTCAAGCTCCATTCTGCCGCCATTTGTTTTAATTTGTTTACCTTCTATAATTGAAACTTTGTAGCTTGAGTGGAGGCTTAGGCCTGGCCAGGGCAGGCAGAAAGCTTGGCTTCCTCTGTTACCTAGGAAACCTTGCTCTCTGTGGCTGTAGCCATCTTGGTTTGGGTTAATTTGCATACTCGCTCTGATTGGATGGTGGGCGTGGCTTGTGGGTGTGTCGGAGGTATGGTCAATTTGCATATTTGTCTATTATTAGATTAGAAAATACCTCAATACTGTATTAGGAATAGTACTCCATAGACCTGGGAAAAGTAACTGAGAACAATAAACATAAAAGTATATTCAATAACACTATTGAACTCTAAAGAGGAAAAATATAAATAATCTCCAGGCATCTAGGGAAAATTTATTTTCTTTTAAGAGAGAAGGAAAGTCAGATTCTCATCAGACTTTTAAAGCCAAATTTACATTGAAAAATTTGAGGACAAAGAAAAACATTGTCAAAAATCACAGGAAAACAAAGGACTATATCATTAGGGCATCCAGAGGAAAATATAAAGCTAGTTCCTCAAAATCATCTGCCCCAGGATTGACAGGAAGAAGCATTTAGATGTAGGTTCCTATCACTCATTGTTTGAGGGCTGCTTTTGGAGGGGGAGTAATAATTATTCTGAATTTCCAGGGCACACATTTATATAAATCCAGTTAACACTTTTCAGTAAAATGTAACTAAGTTTCACTATTGAAACTCATGACATTTTTTTTCTTTTTGTTTTTCTTGGTGTTTGGTTTCCCCCTTCCTCCCCCTTTATGCTATTCTTTTAGTATCATCCTTCACTCCCATTATTTATTCATTTTATTTTTTAAATCTTTATTGTTGAAAGTATTACATTTGTCCCTCTTTTTCCCCCATTGACCCCTTCTAGCCCGCCCCTGCCCCCTACCTCAGGCCTTCACCACTCTATTGTGTGTCCATGGGTTGTGCATATACTCATACAAGTTCTTTGGTTGATCTCTTTCCACCCACCCACCCACTCCCGCCTTCTTTCTGAGATTTAACAGTCTGTTCCATGGTTCTGTGTCTTTGGATATGTTTTGTTTATCAGTTTATTTAGTTCATTAGATTTCATTTATGAGTAAGAGCATGTGATACTTGTCTCTCTTTAACTAGATTATTTCTCTTAGCATAATACTCTCCAGGTCCCTCCATGCTGTCTCAAAGTTTAAGAGGTCCTTCATTTTTACTGCTGCGTAGTATTTCATAGTACAAATGTACCACAGCTTTTATACACACTCATCTACTGATGGGCACTTGGGTGGTTTCCAGATCTTAGCTATTAAACTGTGCTGCTATAGACATAGGGGTGCATACATTCCCTATATTTAAATGTTAAAGTTCTTTGGAGCTCTCTTCCAGGCCTTCTTCTTACTTCACTCTCTCCATAGGTAAACTCACCAAAAATTTCACTCTTGAAAAAATACCTTAAAATATTTAATTCTAGGCCAGACCTCTTCTCTGAGCTCAAAATCCATATGTAGATGTTTATTTACACATTTTAATTTAGATATCTCACAAACAGCTCAACCTAAACATTTCTAAAATTGAACCAATCTTTCCACCAAACATCAATTTCTGCAAATATGACCACTATCCATCTAGCTCCATAAGTCACACACTTGAAGGTAATCCTTGATCCAATCCCCAGGTATTATCCATCACAATGACTAGTCTGTTTTATCTCCAAAAATAGCTAGAATCTGACCACCCTGTAGAACTGCTATCTCTCTGACTTGCATATTTTTAGTAGACTTCTACCTGGTCTTTGTTTATCCATACCTAATCCCTCTTTACAATCTAGTTTCATAGCACATATGCAATTTATTTTGTTATATTTTATAAAATATTCACAAGTTTTACATTGACTTACAATTCTCTGCATCACTTGGTTCCTCCTAGTGTATCAGGTTCTTCTCTTGTTACTCTTCCGTTTTGTGTCTAGACTCCTTAAATTCAGTAAATGTTCCATGATTCTTTCTGACTTTTGAACCTTTACAGATGATTTTGCTCTGCCTGGAAATTTTTATTTACTCATATTACATCCATGATTGCTTAACTACTCATCATTTAGTTCTCTTTAGTTCTTGGTTAAATGCCACTTTTAAAGGAAAGCCTATTTTTTTTTTAACCTCTCAGACTAAATTAGCTCCCACTATTTTGCAGTCCCATAAAACCTTCAATTTACTTTTCAATATCATCTTCACAATTGAAATAAATTCATTGTATAATTACTTGTTTAATGAGTCTAGAGCTTGACAAGTACTCATTAAGAAATTATAGTTATCATGTCCTAGCCGGCTTGGCTCAGTGGATGGAGCATCAGCCTGAGGACTGAAGAGTCCCAGGTTTGATTCCGGCCAAGGGCACATGCCTGGGTTGTGGGCTCGATCCCCAGTAGGGGGCGTGCAGGAGGCAGCCTATCAATGATTCTCATCACTGATGTTTCTATATCTCTCTCCTTCTCCCTTCCTCTCTGAAATCAATAAAGAAATATATATTTAAAAAAAATAAATTATAGTTATCATCATAATAATACTCCATTTTGAATTGTTGTGGTTGAGGGTCAAAGCAAATAAGCACCCTTTAGATATTCATAGTTGTTGAATTTTGGAGGAGAGAGGAAAATATAGGTAAGGGAGCCCATAAGCATGTTAAAGCCAGAAAAAAATTCTAACCATAGCTTTGTTCAGGGCATGCCATTTGTCATTAGTTTCACCGTATGTCTACAGGTATGTATTAAAACATTTAATAAATAAACTATAAGCAGTCAACTCAAGCCTTACAGTATGGTGGTTAAAAAGAGCAGTGATTGCAGGGCCAGCATGACTCAGTGGTTGAGTGGTGATCTATGAACCAAGAGGTCTGGTTCCATTCCCAGTCAGGGCACATGCCAAGGTTTCAGGCTCGATCCCCAGTGTGGGGCATGCAGGAGGCAGGCAATCAATGATTCTCTGTCATCACTGATGTTTCTATCTCTCTCTCTCTCTTCCTTCCCCTCCAAAATCAAATAAAAATATTTTTAAAAAAAGAAAGAAAAAAGAGCAGTGATCAAAATAATTACATCAGTTCTTTGAGAAGGCCTATATGCAAAATTAGCCTCTATACACCCCAAGAATTAATACTTTCAAACTTTGCTTTGACTTTGCTTAAACATCCTTAACAGCCACTTATAATAAATGAATCTACTGTCATGTACAGTAAATCCAGAATGTGTATTTCCTCTTTTCAGATTTGTTCCAAAGCCTACAGCACTGTCATGAGACTGTACAGCAAAACATGATCAGAAAAAGCCTTCTAATTTTCATAATAGTCCAGAAAAACTCTCCAGCTCTGAAATTAGAGAAAATAGTTTGCCATAGGATATGTGGTATAAACCAGATATCTAGGTATAATTTGTATGGCTACTATATATCTGCATAAAGTATAAAACCAAACAAGAATAACTACAGATACAAATAACCTAACTTCAAATGACAATATTCAAAGTAGTAATATTTAGAGAATAGTCCTTACATTCACATTGGCAGTATAGTTTTTTTCTGCATATATACACCGACACTCTCTATGTATCTATTTGTGTCAATGAATTATAACAGAAATTAATTTCACATAATAAAATCATAAACATCTGGGCTTTGCAACATATGGTCTACTGAGTTTGAATATGAAATGATTTTCTTCCAATAATAAAATGAAGCAGTATATCATAAGGTAATTTATGGTACTGTGCTGCTGAGAAAGAAATAGTCTCATTTACACTATTGTTTGTAATATCCTTTGTGTCCATATATTGTACCATGTTTAAGGGTCTGGTGTACGTGAAATCTGACATATGTCAGTTTCCAAGACAGTGCTTGGCATATGATATGCACTCAATTATATTTGATGAACTAATGAATAATTTTCAATGAGTAGTTTCATGATCAAAACGAGAACCCATTTTAGGCAGATACTGAGTCTTTGTCAGCATCATCTTAATATAATCTTATTAGGAACAGGCTCGTAAAATCAGTAAATTAACAAAACTGGCCTTTATCCATAAACAGATACAGATAAGCCAAAGGGAAAAACAGACAATTCTAGTGCCAAAATAGGTGGGTGAGAAGAACCAGAACATTATAGTATAATCTAGATCTAGTCTAGACAGCTGTGACAGTATTGGGACAGAGCAGGAGAGAAAATACCACAAAATATTATAATATCTGTGTAGTTTTTATTGTTGTTGTTTTTTATAGTTGCTCTTTATCAAGGTGAATATCCCTTCTATTTATAGTTTGTTGATGAATGTATCATGAATAGGGCAGATTTTTTTCAAATACTTTTCTACATTAATTGATATGACTCTCTATTTTTTTCTCATTTATATTTTCATGAAGTAAATTACATCAATATTTGAATATTACACCAGCTATGTATTCCTGGAACAAACTCTATTGGTCCATAATATATTATCCTTTTATATACTGCTGGGTTGGTTTGTTAAAATATTGTTTTTAAGGATATTTTTATTTATGTTTATGAGAAATATTGGCCCACAGTTTTCTTTTGAGGCACATGTCTGGTTTTAGAATTGGGATAATGATGGCTTTAAAAATGATTTGAGAATGTTACTTCCTCATATACTAGTATTTTCAAAGAGATTGGGTAGAGTTAGTATTTTGTCTTTCTATAATGATTGGTAGATTGTACTACTGGAGGAATATTTGCTCTATATTATTCAAAGATATGTATTAAGACATTTGTTGCAAGGAGTATTAGTAGATCATATATATATAGGGGAGGGCAAAAGTAGATTTACAATGGTGAGTATGCCAAACAGTTTATTCTTGTATTATTTATTTATTGTTAAATTATTTGTTTGTGATATTTGTGTTCTTCTTATTGTTACTAGAGGCCCAGTACATGAAATTTGTGCACTCAGGGGGGGGGGGGTGTCTTTCGCCAGGCCTGTGCCGTCTCACATTGCAGGAGCCCTCTGGGGATGTCTGACTGATGGCTTAGGCCTGCTCCCCATGGTGACATCCATAGATGCCAGCAGTCAAACATCCATAGAGCTTCCAAGGAAGCGGGAGAGGCTCCCACCACCACCGCTGTGCTCACCAGCCATGAGCCTGGCTCCTGGCTGAGAGTTGTTCCCCCTGTGGGAGCACATTGACCACCAGGGGAAGCTCCTGTGTTGAGCATCTGCCTCCTGGTGGTCAGTGCATGTCATAGCGACTGGTTGATCAGTAAAATCTCTGCCCCATGGTGGTCAATGCATGTCATAAAGAGTGGTTGAGTGGTCTTAGCATATCATTAGCATATTACTCTTTCATTGGTTGAATGGACAACTGGACACTTAACATATTAGGCTTTTATTATATAGGATTGTATCTTATCCTTACTTATGATTTGTCTTTTAGGTAATGATGACTGGTTATTTAATCTATTTTTGCCCAACCCTGCATGATTATATATCTACACTAATAAAAAAGAAACATGCAAATTAACCATCACTCTGCTACACCAAGCCGCACCCACCAGCCAATCAGGAGTGAGTATGTAAATTAATCTAACCAAGATGGCGGCTAGCCACAGAGCTGGAGCAACCAGGAGGCTTGGGTTGCCCTGGCAATGGAGGAAGCCAAACTTCCCGCCCACCCTGGCCGGCCCCAGCCTCCGCTCAAGGCTACAAAGTTTCAATTATAGAAGATAAATAAATCCTACATACTTGCTTCCAGCTGGCCCTGGCCTCTGCTCAAGGAGGCAGTGAAAAAAAAAAAGGAAAAGAAAAAAAGGAGAGGCTGGGACCTTGGGTTGTCGGGGGGGAGTGGGTGATCAGGCCAGGATGGGATGGCAGGGGACGTTGGGGGTAAGCAGATCAGCAGGGGGGGCAGTTGGGGGTGAGCAGGCCATCAGTGGGGGTCAGTTGGAGGTGATCAGGACGGGGGGAGGGCAGTTTGGAGTGAGCAGGCCAGCAGGGGGGCAGTTGAGGGTGAGCAGGCCAGTGGGAAGGGAAGGTGGGGTTGAGCAGGCCAGCAGGGAGGGCAGTTGGGGGCAAGCAGGCCAGAAGGCAGGCAGGCAAGTGAGTGGCTAGGAGCCAGCAGTCCCGGATTGTGAGAGTGATGTCCGACTGCCAGTTTAGGCCCAATCCCTGTAAACTGGCAGTCGGACATCCTTCGAGGGGTCCCAGATTGGAGAGAGTGCAGGCCGGGCTGAGGAACACCTCCCCAACCCACCCCCTGTGCACAAATTTCGTGCAGCCGGCCACTAGTAATGAATATAAATAAGTATATATTAACATTAATATAATTATATATTTTTATAAACCATATATCAAATATCTACACTAATAAAAGAGAAACATGTAAATTAACCATCACTCCGCTACATCCACCAGCCAATCAGGAATGAGCATGCAAATTAACCCAATAAAGATGGTGGTGGCCACAGAGCTGGAGTGAGCAGGAGGCTTGGGTTGCCCCCAGCGATGGAGGAAGCCAAGCTTTCTGCCCGTCCTGGCCAACCCTGGCCTCCGCTCAAGGCTACAAAGTTTCAATTATAGAAGATAAATAAATCCCAGATACCTGCCTCCAGCCAGCCCTGGCTTCCGCTCAAGGAGGCACTGAAAAAAAAAAAGGAGGGCTGGGAGCTTGGGTCTCCGGGGGGCGTGGACAGCCTGAAAATGGCCATCAGCCCCACACCCAGGCTGGCCAGCCACCCCAGCGGGACCCCCCACCCTAAAGGGGCTGTAGCCAACCTGAAAACGGCCCTCAGGCCCTCACCTAGACTGGCCAGGCACCCCAGTGGGGTCTGCCACCTTGAAGGGGGTGTGGCCATCCTGAAAATGGCCCTCAGCCCCTCACCCAGGCTGGCCAGGTAACCCAGTGGGGACCCCCACCCTGATCCAGGACACTCTTCAGGGAAAACCAGCCGGCCCCCACCCAAGCACCAGGCTTCTATCTATACTAATAAAATGGTAATATTCTAATTAGACTGGGAGACCTTCCAGGAGACCTTATGGACGTTCTTCTGGACAAAGCATGGTGGCGGGGCTGAGGTAGAGGAGGTTAGAGGCTAAGAGGGGAGGGCAGTTGTGGTTGATCAGGCCAGGATGGGATGGCAGTTGTGGGTGATCAGGCTGGTGTGGGCCAGAGCCGTTGGGGGTAAGCAGACCAGCAGGGGGACCAGTTGGGGGTGAGAAGACCATCAGTGGGGGTCTGTTGGAGGTGATCAGGACAGTGTGGGGGGCAGTTTGGAGTGAGCAGGCCAGCAGCGGGGCAGTTGGGGTGAGCACACTGGCACGGGGACAGTTGGGGGTGATCAGGCTGGCGGGGGGCATTTGAGGGCTATCAGGCCAGCAGTTGGGGGTAGTTGAGGGCAAGCAGGCTGGCAGGTAGAGTGGTTAGGGGCAATCAGGCAGGCAGGCAAGTGAGCGGTTAGGAGCCATCAGTCTCGGATTGTGAGAGGGATGTCCGACTGCCAGTTTAGGCCCGATCCCTGTAAACTGGCAGTAGGACATCCTTCAAGGGGTCCCAGGTTGGAGAGGGTGCAGGCAAGGCTGAGGGACACACCCACATGCATGAATTCTGTGCACCAGACCACTAGTATTATATAAATAATATAACATTTATATACATGGCTAAATGAAATTGAAAAGGAATGAATCAAAAATAAAATTGTGACATACAAATAAGGAGGAAAAGAAGGAAGGGATGAAAGAAGGAATGAAGGGTTGAAGGAAGGAAGGAAGGAAGGAAAGGAAGGAAGGAAGGAAGGAAGGAAGGAAGGAAGGAAGGAAGGAAGGAAGGAAGGAAGGAAGGAAGGATGGGAGGGAAGGAGGGAAGAATGAAGGAAGGACTTAGTAAGTTTAAAATAAACCAGTGTCTTATTCTAAGTCACATGAACAATAACCTCTTCATAACTTCAGGATTCTCCTTCTCAGCTGGAGTGTTTGCATACAAGTTCTGTGTTTAATGGGGAAGGGAAACTGTATCCCCCTGGAGCTGAAATTCTTCTGACTTGGGATAGCTATATTTCCTATGTAGCTTCTATGTAAAGCTGACACTTAAAAAAATAAACAGACAGCCTTGTGCCAGGAATCTATTTGTATCCCATCTGTCAAGGTCACATTTGTCCATATGCCTAAGAGAAGGTATAGCAATGGGAATCCTCTCTATTTTAACTTAGCTTATACTGTGTTTCCAACAAATTCAGACACCAACCCCTCTTTCTATGGGGTGATTGAATAATAGAGGACTTGTGCCTTCTCGTTTCTTGTTGGTTCAGTTCTTGCAATTTTTCTTTCTCCCCAATAAAGTATATTCCTTAACTCATGCCACTTGATACTGTGGAATTTGTCCTGAGCCCTCTTAAATGACAGGCAGTGATGAGAGATGGATCAAACGTGGTCTTCTGTGTATTTCCTTTACCTACTACCAAATCACCGCTTTTTCTTCCCTTCTCGAAGGTTTTTGCACTCATTGACCCTGTATCTTCCCTTCTTCTTTATTGTACTGCAAGAATCTTCTCTTTACCCTAAAACAGTTCTTACTAAGGTCATCAATGACCAAAAGGTACATTAAGTTTTAGCAGCCCAGAAATCATGGTAGTATTAGTCTTTCATGGATGTAAGAGTTTATAACATGATTAAGGAATAAATTACTATATTTATTTGTACAGCTCATGAGATCAAATATAGCTGATACTAAGACAATTTTCAAGTGAAATTATAAAAATCTTTTGTCTACCTTATGTATTATCTGTAGATAATATAAGTGAATACTGCCAAATATGCTAGGTCATATTTTGTCTTATTTTTTATTCTGCTTATGTTGGTACATTTCATCCATACAAATTTCCATCATAATTTCTGGCTCATTATACAACAATTAAAAATCCAGCTCAGTGGGGGGAAAAGGAGACATATGTACTACTATTTGTAATACTTTAAGCAACAATAAAAAAATCCAGCTTAGTGATTCAGATTCAGTGAGTTCTGTAAAACCTCCTGACCTCAGATAGACCATAGAAATAGTATAACCAGGAAAAGTGGCGAGTGATTTAATGTAATAAAGCTTGGTATGTGCATCTTCATTTCCAATGAGATATCAAATGATCCATTTCAATTCTTATGTTGAGCAGTTGTGTACAAACGCTATGATTTAAGAGCTGCAACATCACTGTTTCTTTGCCCAGTTTATATAAAGTGACTGTTTTTCATATAATTTTACTGTATAACTGACTAAACTTGTTTATATGATAATTCTTATGCTCACAATATATCATTGGGAATCACTGTTTACAACATAGGTGTGAACATAATGCCAATCCTATTATAATAAAAGGGTAATATGCAAATTAACCATCACAAAGATGGTGGTGTCCATAGCCACAAGATGGCGGTGCCCAGTCCTCTCAGCTCTGCCAGAGTCCCCCAGTCCAGGGGGTGGGGGGTGGCCACTGAGAGCGTGCAGCACGAGTGGCCTGGTGGAATGCTTGCTTCGTCACCACGGTGACAAGGCAAGCATTCCATGCCCGGCCACAGATGAGCCTCTGGGCTGAGGAGAGCCTCTGAGCAGCAGGCGTGGAGCGGCCAGGCTCCGCAGAGAGCTACTGGCACACAGATTCGTGTGCAGGGCTACTAGTTATATTATAAAATAGTATTTTTGTAATAATTAATTACTACCTCAAGGAGACATCTTGACCTAGTGGCTAAATACAAATCTAAAATATAAAGCTACATATTTTTATGTTCCATTTATATTTTTTACAACATGATTTAAATCATTGTATCCTAAACTTCATGGCCTGTGTAACAAATTTACAATTTTGTCACATTCAGATTTCACCTCTACCATTATTTACTTCTTATATTCTTTATATCAAATCATTTTTTGTATTTGGCTTCTTTGTGAAAAATAATGTTCTTAAAATCAAAGGTATAATTTATTTATTTGAATATACATTTAAATAAAACATAACAGTTATATTACACAATGTTTGTCCACATGCCAGTTGAAATAATCTGTATACCACCAATGATAAATTAATTACAATTTTGAGAAAACATGTTATGAAACCATTGTCAAGTTTAAATATATCCCCTTCACTTATACACTCACACTCACACACACACAACACACACACACACACACACACACACACACACACACACATCATGCCATATGCCCATGTACACCTCATACATGTATGCACACATACAAATGTATACAGACACACAACTGCATATACAAATAACATACCTTCACTTGATAATTTTATTTTGCTTCTTGTATTTCAGTTTAAGTTTTATGTAGAAATATAGAATTAAAGTAACCATCTTCAAACTTAAAATGATGAAAATATGATAGTATTGATGTTACACAAGTAAAAACCTGTATAAAAGGGTTTTTTTAAAACAGCATCTAGTAAATGAAACTTAGCACCCCTGTTGCAATTGCAGTCACTACTTTTCAATTAGCTAAATAATTAGTACATTTTGCCAGCAGGTGTTAATTTGTAACTACAACAAAAATTCATGAGATCCTTGTGTTAGCTAGAGTCGATGCCTTTCATATCTATCCCAGAAATTTTTCCATGGAGTAAATTTTCATAAAAGGTTATTGACAGATTTGGGGAGTACATTCCTGTTTTTATAATTTTTGAACTGGAGTTTGCAATTTCTTACTTTACTGTGATGTAATTTTGATGAAATCTGTGTGAGAAATATTAATTTAATTTTTAGATTTTTAGGGATAGACCAAAGCTTGATCTCTAACAATGAATAATTTCAGTGGTAGTGCTGGCCTACTAATATACTTCTTCCGTTACCAATGAGATACCACAGACTTAAAAAAAGATACATTCCTGTTTATCATCATATAATTTCACACTAAATAAAAATACCAATTGGATGGTTATTATTAATCATCAAAAAGAGATTCAAAGCTATTTGAATCAGAATAAGAACCAGATAGGGTTATACAGGCTTGGGAGTAAGAATCTCACAAATCAAGTGGTGGTAGGCTGGTTAGGGACTGTTAATTTTCCTTTAGCTTCTACAGTAGCCATAATGTTCTTTAGCCACTTACTGGTTTATTAAATAGATGTTGAATGGAAAAATTAGAGAAAAGGTTGTTTGGACCCTTGTATAGTGGAATGTACACAATGAACTAATGTAATGGTTTCCCACAGTCATAATCACAAAAAAATGTAAAAAATTATCTTGGATTAGGCTTAAGTAGTTGGCATATTTGTTTAGAATATTTAAAATTTTAAATAGAAAAATATTTGCAGTGATTGGCATGTTATGTAACATTTGGTTTTCTAGTCAAAACATGTTGGCATTCATGTTCATTTCTATTATCTTCCTCTTTCTTTCCCATTACATTTTATGCCTTTTTAAATCCTTTTTCAAATACAGTGGTTATAGTGAATTCACCAATGATAAATACATTTTTGCAGTAGATAAAAGAACCTTATGGGTTTAACTTAATGGCTGATCCCTGCAACTTCCCAGACACCTACCTGTGGAATTGAAAATATTTTGCTTATAAGAAAGTTTCATTCCTAAACTTTGGAGAATGTTATACACTGATCACCTTGTTCAAACATTTGTGACATGATTCTGCAATGAAATAGTACTTTTTCTTTAAAAATCCTGACTGTAAGAACATACATATTAAGAGGCAAATTGGGAACCCAAGTCAAAAAATGTTCACATAATCTTGGCTAACATTCTCTCTGCCACATCCTCTCTCCCCCTCACTCTTTCAGAAAATGTTTTATTTTATATAATATGTGCAGCTTGTCTCTCTTCCTTGATCACAGTTACATTATATCCTACATTGTCCACCTTTGAATGAGAAGCCTTGCAAAATATTGCCAAATAAAAAAACAAACAAAAAACCTACAACCTGAAATGTTTCAAAGTATACTTGTACAATGAAATTTATTTAGATATTGTGGATTACTGTCACTATTTATAATTTGAATTGTCTTCTATATTCATTTCTAATTGTTATTCAATTCTCTTGGGTAAATACATAGGAGGTGAATTGCTGGGTCATAGAGTAGGTGAATATTTAACATTACAAGAAACTGCCAAATAACATTCTAATATGGTTATACCACTTAAACTCTTATCAGCAATGCACAAGAGTTCTAGTTGGCTCACATTCTTGCTGAAACTTGCTCATTGTCAATCTGTTTAATTTTAGGTATTCTAATGTCTGTGTAGTAGTATCTAAATATGGTTATAATATGCATTCCTGTAATGACTGATGGTTTTGAGCATGTTTTTATGTAATTATTGACAATTTCTTTAAGTTTGAGAGGCAACAATACAAATATATTGCTAATTTTTATTGAGGTGTTTATATTCTCTTGTGAGTTATAAGAATGCTGCATATATTTTGAATACACTAAAAGCATTTTATCCTACTCTTTTGTCTGAACATTTATTTCCTAATGATATCAGTTGATGAGTATAGACTTTAATGAACTTTTTAAAATCAATATTTTATTTTAGATTTGGTTTAGTGCTTTTATGTACTTTCTAAAAAACAATTGCCTATCCAGAGTTCACAATGGTATTTACTATGTTTTGCTTTAGAGATTTATTGTTTTATTTTAATGTTTAGGTGCATGATTGATCTATTGATCTTGCAAGCAGACTAGATTTATACTATCCTTGAGAATCTCTAGATTTTACATTAATATTTATTAAAAATACTTTTACCATTACATCACCTTGCTACCTTTGTCAAAATCAATTGGCTGTACAATTATGGGTTTATTTTTTAAATCTTTATATTATCCTTTGATGAATATATATATATATGTGGAGAGTGGCTACAGCATTTGGAAAGGTTCAAACCTGGGACTGAGAGGGCACGATCCTCTCAGAGCAAAAGCCACATGCAAGTCTGAGCACAATTATAGCCAAAGGCTATATTTGTAAGCTTGAACCTATGGTCCGAACCTGTAGCCCCACATGGCTGAGTGATATAGGCTGTGGGAGGGGCAGCAAGTAAACAAAGCTTGATCAGATGCATGTAATTGAGTAGATTGGAAACCCAAGAGAATGTTGTAAACATCTTGTTCACTCCCTTTCTTTGTCTTGTGGAATCTGGCTATAAAATAAAGACTTGGCTTACAGGCTGTGGCACTGTCACTAGCTCTCCATCAGAGAGAGGACAGTGTCCCACTATACCCAGCTTTCTTCTCTTGTCTGTCTTTTCTTAATCCTTCACTGCCCCCTCTCAGGCTCACTGGACTTGGCCATGCTGGCGCAGCACATATGGCACCCAACCTGGGGCTGAGTATGGGGAACAGGGGCCTGAGTTCAGGTCCACCCATGGCCGTGCCGGCTCAGCACATATATATTCTTCTTGAATACTTTAGTTTTATTGTAAATCTTGATTTCCATATAAATTTAAAATCACCTGATAAATTCTTACAGGAATCTGCTAACAAATTTGACTCACATTTATTTCAATCTATACTTAAAATTGGGGGAAATTGGTATCTAAACTATACTGACTCTTTCAATCTTAGTTCAAAATATAACACTTAAATTTTTAAAAAAATAAACTTTATTTTGGAATAATTTTAAATATACAGAAAGGTTGCAAAGGTAGTACAGAGAGTCCCAATATACCCCTCACTCAGTTTCAGTTTTCTTTTAATGTTACCAGTTTACATTACTGTGATATGTTTTATAACTAAGAAACCACAATTAGTATATTGCTATTAATTAAGCTCCAGACTTTATTCTGATTTCACTAGTGGCCTCATTAATGTCCTTTTTCTGTTCTAAGATTTAATCCAGCATATCACATTGTATTTAGTTTTCATATCTTCTGTCTCCTCCAATCTGTGACAATTTCCCAATCTTTCCTTGTTTTCTATGGCCTTCATAGTATTGAGGACTACTAATAAGGTACCTTTTTTACTGTCTCCAATTTGAATTGGTATGATATTTTTTCAGTTTTGGCAATTATGAATAAAGCTACCCTATTTTGCATACATACAAGCATGTGAACATAAGATTCATTTACTTGTGTACATACCTACGAGTGTCAAGAGCTGTTTCTGATTCTACAAGTAAGGAAATTGGAAATCACCACATCATCTTATAATTAGTAAAAAGCTGAACAGACTGCAGAATCAACAAGTCTTGGATTCCTAAAAGTGCAGAGGATGTAGAGCCAATGACTTCCCCCATGATTGGAGAGACAAGCAAATACAGATTTGAAGTGTCCTTCCCATCAGATGGTCTATTACATATACATAATGTCACTATTGATGTTAGCCTTGATCATTTATTATGTTATTGTTTGTAAGATATCTTCATGAAATCTTAATATAGTTTCCCTTTCCATACTTTATTATTTGGAGGTTGGTTACTATGTAAAGCCCCATGCAAACTCAGTAGAATAATGCAGACAAATATTCTAAGTCTCGGGGAAAGAGGGAAAGGGAAGAAGGCTTATTCTCTCTCAGTCCTAAAATTTGTTCCATTAAAAACACAGTAGTTGAAGAGATATACACTCAAAGAAGAATAAAAGATAAAGATAGAAGAGAGTGGGATAGTTGTTCATGTTTCAGAGTATATTCTTCTTATCCCTCAGGGACTGAGAGTGTTGGGGTATTGATTAAAATTGCATGGTAAGGGGTATTTAAGGATGGCTAGAATCACCATTCTGTGTGTAGGACTCTATTCCAAGATGTGTCATCCATGTAGCTAAAAATATGTTTGGCACCTCTTTGAATGAAGTAATACACAACATGTACAACATAGGTGGTGGTCTTAGAGGAGAGGTTGTGGTTATCAGAGTCCTTCCGTGAGCCAAGACACCATCCTTTCAGTGGTGGGTTGCATCAGAGAATCTTAAAGGATGAAAGCCCATAGGAAAATCTTCATCTGTATATTCTTGTGGGATTTAGAAGTTTGTTAAATAGGAATTGGTACATATGAGAACACAACATAAAGTGTAGTTACGATGTCCTTCTGTCTTCCATGATTTTTCCTGTCTGTGAACCCAAATTTCCTCTTATTTGAATTCACCTTTAATCATATTTGAAGTCACCAAAGTATTAGAGTTTAAACATGGTTAAGCTAGATGAAGTTCTCTCAGTCTATTATATAGTTTTCAATTCTTATTTATTGATGTATCATGTGTATGCTTGTTTTTTCACTTATATTTTAGTTATTATGTGAAAGATGGTTGGGCAAGGAGGAACCACAATTCAGAACTCTTGATAATAATGGATATTGTCTTTTTGCTCTTATTTACCTTTGGATTTCTGTTTTTAACCCTTTGTAGTGAAGGAGAGAAAGAAGATAGCCAGTACTTGGAGAATTCGCAGAATTGGAGCAGTGCATGTGACACAAGTTATAAACCTTACATTCTTGTCTAGGTATATAGACAGAACCTGATGCTTCTGCAAAGGTAGGCCCTCTTTAACCAAATCAATGGTTCTGGAAAACAAGGATTTTTGGTATTCTTATATCTCCAATAGCCACAGGTTTCACTCCCACTTGAAACTTTAGCATAAATTTAGATTGCAACCAAAAATAATTAAATCTCTCTCTTTTTGTTTCCTAACATTATTAATACTTATGTATAACCTCTGTCTACTGCTTATGGTATCTTCTCTCTTAATTCACATGATTTAAAGCTTTCAATACACAGAAAATCCAACTCCTCTAGATATGAACAGCCAGTGACTATGACACCATTGAAGATTGTTCCCAGGTTTAATTGTGTTTTGTTTTTGAGGAGGTGTGAGAGTTTATGTGTGAGTATGTTTGTGTGTAATTGTTCTGGAATATGTAGGGATTCTTGTTTGATGCTGGAGTGACCCTGGGTGGTTTATAAGAGGAAGATATGTAGAGAAAGATGACACAAATATTATACCTATTCCAAACTTGGTTATAATACAGTTTCTAAATAGAAGTAATAGTTCTATAAATATGAAAATATTACTGCTGTGCATTGTTTTTACACTTTACCATGGATCAAGATGCCTTAGACAATGTTCTCAGTTTGATTGGAAGTCAGTGCCTTGACCGGGTAACTCAGTTGGTTAGAGCATGATACACCAAGGTTGTGGGTTCAGTCTATGGTCAGGGCACATACAAGAATCAACCAATGAATGCATAAATAAGTGGAACAACAAATCTCTCTAAAAATAAAAATAAAATTGGTGAAGTAAATAACTAATTGCAAAGGACTCATTGCACAAAGGAACCCATTTCAAATATTCAAAGTAATATTTAGAGACTCAGGTCTCTATAATAAACTCTGTGATTCAACATTTGAATTACAAAAGCATTTAGGGGCCACTGAGGGAACATTTGAGAGGAAAAAGTGAATGAGCACAGAGGGAAGGGAAAGGGAATGGACTTCTCATAAGTGGACAAATTCAACTGTGTGTTCAGGAGAATTATATTTCCTTATACAAATGAGAAGTACAATAGATATAGGTCTGGTTCTTGTAGACACCATTTCAGAAAGGTCAAAGACAAATGCTAGGGTCAGCAATGGGCTTGGGAGATTAGAGTAGGTGTTTCTTATCTCACAAAGAAAAGGGGACCATTTAGCCTAGGGACTTGGAAACCTAGGAATATATTATTTTAGTCTTTCTTCCTAGCTCTCTAGCAGAACAAAAACACTCAAGTTTACTATACAGTCAAGTTCAGTACTGAACTGTCCACTTCAAATAATTTTCTGAATTTTTATTATCCTGCCTAAAGACAAACACAAAGAGTTGCAGCTGTTTTTTCTTTGTTCTCCAGGAGGAGCACCCTCTCTGCCCCATTACACTTCCTATATAGTGATAATTGGCTGCAGGGTACAGATGAGGTAAAAATAAATAACATTAAAAAAGACATACTGAAAGAGGCCATTGGATTTTTCCCATGACAAACTTCTTATCACAGAACAGAAACTTGGGTCACAGATGGCTCAGATATGTTTACTGAAGATGTGAAAATTCTAAGTTTTGTTAAATGGGAATTTGGCTTACTTTTTTTTTAGGTTTTATTTATTTTTTAATTGATTTTTTATTAAGGTATTACATATGTGTCCATATCCCCCATTGCCCCTCCACCCCACTCCCGTACATGCCCTCACTCCCCTGCTGTCTCTGTCCATTGGTCATGCTTATATGCATGCATACAAGTCTTTTGGTTGATCTTTCTCCCTTACCCCCACCCTCCCCTACCTTCCCTCTGAGGTTTGAGCAACTGATCGATGCTTCTCTGTCTCTGAATCTGTTTTTGTTCATCAGTTTATGTTGTTCATTATAATCCGCAAATGAGTGAGATCATGGGATATTTATCTTTTTAGTCTATTGAAAGAAAAATAGACAGGGGAAAGTCCACTTTTAATGTCCTTTCCCTGGGTCTTTTTTTTTTTTTTCTTTTTCTCTCTCTGTGGCAAATAACATAGCCAGAGGTGTGTTTCCAAATCCTCTTTCCTCTTTCTCTGTGGGATTTGTATAACATTGTTCCCTTTCTCTTAGATTATGACTTGTTTGTGGTTTCCTATCACATTTAAATGCTCTTTATTATCTTCTATCAGATTCAGTTGGTCATTGGAAAGTTAAAGTGCTGGGCACCTGTGTCAAATAATTGAAAAGTGGGAAAATATATGCTCAACAACAACACCACTGATTAAGAGCCAACATAATCTAGAGCTGAGAGGAGGAAAAGATGACATCTCTGCAATTTAAGCTCATATCTCTCTTAGAATTTAACAGTGATAATTTATTTTTGTTGGTTTATTGATTTTTAGAAAGAGGGAGAGAGAGAGAGAAAGAGAGAGAGAGATTTGTTGTTCCATTTATTTATGCACTCACTGGTTGACTTTGTATGTGCCCTGACAGAGCATCAAACCCACATTGGCACAACTGGACAACACTCTAACCAACTGAACTACCCAGCCAGGGCTAACAGTGATAATTTAAATGGTTAGTTTTCTCTCAAGAGATGCAAAAAATGGAATTTCTTTACTCTCAATATTTGCACCTCTGGACTGATCTGCACTTTACTTCCTAAGCGTTTTAGTGTATTTTCACTAATGTTATGTGGATTTGGAATAAAGGAATTTGGGGGTACCAAAAGTGTGGGGATATTATATGTATTTTGTTGTTTTATTTGGGGGGGTTGGTTGGTTTACTTTGGGAGAAAAAAATATATTTTCAATAGTTTGTTTCTAACAACTTGAAAAACAATGGGTTATAGTAAATATACTTCTTAAGTGAGGAAGAAAAAAAAACACAGAAAGAGGCTTATTTTCTCTTGGGCTTGAAAACTAAGTATACATAGAGCAGGTAAGGAAAGATGGAAGATGGAGGGCAGTAAATGGGCAATGCCAAGTTCTTACAGAAAAATGATGAATTTCATGCTGTGGTGGTGGGAATTGGTTTGGATCAGACAGAGAAGCTACCTGCAGTCCTGCTTTGTGCAGTGCCCTATTTAGGAAGGCACCATTCACATAATACTATATTATGAAGTGCGCCTTCCTGAGTAGAGTAATGTTCAACAAGTCCAACATTTGTGGTGGCTAAAGTTCCCGAGGATAACTTTTTCCAAAAGTCAATCAGTGGTCTGTAACCCTTTAATATAAAGAGATATGCCCAATGAGAAGGAGATTTGCACTGGGGATATAGCCCTTCTTAAATACCGCTAAGTAAAACTCCCTGATTTAAATAATATTAAGACTCTCTTGACATTCTTTTCTCTATACTCAGCAATATAATGCCATTCTGTCTTCATAGGAGCAACAGGCTTCTCTCATGGGTTCTTTGTTGGAATTTCAACATGGTTTTACACAGGTCTCATATACCTACAGGATGTCTAAAACCCAAGATTGGACATAGACCTAAAAGCTGTGATTATTTAGAATATACACTGATATACTCAACTGAAAATCACCAAGAACATTCTGTATACCACTCAATCTGAAAGATGCTTCAAATAAAGTATAACAGGGCAGGCAAAACTTACTGTATTTAACTCAAAATTAGACTCTCCATTTATGGTGTATGATTTTATGAGTCTTAATGAATGCATGTAATACTGTATCTACTACCATGTTCATAATACAGAAGAGTCCCATACCTCCCCAAATTACCTTATATTGCACCAATTTTAGTAAAAGACTACCCCAGCCAGCCTAACTGCTAGATACTGCTGCTCTATTTTCCATCCTTAAAATTTGTCTTTTCCAGAATAACATATAAATACTAGAGGCCCGGTGCACGAAATACATGCACGGGGGTGGAGGGGTATCCCTCAGCCCAGCTTGCACCCTCTCCAATCTGGGACCCCTCAAGGGATGTCCGCCTGCCCATTTAGGCCTGATCCCACCAGACATCCCTCTGACAATCCAGGACTGCTGGCTCCCAACTGCTCGCCTGCCTGCCTTCCTGATTTCCCCTAACCGCTTCTGCCTGCCAGCCTGATCACCCCCTAACCACTCCCATGCCAGCCTGATTGATGTCTAACTGCTCCCCTGCCAGCCTGTTTGCCCCCAACTTCCCCCCTCTGCTGGCCTGATCACCCCTAACTTCCCTCCTCTGCAGGGTTGATCGCCTCCAACTGCCTTCCCTTGCAGGCCTGGTCCCTCCCAACTGCCCTCCCCTGCTGGCCATCTTGTGGTGGCCATCTTGTGTCCACATGGGGGTAGGATCTTTGACCACATAGGGGCAGCTATCTTGATCTTGTGTGTTGGAGTGATGGTCAATCTGCATATTACTTTTTTATTAGATAGGATAGAGGCCTGGTACACGGGTGGGGACCAGCTGGTTTGCCCTGAAGGGTGTCCTGGATCAGGATGGGGGTTCCCTTGGGGCATGGAGAGGCCTGGGCGAGGGGCCTGTGGTGGTTTGCAGGCCAGCCACGCCCCTGGCGACCCAAGCAGAGGCCCTGGTATCTGGAATTTATTTACCTTCTACAATTGAAATTTTGTATCCTGGAGTGGAGCCAAGCCTCCTGCTTGCTCCGTGGCTGGCAGCCATTTCTGTTTGGATTTGTTTACCTTCTATAATTGAAACTTTGTATCCTTGAGTGGAGGCCTGGGCCCGCCAGAGTGTGTGGAAAGCTTGGCTTCCTCTGTTGCCGGGGAAACCCAAGCCTCCCTTCTGGTAGCCATCTTGGTTGGGGTTAATTTGCATACTCACCCTGATTGGCTGGTGGGCGTGGCTTGGCTAGTGGGTGTGGCTTATGTCGCAGAGTGATGGTTAATTTGCATATTACTCTTTTATTAGAGAGGATAATCACACAATATGATGCTATTTGGTCTGGCTCCTTGCATTTTAAAAATGCATTCAGAATTCATCCATGTTTATATGTGAATCAATATTCTGTTTATTTTTTATTGCTAAGTAGTATTACCATCAAATTTGAAGGAATTCTCAGTTGTTTCCAGTTATTGGTGATTATGAATAAAGCTGCTGTAACCATTGTATGTGTATGAAGATAAGTTTCATTTCAATATAAGTAGTTTAAATAACTAGAGTGGGATTATGTGTATACAAAGTTTATGTTTGATAAGAAACAAAGAAAATCCTGTGTTTAAGAATTAATGTTCCATTTTATGTTTCTATGAAAGATAGAGTTGCCCAAATCATAACCAACATGTGGAACTGACCAATTTTTTTACCCATTCTATAATTTTGTATATTTATCATATTTTGGTTTAAACTTGTATTTCTTTATTGAATAAATGCACTGACCATTTATGTACTTATTTGCCATCTACAACCTTCTATGGTAAAATGTCTGTTGAAATGTTTTCTCCATATTTGGGGGCTCTTGATTTCTAACTGTGGAATTTTCAGAAGTCATTATATATTCTGATTATAATTTTCTTGATGGAAATGTAATTTGCATATATTTTTCTCAATCTGTGGCTTATTAACCATAAATTTTTAAATTGTGCTTTCTTTTTTATTTATTTTTAAATTACATTTATTGGGGTGACATTGGTTAATAAGATTACATAGGTTTCAAGTGTACATTTCTATAATTCATGATATGTATATTGCATCATGTGCCCATCACCCAAAGTCAAATCATCTTCCTTCACTATATTTTTGACACTCTGAACCCTTTACTACCCCTCACCCCCACTTCCCTCTGATAACCACCATACTGTTGTCCATGTCTATGAGTTTTTGTTTGTTTTTCTTCTTTCTTTTGTTTATTTCAGTTTTATATCTCACATTAGAGGCCTGGTGCATGAAATTCGTGCACAGAGGGGGTCCATTAGCCCAGCCTGTACCCTCTCCAATATGGGACCCCTTTGGGGATGTCCGACTGCCGGTTTAGGCCCACAATCCAGGACTGCTGGCTCCTAACTGTTCACTTTCCTGCCTGCTTGATCACCCCTAACCCCTCTGCCTACCTGCCTGATCACCCTTAACCACCTCTGCTTGCCTGCCTGATCACCCCTAACTGCCTCTGCCTGCCTGCCTGCCTGCCTGCCTGATCACCCTTAACCCCTCTGCCTGCCGGCCTGATTGCCCCTAACCACCATCCCCTGCTGGTCTGATTGCCCCTAACTGCCCTCCCCTGCTGGACTGATCAGCCCTAACTGCCCACCCCTGCTGGCCTGATCACCCCTAACTGCTCCCCTGCTGGCCTTATCACTCCTAACCACCTCTGCCTTGGCCCCTGCCACCGTGACTTTGACCAGAAGGAGGACCAGAAGATGTCTGGTTGATCTGGTCTAATTAGCATATTACTCTTTTATTAGTATAGATATGAGTGAAATAATATGGTTCTTAACTTTTCTGTCTGACTTATTTTGCTTACATTATGCTTTCAATAACTAAGAAAATTTACATATATGAATCTTAATATATTTTCTTTCAGCATTTCAATATCTCATCTCACTGTCTTCTGATCCCTAATGTTTCTGATTAAAGTCAGCTGTTAATCTTATTTAATGCATTTTATAATACAAAGTATACATTCTATGCAATGAGTCACTTTTTTTTGAAGCTTTCAAAATTCCCTACATTAAAAGTCTCTCTCTCTCTCTCTCCTCTCTCTCTCTCTCTTCTCTTCTCCAGCACCAAGAGATTGAATATCATTGTCTGCTTGTCATATTTCCTTATTTCTTTGTTTTTGTCTTATGTTAGCTTTGTCACGTATTTTTGATGTTTATAGGTGAATGTTTGTCATCATATTTTGGAAGTTTCAGCCATATTTCTTTGAAGATTTTTTCCAAATTCTTTTCCTGTATCCTCTCCTGAGATTCCCATCATGCATATTTTGTTGTGCTTGTGATGTTACATTTTTCTCTAAGGCTCTATCATTTTTTGCATTCATTTTACTCTCGAGTCTTTATAAAGTGCTATCACTATCAACCTGTTTTAAAGTTACTATTTTTCCTACTGCTAATTCAGATCTAATATTGAGTCCCTGCATTGATTTTTTTCATTTCAGATATTTTACTTTTAAACTCTAGATTATTATTTTTAAATATAATGTATACCTATTTTTATATACATGTTTGACGAGATGTTCATCTTGACATACATGCTATCATAACTTTCTTTACTTTTCAAATAATGACTTATTTATTTATTTTAAAATATTTGTAATGTGTACTTTAAACTCATTATTTGTTAGTGTGATATTTGGAACATCTTACAGGAAATTTTTGTTATCTGTTTTTCTCTTATGTATGGGATACATTTTCCTTTCCTTTGTATATGTCATAATTTCAATGGAAAGTTAGACATTTTAAATCATTAATTATAGCAGCTCTGGATAATGATTCCCCCCTCCCTGGGGTTGTTTTGTTGTTGTTATCTGCTTCTTTATTTGTTATTGACTTTGCAATACTACAGGGGTAGGCAGAAGAAGGTTTATAGTTGTGAGTTTATTTCTATATCTTTATTTATTAATTGTTGTATTACTTCCATATGAATAACTGTAAACCTACTTTTTCCTACCTCTGTATATTAGTGAAGTTTTGTCTACAATGTGAATTGGCTTGTGTTTTTCATACTAGGCACAACCTTAAGCATGTACGCAGTCATTCTGAGAAGACAGGTTTTTGTGAACTTCTCTTTGACTCTTTCTTTTCCTGATCTCCTTGTCAATCTTTCTGTCTCTGTGTGTATCACATCCAGCCCTTAGCATTCCTAATTGTAGGCAGATTGTTATATAGTTTTCAAAATGCTATAGGCAAAAATGTCTCTGGAGTTTGATCTAAATAATTCAGACCCTTTTGCAGAGGTAGTTCCAAGGCAAGTCTTTGAGGTTTGTTCAGATACCATGGGAGCTCTTGTTAGCTATCTCTTCCCCTGTTTCTCTCTGGTAAACAAGCCTTACTAGTTTTTAGCTTATTACTCTCAGTGTGCTACAACCTCATTTTATTTACTAATCACTGGGATATACATTGTTTTTGAGAATGTGTTTATGTTAGATTTTCTCTGCACTCTGTTATAAATAAAATCATGTTCTTTGGGGAGAGCTCTAATTTTCTTTGTTATTTAATCCAGTTTCTCATATTATAGACATACAAATATTGTGTATGGATGTCAGAGGCTGGGCCAAAATAATAGAATTACTAATCTGGAGCTGGTACAAAAGGCAGTGGCCTAATTGTCTCAGTCACCTTTTTGCTTTACAAATAAGGTGCTTATCAGTGGCAGTAGATCCTGTTCTTTCTGGCATGCCCCACCTAATGTAGAACCTCCACCCAATGACTGAGGTAAATAAAAGTAAATTAGTGATGCATATTCTTAGATGCTGCACCTGAAATAAAGCCTTCACTCCATGATAATAGGCAGAGAGATGGTACAATACCCTTGAGCTCTTCCTGCACGCACCCAGTATTTAGTCCCTGAAGTGTTAAGCTGGGTTTATGGAGTACATGAGAAATGCTGGAGCGATTGCAACCTCAATAAATATAACAAAGTTCTTGAATGGGAGCTAGAGAAAGAGAGAACTCCTTTTTTAGGCCATAGTCACCTTAAGTATATAAACCCAGCCTCTGGCATTCATACACCATATTTATGTACCTATAATATGATATCTCAGGTTTTGTTTTTCCAGGGAAATGAAGGTACCATGTAGCATATCTCAGAATAGAAGAATGCAATAACATGCAGTGTATTGTTCTCTTACAACTATCAAAATTCTATTATTTTTCTTTAGTATCAACAGCCTTCTTATGTCAGTTGGTCTTGATTTCCTTATGTTTATCTTATTTGGATAGTTATGGTTTTTCCTAAAAATTAAGGAAATTGTATTCCAAAAACTTACTGAATTAAAGAATATATTTTCTCACTCTTTTTCTGCTGATTACTTTGCAATGCATATTTTGTGCATGTACTTTCTGTTATTTTACTTTTCTTGAGGCTGTGCTCATTTTCATTCATTCATTTTCCTCTTTTCTTTGTATGCATTGTCACTATCAATCTATGTACAAGTTCATTTGTTGTTTTCAGTGTGGCAAAAGTAGGTTTATAGTTGTTTATGTGGAAATTAATACAATAATTAATAAATAATAATGCAAGAATAAACTGTGTTTTGTGTATTCACAACTATAAACCTACTTCTGCCCCACCCTACACACACACACACACACACACACACACACACACACACACACACACAACATGCAGTGAGAAGAGAAGCAAGATAAGGCATGCTAAATATTTCCTCCAGGAGCAGGAGAACTTAGCAGGAGGGCTTAATGGTTCTTAGTTCTAAAAACTGCCTTTAGAAAACGCTAAACTCTAAGGGGACAACACTCAGGGAAGGATGAATGTGGAATAACAGTGGGGTGGGTGCTGCATAGGTGTTTTGTACAAAAGCCAGTGACTACTCACAGCCTGAAAACATTGAGTGGTTTTTGAAGCAAACATTAATGGGTCAATATGCTGAGCTGCAATCTTTAGACATTCTTTGTGTGATACCCTACGGCACATAGTGCCAATCATGTGTGATTAAATATGATTATCACCTGTGCCAGTAGAGTAATGCATGACACGTTCAACATATGTAATGCCAATGTGGGTGTATTGAGTTGTTTAGTTGCTTACACAGAAATGCTTTCCCTCGAGTGCAGATATTTCCCATGACAGCTTCCCCTATGTGGAACTAGCTCAGGGAACGCTCTAGATGAATTTTCCGAAAGATTAAGCTTCAGTAGGATAGATATCTGAGAAGCAGGAGGGAATTTGCCCAGCCTAAAAATTAATAACAACAACAACAACAAAAACAACTTGAAAAATGGGAAAGTGTTCTAATGGGTAAGAACATTTTGTCACATTTAGAGGTTGGGGTTGGTTTTAGGTTGTGAAAAAAAATACAGGTAGAGAGGAACACCGTGAAAGCACTTAAGTCTTGTTCTCATTTCAGTTAGTCAACTTTAGTAAAAAGAGATATGAATCCCAGAAGAAACTCACTGGGAACATTATTGGGACCTTCAGGTCCTTGTATCTACCACCAGTGTCATGACACAGAAGAGTGTCATCATCCCCCTACCCCCCAAATCCTTCATGCCCCTGTAGCCAACCTTGACCCCATCCTAACCCTTGGCAATCATGCTCTGTTTTCCACCATTATATTTGGTCTCTTCCAAAATGTCATAAATATCTACACTAATAAAAGAGAAACATGCAAATTGACAGTCACTCTGCTATGCTACCAGCCAATCAGGAGTGAGTGTGCAAATTAACCCAACAAAGATGGCGACACCCATAGTGGCCAGGCGATGCTGGAGCTGCTGGGAGCCAGATCAGAGACACAAACATGCAGGTCTGGCCCCCAGCAGCCCCAAGGCCCGCCACCACAGTGCTGGGGCAGCTGGGGGTCGAATTGGAGACAGAAACCTGCAGTCCTGGCACCCAGCAGCCCCAAGCCCCGCCATGGTGGCACTGGGGCTGCTGGGGGCTGGATTAGAGACACAAACCCGCAGTCCCTGTACCCATCAGCTCCAAGCCCTACGGCCAAGGCACTGGGGCTGCTGGGGGTGGGGGTGGGGGGCGGTGGCAGCAGAGACACAAACCTTCAAGAAACCTGTGGAAAGGGAGATAAACTATCATAACTTTATCTTCCTTTCCACAAGATGAGAAAACTGACCCTGGTTTATTTAGTGATGTGGCCCACACCTTTCTATAAGCACAGGGTATGTTATGATCACTCCCAGGAAGGTATTGTCAGAATACCGTATCCAGGGAATAACGCTACTGTGGTAAATCATCTAAGAGAGGAAACAAGCTTTTGTTGGGTTTATTCTGAAGGTCAGAGAACATGCCACCCCAACATATGCTGTGTTGTTATATTGATGATCTTGAGCTGCAGATGCTTGAAAAACAGCAAATGCATGCAGAGGCTTTCACAGAAGTCTCCTGATCTGCCTAATATCTGACCCCCCAAAAGGAGCTTAAATGTTATAGGTCCCCTTGACTGGAGAAGTGTCATCAGGCAGAGAAGACTGATCCTGTCACAGGGAAGGAGAGTAGAAGTTGACATCACACCCAAAATTTGTTACAAACTATTTCCCCCCACCCCCATTCATCTTTCCTAAAAATCATTTATTCTCCTCTAAGAGGCCTACATCTCCCATCCCCTTTCCCTAGGAAGAAGGTATTTAAATCTGCATTTTAAGCCACCTTGGGGAGTTACTCATTTTTCCCTGGGATCTCCCACATATACACAAGGTACACATGTTAATGAACTTTTGTTTTTCTCTTGGTGATCTGTATTTCATTACAAGGGCCTCCACTAAAAACTCAGGTAGAGGAAAACTATTTTTCCTCCTCCATAATTCTATCTCAGGAAATCAAGTCCCCAGCTGAACAATGAGGTTGGCTCAAGTACCAACAGTCCTGGCTGATGGGAGGGAAGCTTCTAGGGAGAAATCAATGATATTGGCATCAAAGTGGGATGGAGGGCACACACATGGTTGCTGGTGGGAGTTTAAAGTAGTTCAACATTTTTGGAGGATCATTTGGCAAATTTGATAGAAATGGTCAAGGTACATCCAAGAGTCTTCTTCTAGGAATCGCATCTGCTGAGATAAAGCATGAGTGCATAAGCCCTGGTCAGAACCCAGGATGCTACTGCGGGCTCCCCTTCCACGATAGGAAAACCTGGGAACAACCTGCATTTTTAGGACAAGGTGGCATCTATACTAATAAAAGGGTAATATGTTAATTATACTGAACATCTTCCAGGCGACCTTCCGGATGTCCTTCCGGACAAAGCCATGTTGGCGGGGCCAAGGCAGAGGAGGTTAGAGGTGATCAGGCAGGCAGGGGAGAGCAGTTAGGGGGATCAGACCAGCAGGGGAGAGCAATTAGGGCAAACAGACTGTCAGGGGAGAGCAGTTAGGGGGATCAGGCCAGCAGGGGAGAGCAGTTAGGGGGATCAGGCCGGCAGGCAGGTGAGCGGTTAGGAGCCAGAGGTCCTGAGGGGTCCCAGATTGGAGAGAGTGCAGGCCGAGCTGAGGGGACCCCCTTCCCATGCACAAATTTAGTGCACTGGGCCTCTAGTAATTATATAATACTAGAAGCCCAATGCACAAATTCATGCACCAGTGGGGTACCTTGGCCTGGCCTGTGGGACTGGGCCAAAACCAGCTCTCCAACATCCCCTGAGGGGTCCCAGATTGCAAGAGGGCTCATGCCAGGCTGAGAGACTTCACTGGTGCAATATTGGGGCCAGGGAGGGATGTGGGAGGTTGGCCAGCCAGGTAGGGACCGTGGGAGGGCTCCAGGGCATGTCAGGCCCATCTCACTCAGTCCCAATTGACCAGACCCCAGCAGCAAGCTAACCTACCAGTCAGAGCATCTGCTCCCTAGTGGTCAGTGCACATCATAGAGTCTGGTCCACCAATCAACTGTCTACCCCCTGGTGGTCAGTGCACGTCATAGTGAGCAGTTGAGCAGCCTTAGCATATCCTTAGGATATTACGATTTGATTGGTTGAACGGACAACTGGACACTTAGCATATTAGGCTTTCATTATATAAGATGTAGCTCTTGGGTTTTACTTCAGTATTTTAAAAACGCATTTTAGATTTATCCATATTTTGTGTGACTCAATAATTAGTTTCTTTTTAAAAAATATATACTTTATTGATTTTTTACAGAGAGGAAGGGAGAGGGATAGAGAGTTAGAAACATTGATGAGAGAAAAACATCGATCAGCTGCCTCCTGCACACCCCCTGCTGGGGATGTGCCCACAACCAAGGTACATGCCCTTGACCGGAATCGAATCTGGGACCCTTCAGTCCAGACGCTCTATCCACTGAGGCAAACCAGTTAGGGCCTGTTTCTTTTTTAATTGCTGAGTAACATTCCAGTCATAGATGAAGGAAATATTTACTGTTTCCAGTTGTTAATGATTATGAATATAGTTGCTTTAAAACTTTGCATGTAAATATATGTGTAAACACAAGTATAATTTCACTAATATAAAATGCTAAGAGTTGGAAAGTATATCTTCAAATTTATGAGAATCTGAATAAGAACTGTTCTTTTAGAATGACTTCACCATTTTGTGTTTCCATGAACTATGTACCAAAGATCAAGTTTCCCAAATCCTGGTAAGAATTTGGTATTGACAGGCTTTGTGTTTTTTGTTTGTTTGTTTGTTTATGATCATTTTTAAACCACTTCTTTGAGTTATGATTGACATACAGAAAGTTGTACATATTTAATTTATATCTCTTGATGAATTTGTAGATAAGTATACACCAGTGAAATTATTGTAATTAATGCCAGATATATGTATTATTATTTTTTCTTTATTCATTAAGATATTAAAAATGTGTCCTTATCCTCCCATTGTCCCCCCCATACTCCCACTAATGCCCTGACCCCCTGGAGTCTATATCCATTGGTTAGGCTTACATGCATGCATACAAGTCCTTTGGTTGATCTCTCCCCCTTAGTCCCACCCTCCCCTGCCTTCCCACTGAGATTTGAGAATCTGATTGATGCTTCTCTGACTCTAGATCTTTTTTTGCTCATCAGTTTATGTTGTTAATTATAAAACACACATGAGTGAGATCATGTGACATTTATCTTTCTCTGACTGACTTATTTCACTTAGCATAATGCTTTCCAGCTCCATGCATGCTGTTGCAAATGGTAGGAGTTCCTTCCTTTTTACAACAGCACAGTATTCTATTGTGGAAATGTGCTAAAGTTTTTTAATCCACTCATCTGCTGATGGGCACTTAGGCTGCTTCCAAATCTTAGCTATTGTAAATTGTGCTGTTGTGGACACAGGGATGCATATATCCTTTCTAATTGGTGTTTCTGGTTTCTTGGGATATATTCCTAGAAGCGGGATCACTGGGTCAAATGGAGGTTCCATTTTTGGTTTTTTGAGAAAACTCCATACTGTTCTCCACAGTGGCTGCACCAGTCTGCATTCCCACCAGTTGTACATGAGGGTTCCTTTTTCTCAGCATCCTCTCCAGCACTTGTCATTTGTTGATTTGTTGATGATAGCCATTCTGAGAGGTGTGAGATGGTACCTCATTGTCGTTTTGATTTGCATCTCTCAGATGATTAGTGACTTTGAGTATGTATTCATATGTATCTTGGCCTTCTTTTCTTTTCTTCTATGAATGTTATGTTTTACTTTTCACATGAATATATTGGTGCATTTTGATTTATATGTTGTATAAAGTGTGATATATTTGTCAAAAAGGTATCTATTGAGGTCATTTGCCCATTTTTTTATTGGGCTGTTTGTCTTCCTTTTATTAAGTTGTATGAGTTCCCTGTAAATGTTGGAGATTAAACCCTCATCGGAGATATCGTTGGCAAATATGTTCTCCCATGCAGTGGGATTTCTTGATGGTTTATTTTGATGTGCAGAAGCTTTTTATTTTGATGTAGTCCCATTTGTTTATTTTCCCTATAGTTTCCATTGCCCTAGGAGTGGTATCGGTAAAGAAATTGCTTCAGTATGTGTCTGAGATTTTGTTCCCTTTGGATTCCTCTAATATTTTTATGGTTTCCCCTCTTATGTTTAAATCCTTAATCCATTTTGAGTTTATTTTTGTGTATGGTGTAAGTTGGTGGTCTAGTTTCATTTTTTTGCATGTGTCTGACCAAATTTCCCAGCAGCATTTATTGAAGAGAATGTCTTGACTCCATTTTATGTCTATGCTTCCTTTGTCAAATATTAATTGAGCATAGTGGTTTGGGTCGATTTCTGGTATCTCTATTCTATTCCATTGGTCTATATGTCTGTTCTTGTGCCAGTACCAGGCAGTTTTGAGAACAGTGGCTTTGTAATACATTCTGATATCTGGTATTGAGATCCCTCCTACTTTGTTCTTCTTTCTCAGGATTACTGCAGCTATTCGGTTATTTATTTATTTATTTTATTCCAGATGAATTATTGGAGAGTTCTTTCTAGATCTATGAAATATGCTCTTGGTATTTTAATGGGGAGTGCATTAAAAATATAGATTGCTTTGTGTAGTATGGACATTTTAATGATGTTGATTCTACAAATCCATGAACATGGTATGTTCTTCCTTCTGTTTATGTCTTCCTCTATCTCTTTTTCCAATGTCCTGTAGTTTTCTGTGTACAGGTCTTTTACCTCCTTGGTTAAGTTTATTCCTAGGTATCTTAATTTTTTTGGTGTGATGGTAAATGGGATTCCTTTTTTAGTCTCTCTTTCTGTAAGTTCACTATTGGTGTATAGAAATGCCATAGATTTCTTGGTGTTAATTTTCTATCCTGCTACATTGCCAAATTCATTTATTAAGTCTGATAATTTTTTGATGGAGTCTTTCGGATTTTTTATGTACAATATCATGTCATCTGTGAATAAGGACAGTTTTACTTTTTCTTTTCCATTTTGGATGCCTTTTATTTCTTCCTGTTGTTTGATCACAATGGCTAATACCTCCAGTACTATGTCAAAAAGGAGTGGTGAGAGTGGGAATACCTGTCTTGTTCCTGTTCTTAGGGGAAATGGTTTTAGTTTTTGCCCATGGAGTATGATGTTGGCTGTGGGTTGGTCATATACATGTATTATTTTTATTTAGTCTATTTAAATAGTTTGATCTCAATGTGCTTTTAATTTGCATTACCTTATTGACTGAAGATGTTGACTGTCTCTACATCAAACATGTCACACTCACAGCCCATGGGCTGCACGCGGCCCACAGTGAATATTTCTGTGGCCCAGCCAATATAAGTGCATGTAAGAAATGTTTTAATAAAATTTTTGTAACTTAATTTTTATAATATTCTGTTATACATAATTATTAATAACGAACTACAATGTTTGCTAATGACTGATTACTATAATCATGTTGCATTTATTATTTCCTTTATGTGCCTTAGGTGCAGGTGAACCATTTCTCTCCACTAATACTAGCAGTGAATGTTTTAGCAGCTGATTGCCACATCATTAGTCTTGTACTGACTTATTTGGGTGCACAACAGGAAATATTTCACTTTCGGAGAAAAGAAAAATTGGTTTATTTCCGTTATGCTTATTAATTTGTGCAGCTATTCAGTGTCTGTTAAGTTAATGTTGAAGAAAAATATGAATTTTTATTAAAATGTTCTATTATTTTATGTTAATGATTACTGATTTATTTCAGCCCTTTGTATTCAGCATGTCTCTATTGAAATAAACTTAAGTTTCTATGAAAATTGAAGCTTTTGTTTTTTTATGGCCCACATAAACTTAAACCTTGTTTAGTTGGCCCATGTTTGCCTTTGAATTTGACATGCTTGCTCTACATGTACTTATCATCAAGATATCTATTTTGATGAGGGGTTTGTTGAGGTCTTTTTCTCATTTTGATATTTTTTTGGGTTCTTATTCCTAGATTTTCAGAGGTTTTTATATACTCTGATTACAAGTCCTTTGACATAAATGTGATTTACAAATATTTTCTCTCAATCTCTGTCTAAGGTTTGTTGTTTTCATTGTTTTAAGATTATCTTTTGCAGAAGAAAAGTGTTCAACTATGATAAAGTGTAATTTATCTTTATTTAAAATTTATGGACTATGATTTTCATGCCATATCTAAGAACATTTTGCCTCATCCAGTCACAAAGATTTCCTTTTCTTTTCTTCTATGAATATTATGTTTTACTTTTCACATGTATATATTGGTGCATTCTGATTCCTATCCTCTCTAATAAAATGGTAATATGCAAATTAACCATCATTCTGCTACATAAGCCACGCCCACCAGCCAAGCCATGCCCACCAGCCAATCAGGGCGAGTATGCAAATTAACCCCATCCAAGATGGCTACAGCCACAGAGAGCAAGGTTTCCCAGGTAACAGAACAAGCCAAGCTTTCCAATAGCCGTTGCAGGCCTAAGC
The DNA here is from genome assembly GCF_027574615.1 of Eptesicus fuscus. Classification (NCBI taxonomy): domain Eukaryota; kingdom Metazoa; phylum Chordata; class Mammalia; order Chiroptera; family Vespertilionidae; genus Eptesicus; species Eptesicus fuscus. Next base: position 96,390,475 of record NC_072473.1, read on the forward strand.
CTCCACTCAAGCTACAAAGTTTCAATTATAGAAGGTAAATTCAAACAAATGGCAGCAGAATGGAGCTTGAGAGAGCAGGCCAGGGTTGCCGGCGGCAACAGGGGAAGCAAAGCTCTCCGCACACCCTGGCCGGGCTCACCAGCTTAAGGCTACAAAGTTTCAATTGTAGAAGGTGAATTAACTACCACAGAAATGGCTGCCGCCCTGGAGGGAACAGCAGGCTTGGCTCCACTCCACGCTACAAAGTTTCAATTGTAAAAGGAAAATAAATTCCAGATACCAGGGCCTCCGCTTAGGTTGCCAGGGGGCGTGGTCGGCCTGCAAACCACCACAGGCCCCTCGCTCAGGCCGCCCCATGCCCCAACGGAACCCCATCCTGATCCGGGACATCCTTCAGGGCAAACCAGCTGGCCCCCACCCCTGTACCAGGCCTCTATCCTATCTAATAAAAGAGTACTATGCAGATTGATCATCACTGCAACACACAATATAGCTGCCCCCATGTGGTCAAAGATCCTGCCCCCATGTGGACACAAGATGGCCAGCAGGAGATGGCAGTTGGGAGGCACCCGGCCTGCAAGGGAGGGCAGTTGTGAGGGACCAGCCCTGTAAGGGAGGGCAGTTGAGAGGGACCAGGCTTGCTAGGGAGGGCAGTTGAAGGTGATCAACCCTGCAGGAGAGGGCAGTTAGGGGTGACCAGGCTGGCAGAGGAGGGAAGTTGGGGGCAAAAAGGCTGGCAGGGGAGCAGTTAAGCATCAACCAGGCTGGCAGCAGAGTGGTTAGGGGGTGATCAGGCTGGCAGGCAGAAGCGGTTAGGGGCAATCAGTAAGGCAGGCAGGCAAGCAGTTGGGAGCCAGCAGTCCTGGATTGTGAGAGGGATGTCCGACTGCCCGTTTGGGTCCGATCCCACCGGGCCCAAATGGGCAGTCGGACATCCCTCCAGGAGTCCCAGATTGGAGAGGGTATAGACTGGGCTGAGGGACAACCCCCCGCCGTGCACGAATTTCATGCACCGGGCTTCTAGTGTTGTATAAAGTGTGATGTATTTGTCAGGATTAATTTCTTTGCATATGATCATTCAATTCTTCTGCATTGTTTGTTAAAAGGCTAATATTTCTCCATTGCATTGTCCTCCCATCTTTACTGAAAATCAGTCAACTATATTTCTGTCAGTTTATTTTGGGACTCTTTTCTGTGGGTTAGTATATCACTTTGCCAGTAAGAAACTATCTTGACTACTTTTATAAGTATTGAAATTGGAAAGTGTGAGTCCTTGAAATTGTTTCTACTTTTCAGAATTGTTTTGGCTATTGTACATCCTTTAACTCATCATACAAATTTTGAGAATTAGCATGTTGTTATCTATATTACAATATTTTTCTGTACCTTTGTCCAGGCCAGAAAAATACATACTCATATAGGCCTGTGGCTGAGAATGGAAAGTTTGGTTAAAAAATCCTTTCTGAAACTAGACCTTTGATAAAAGGCTGAAAATGTCAGGGATGAGAGGAGAAACGGCATTTCTAGGCTCTAAGCTCATTGTTTTCTGTGGAAATCAACTCAGGTAATTTTTTTTTTTTCTTATTAAGATTATTGGGGTATCATTGGATAAGAAAATATGTTTCAAGAGTACAATACATCACCTGTATATTATATTGTGTGTTTACTGTCCAAAGTCAAATCCCCTTCTGTCACCATATATTTAAACCCCTTTACCCTTTACTACCTTCCCCAACCCCCTTTTCCTTCTGGTAATCACCATTCTGTTGTCTATGTCTATGAGTTTTTATTTGTTTGTCTTATTGGCCCATTTGCTGCTTTAAGTTTTATATCCTACATATGAACGAAATCACATGATTCTTGACTTTTTCTGTCTGACTTATTTTGCTTAGCATGATATTCTCAAGAAGCATCCAGGTAAATTTTATATTGTATTTCTTCTCTGGGGAAGGAAGAGAAAAAGGGATTGCTGCTTTATACTTGTTGGCAAAGACCAGTTATGCACTCCTTGTCTTCCTTGAGATTTATGCATGTTTTCTCTGCTTCTCTTGTGGTTTTTGTCATTAAGGTTTGGAACTTCAAAGAATGATGTATTAAATTTCAATTGCTTCATAGCAATACACATTTATTGTCCTAGTTTCTGTGTGTCAGGAGTCTGTACACAGCTTAACTAGGTCCTTGGCTCAAGGTCTCACAAGACTGAAATGAAAGTCTTGACTAAAGTTGTGAGTTCACCTGAAGCTCAAGGTACTCATCCAAAATTGACAAAGTACATTTTATTTCAGTTATAGGATTAAAGCTTTCAATTACTAGAAACTTCCTGTTCTTCTTTGCCATGTGATTGTCAACAACATGTCAGTTTGCTGCCTGAAGGCTGTTCTCTTGTCTCTGCCCTCTATAGTCTCTTAGCTAATAAGGTCAGGCCCATTCAGGATAATCTACCTTTGATTAAATTACATTCAAGATATTAGTGGCCTTAATTATATCTGAAACATCCCTTTGGCTATAAAATAGAACATAATCATGGAAATGATATCCCATAAAATTCAAGTGTATCTCATTTTAAAGGGTGAAAATTATGCAGAGCATGTACATAGGGACTCATTTTCAAGATTATCTTAGAACTAGAGGCCCAGTGCACGAAATTCATGCACAGAGGGTGGTGTATCTCTCAGCCCAGCCTGCACCCTTTCCAATCTGGGACCCCTTGCGGGATGTCCGACTGCCTGTTTAGGCTGTATCCTGGTGGGATCAGGCCTAAACGGGCAATCAAACATACATCTCACAATCCATGACTGCTGGCTCCCAACCACTCGCCTTCCTGCCTGCCTGCCTGATTTCCCCTAACCACTTCTGCCTGCCAGCATGATCACCCCCTAACCACTCCCCTGTCAGCCTGATCGACACCTAACTGCTCCCCTGCCGGCCTGGTCACCCCCAACTGCCCTCCTCTGTTGGCCTGATTGCCCACAACTGCCCTCCCCAGCAGGCCTGGTCCCCCTCAAATGCCCTCCCCTGCTGGTCTGGTCTCCCCCAACTGCCCTCCACTGCTGGCCCCATCACCCCTAACTGCCCTCCTCTGCTGGCCTGATTGCCCCCAAATGCCTTCCCCTGCAAGCCTGGTCCCCCTCAACTGCCTTCCTCTGCCATCCCAGTCACCCCTAACTGCCCTCCCATGCAGGTCTGATCCCCCCTAACTGCCCTCCCCTGCTGGCCTGATAGCCCCCAACTTTCCTCCCCTGGCCCCCCTCAACTGCCCTACCCTGCAGGCCTGGGTCCCCTCCCAACTGTCCTCCCTTGCAGGCCTGGTCCCCCCATCTACCCTCCCCTGCTAGCCTGGTCTCCCCCAACTGCCCTCCATTGCCAGCCTGGTTTCCTCCAACTGCCCTCCTCTCCTGGCCTGGTCACCCCCAACTGCCCTCTTCTGCCATACTGGTCACCCCTAACTGCCCTCCCATGCAGGCCTGGTCCCCCCCTAACTGCCCTCCCCTGCTGGCCTAATAGCCCCAACTCCCCTCCCCTGCAGGCCTGGGTCCCCCCAACTGCCCTCCCCTTCTGGCCTGGTCTTCTCCAACTGCCTTCCTCTGCAGGCCTGGTCTCCCTCAACTGTCTTCCCCTGTAAGCCTGGGTCACCCCCCAACTTTCCTCTCTTGCAGGCTTGGTACCCTCATCTGCCCTCCCCTGCTGGCCTGGTCTCCCCCAGCTGCCCTCTTCTGCAGGCCTGGTCATCCCCAACTGCCCTCCTCTGCTGGCCCAGTCCCCCCTAGCTACCCTCCCTTGCTAGCCTGATCGCCCACAACTGCCCTTCCCTGCAGGCCATCTTGTGGCGACCATCTTGTGTTCACATGGGGGCAGCCATCTTTGACCACATGGGGGTGGCCATCTTGTGTGTTGGAGTGGCAGTCAATTTGCATATTACTCTTTTATTAGATAGGATTCTGGCTTTCCCTAAGGGACTTGGAAATTTGAGATTGAAATTTGGGATGGAGAAGGATCTGGTGGATGTGCTGATAGGAATGTTAACTTTGGAGGAAAACAAATCTACACTAATAAAAGAGAAAGATGCAAATTGACCGTACTTTCGCAACGCCCACCAGCCCATCCGGAGTGAGTATGCAAATTAACCCAACAAAGATGGCAGGTTAATTTGCTTATGCAGGCACCGAATGATTGGGGGCAGGATGCTTGCATGGTCCCCATGTTGATGATGTATGTGTTCCGCACTGCCCCAGCTGCTCGGGGCCTCTGGGCAGCATGGGAAGGCAGAAAGGTGGCTCCAGGCAGGAGCAAAGGCAGTGCTGGCAGCCAGGGGAAGGAAGGCCCATTCTTGCATGAATCTTCATGCATCGGGCCTCTAGTCATATATAAAGCATCACTTCTAGATACTTGAACTTCAACAGATTAATTAGCACAGATGAAGATATATTTTATCTGAGTGAGAGAAGAAAGGATCATTGTCTCTCAATCTGAAAACCTATAGGTCAAACATGCAGCAGGTTAGAGGATACTAATGCAGGGAGAGATGGAAATGGGAGGGCATTGGAGTGTGTGTTAATTTATTTTGTGGTATAAATTCTGGGGGTCACACATGGGCTGGAAGCATTGGGTGATTATGAAAGTAACATGGCTGGGGAGCATTTGGGCAGAGTCATCACATTTAATCATGCTTTGTGCAGTGCCCCACTCCAAAGGGTGCCATTCAGGTACAATAATATATGATTGGCACTCTTTTGAGTGTGGTAATTCACAATAGTTACAACACTTGTGGTGGCCCTAAAGGGAAGGTGGTGTAGTTTTCTGGGCAGTTTCACTCAATTTGGGCAAATTACCATCCTCCCTAAAGTCTCCTAATTGCCTCTGTAAAGACCTTACCGAGAATTAGGATCCGAGGGTTTTTGGGAAATCTTCCCATTCAGGTTCTTCAAGGATTCACATCCCTTTATCCAAAAGGGCACGGGTGTCTTGGAGCAAGATTTGAGTTGGGTCTATCACTCTCCCTCTCTTACACCCTTTTCCCTCTTGTACATTAACATCACTTCTTAGGAACCAAAATACTCTTTCTTTAATATCCTCTCTCTATCACTATATCAGCACTAGTTCAAGTGATGACCAGACTTTTCATTCAGTCTGTTTGCATGATTTTTGTGTTTTTTAATATATTTTTATTGATTTCGGAGAGAAAGGGAGAGGGATAGAGAGAGATAGAAACATCCAATGACGATAGAGAATCAGTGATTGGCTGCCTCCTGCACACCCCCACTGGGGATCAAGCCCACAATGGGTGCCATGCCCTCCGGGAATCAAACCATGACCTCCTGATTCATAGGTTGACCCTCAACCACTGAGCCAGTTTGGCTGGGCACAATTTTAGTGTTTTACGTGAAAAGTCTGAAAAGTGAAAAAGTGAGATATTTCACTTCTCAGACTTTTGGAACTAAAGACAGTACATAGGCTTTCCTCTCTGTTCTTAAGGGGTATTTTCTTAAACAAGCTCCTTCAAAGAGATACTAGAAGAGAGAAAAACAGAGAAAGTTAAAAAATAGAGAGCATTACATGGAAACTGTTTCAGAACTGCAGTAATTCATGGGAAGTACTTTTCATATTGTATATTTCTTTGTTATGAAATCAGTCCTATATTCTTGATGTTGCCAGCTTTTGAATCTCTCAAGGATCACTGTGCTTTCCCATATTTTGTCAGAGGAAAAATTAGTCCTCTGTAATGTCATCCTGGCTGGAAATGCACAGCATACAAACAAAGGTCATGGTCCTAAAATTGGCAGATGCTTATTAGCATTCATACAGCTGCTTTCTTTTGAGCCTAGGTACCCTTCCTCAACTTCAAACTTGGCCACCTCTGGGATAACTTTTAAAAACCTTCAAAGGCACAAAACCTAGAGACTAATATCCCTCAGGAGTAGCTTCCGATATAGAATATTCATTGTTTTAATTCCTTTGTTTGAAAGTGGCCTGACCAAATGGGAACAGAATTTCTAGAAGAGCATAGCCCTCCTCTCTCAGTCTCAGAACTCCTTTTCTGCTCTTTAGAACCCAATTTTCACCCTTTCGCCCAAAACTCTTAACCTTCTGACATCAACCAATTCCCTTCAGTGCTTTCAAGACATTTTTTCTTTTTATTCCCAAATTCTATCCTGCTTTTCAGTTTCCCCCACAGCTGGACTTCATTGAAACTCCAGGATTGAAGCCACTTGTTTCTTTATAAAGCATATAAAAACTATCCATTCTTTTAGATATACTTTTGGATCTTATATGACATTACTAAATGATCCAAACTTTTTACACTCTTTGACTCTTGTCATTTCCCCTTCAAATTTATACGTTAATAGAGGAAGAGCAAGGAGGAACCAGTGCTTAGAAAGCCTTCCTATATAATAAAAGTCTAATATACAAATTGACCGAATGGTGGACTAATGGGTCGCTATGAAGCACACTGACCTACTCCAGAGGTTGTCAATCACATAACCTGAAACATGATTGTCACCTTTTTGAGTAGAGTAATGCACATCTTGTAAGATATATGTGGTGGATAAGGGGGTAAGTGCATATAACTGCATACATTGAGCTGCCCTTTATTGAGTCCACACACTATCTTCCCACTATCGGGCTATCTCAGTTGACTCCTAAGCAGGTCTTAAGGAGCAAGACCTAAGGAATGAGTGCTTCTATCTAATGGTGGTTTTCAGGGATTTATATATCCTTGTGTTAAGGAGGTGTGCCCATGCAGGGAAGTAATTTAGCTAATTGCATATTTTACTAAATACACCTATCTCCCTCTCTACATTTGTGGTGAGGATGTGGCTTTCCCTTTTTGTGCACTCAGAGCTTCTACAGTTGACAGAACCCAAGTACTTCTGCCCCACTCTTTCCTAGAAATATTCCTTATAGTTCCCTGATTTTTGCTTTTCCTCTGGGGTTTTTCAAATTGCTATCTCAGGATTGAAGGTAAGTTTTCACTTTATTTCTTGGAAAAATATATAAACTTACTTCCAAAGTAAATGTATGTAAATACATGCATATTTTAAAAACATTTTTAAAAAATATATGTTTATATATATCTATATCAATTATTTTTAATTCACCTTAACATAGGGGTTAAGAAAATGCTGAGAAAATTTAATTTGGTTAATCTATTTAGCATTTTAATTTTCAAAGTCTGTGAAGGGATGAAGGGAGGAGAAGGTATTCATCTCAGATCTATTGAGAATTATGCTGTCTTTTCCCTTCCACATTCATTGAGTTGTTCCTTCTTTTATATATATATATATATATATATATATATATATATATATATATATATATATATATATATATTTTTATTGATTTCAGAGAGGAAGGGAGAGAGAGATAGAAACATCAATGATGAGAATCATTGATTGGCTGCCTCCTGCACGCCCCCTACTGGGGATCGAGCCCGCAACCCCAGGCATGTGCCCTTGACCGGAATCGAACCTGGGACCCTTTGCTCCGCAGGCCAACGCTCTATCCACTGAGCCAAACCAGCTAGGGCGAGTTGTTCCTTCTTAATTCAAGGTCTTCTCAAAGGAAAAAAAAAAAGAGTCACAGAGCAAAGATGGATGACACTACTTTCTTAGAGACTATATATAGGTCTGGTTTAAGAAAATACCTCTTAAGAACAGAGAGCAGTAACTGGGAAGCAGGTTGTATACATTACAGTGCTGGGAAATGGGGATGGGGAGCCTTCATCCTGATGCCCCCTCCCAGATGAGTTGCCATAAATCACATCATATTAGTGCATTAAATGGGCAAGTGGAAGTGTGTGGAATTTTGCCATCATCTCAAATCAGTTACATATTGTACCCCACTCTAAATCTTGGGGAAAATTTAGATTATGACCATAGGAAGGAGGTTTCGTTATTTTAACTCCTAATATTACTACATGACTACCTATATAAACTCAGTGAGTGTCTATTACTCAGGAGTTCTTCTCCTCTCTCTTGAGCTCTAGGGGTTTCCCTGGGCAGAAAGTTTCACTTCCCCAGATATGTGCCAGGCAGAGACACTGGTGGCCATTGCAAATTGTTCTCAGATTTGATTGTGCGCTTATTTTAGAAAAGGTACAAGAGTATATGTGTGCCGAAACACGTTTGGCTCAGTGGATAGAGCGTCGGCCTGCGGACTCAAGGATCCCAGGTTCGATTCCGGTCAAGGGCATGTACCTTGGTTGCCGGCACATCCCCAGTAGGGGGTGTGCAAGAGGCAGCTGATCGATGTTTCTCTCTCATCGATGTTTCTAACTCTCTATCCTTCTCTCTTCTTCTCTGTAAAAAATCAATAAAATATTAAAAAAAGAGTATATGTGTGAGTGTATGTGTATTGTTCATAATTTAGTTAAATTGTTCACATACATACTGTATTTGAATTTGGTTTGAGCTTTAAGATTGGTTTTTGTTAGTGATATTATTTATTTGACAATTGGTACCTGGTTTTATTATTTGTTTGTTTATTTGCTTTTTTGTGAATATCTATATTATAAAGAGGTAATATGCAAATTAAGCCTGGACTCTGTAGTGGGTCGTGACCAGATAGGAGGAGGCTGCGCATGCAGGTGACGCCCAGAGCGGAGACTGAGACAGAGGAAGGGGGGCCTGCCCAAGCCAGTGCAGTGGCTCAGGCAGCCCTGGAGCTGACACAGGCAGGGGGCCTGGGGGACGCTGCGAGTTAGGGACGGGTCCCAGCCCCACGTGGAATGCCTCCTCACACTGCGGGAGGCGGGGCACCTCCTCTCGCAATTTCAATCGTGTGCTGGGCCTCTAGTTTGCTTATAAATGTGCATTCATTTACAGAGTCTCTGTGTATATGTTTTCTAAATTTGGCCTTTGATTTTTAATTAGTGTTGTTGTTTTTCAGTGTGCATGACATTTTGGGTTGTCATTGTTTGCTTCTGTGATTAAGGATTTTTTTTAGATAGAATTCTGGTTAGTTCAGTATCTTGTTTTTGGTTTTGGGATGTGTATATTTAATTATTTGTTTTGGCTTAAATTTGTTTTCTTTGTTCCTGATTTGGTTTTGATGTATGTGTTTTGTTTGATTTGTTCTGTGAGGTACTTTAGAGTGTTAGTTGTGGTTGTATTTCTGTGTGTATGCCTTATGTGTGCACTTTCCTTCTTTTTTTTAAAACTTGTATGAGTTTTGTTTGGTGGGTTTTTCTATTTTTTTCCCTTTAATATTTAATGCTATGTGGATCTTTTAAAGTTTTCTTTTGCAGGTATTTAGGTGTGTTTATTGTTTTTTAGTTTGTGCAAGTTTTGAGAGTTCCTTCGGGTTTTGTATATTTTGCCTTGGTGTTTGTGTATACTTGCATGGTTTGGTATTTCCAGTATAATTTCTTATAATATAGTTATGTATTGAGTTTGTTTGGACTTTGTTGTAGTGTCATTTTTAAAATCCTGTTTATTGATCTTCACTTATGTGGAGAATTGTTGATAAGGATTTTTTTCAAATTTTATGCATTTTGTTTCATTATTAATTTATTTTTGCCTTGTTCTGTTAGATTTTTCTTAAGTTTTGGTACATTGGGTTATAAATTGGTTAGAGATGGATTATTTGTGCTGCATGTTGATTTATTTTTAGCTTATACGGTATTTGTTTTTTATTTGTGGTAATGAGTGTGTGTTAGGAGATTTTTGTATTAAGGGATAACTTTATTTTGGGAAATGACTTTATTTTATTTTTGGTTATTTAAGTTCTTTACACTTCCATTTACAAAACATTATCCTATATAATAAAGAGGTGATATGCAAATTGACCATCACTCCAACACATAAGATAGCCGCCCCCATGTGGCCAAAGATGGCTGCCACAAGATGGCCAGCAGGAGAGGGTGGTTGTGGGCGATCAGCCCAGCATGGGAGGGAAATTGGGAGAGACCAAGCCTGCAAGGGAGGGCAGTTGAGGGTGACCAGGACAGCAGAGGAGGGCTGTTGGGGGGTACCAGGCCTGCAGGGGAGGGCAGTTGGGAGCAACCAGGCCTGCAGGGGAGGGCAGTTAAGGGGAACCAGGCCTGCAGGGGAGGGCAGTTGGGAGGGACAAGGCCTACAAGGAGGGCAGTTGAGGGGGATCAGGCCTGCAAGGGAGGACAGTTACGGGTGACCAGGCTGGCAAGAGAGTGCAGTTAGGGGTGACTGGGTCAGCAGGGGAGTGCAGTTGAGGGAGACCAGGCCTGCAGGGGAAGGCAGTTAGGAGCAATCAGTCCAGCAGGGGAGCAGTTAGGCTTTGATAAGGCTGGCAGGGGAGTGGTTAGGGGGTGATTAGGCTGGCAGGCAAAAGTGGTTAGGGGCAATAAGGCAGGCAGGCAGGCAAGCGGTTGGGAGCCAGGAGTCCTGGATTGTGAGAGGGATGTCCGACTGCCCATTTAGGATCGGGCCTAAACGGGCAGTCGGACATCCCTTGAAGCATCCCAGATTGGAGAGGGTGCAGGCTGGGCTGAGGGACACCCCTACCCCCATGCACGAATTTCATGCACCAGGCTTCTAATTAAGATATAATTTAAAGTCTACATCTAGTTAACAAAAAGATAAGCAACTGAATGAGAGAAGAAGTTAATATCTAAAATTTACAAAAAATTAATTTAAAAAAGCCCACAATTCAATTAAAAAGTAGGAAGAAGACATGAATAGACAGTTCTCCAAACAGGACATACAGCTGGCCAGTAGACATGTGTAAAAATGCTCAATGCCACTATTCATCAGATAAATGCAGATTAAGACCACAATGAGATATCATCTCACAACTGTAAGAATGGTTATCATCAATAAATCAATAAATAACAAGTGTTGGTAAGGATAGGAAACAGTTGTGCACTGTTGGAAGGAATGTGTATTAATATAGCCACCATGGAAAACAGTTAAGAGGATCCTGAAAAATGGAAGTGCCTTATGACCCAGCGATTCCATTTCTGGGTTTACAATCTGAAGAAACCAAAAACAATAATTTAAAAGAATATATGCACCCCTATGTCTATTGCAGCATTATTTACAATAGCCAAGATATGGAAGCAACCCAGTGCCAATCAATACACTAGTGGATAAAGAGGTGGTATATATATAATGGAATATTACTCAGACATAAAGAAGAATGAAATCTTACCATTTGTGACAACATGGATGGACCTAGAGGGTGTAATGTTAAGTGAAATAAGTCAGTCAGAGAAAGACAAATATTATATGATCTCATTTATAATGGAAATTAATAAACAAAATAAACAAAATAGAAACAGACTCAGAGAACAGTGTGATGGTTGACAGAGGGTGGGGTACTGGGGGGCTGAGTTATAAAGGTGAAGTGATTGAGAAGTACAAATTGATAGTTATAAAATAGTCCCAGGGATAGAAATTAAAGCATAAGGAATACAGTCAGTAATATAATAACTATGTATGGTGCCAGGGGGTGATGGAAATATCAGGGACCACTTTGTAAAGTACGTGATTGTCTAACCACTATGTTGTACACCTGAAACTAAAACGAAATAATATTGAGTGTAAACTGTAATTGAAAAATAAAAATTTAAATTAAATATATGGATGAAGTATACAATTTATTACATTCTGGCATATTTATACACTCATGAAATGATTACTACAATAAAAATAGGTAACATTATCCATCATTTTCAAAATATTTCTCCTGCTCCTTAATGATCCCTCATTCTTTTCCCTCCCCTTAACACTGCATAACCAGGTAAACACTAATCTACTTTGAGTCAGTAGAAATTAGATTTTATTTTCCATATTTTAATCAAAATGGAATCATAGAGTATATCAGTTTATTTTATTCAGTATATTTTGTTTAAATTGATCCATATTTTTCTGTGAATCAATAGTTCATTTATTTTTATGGCTGAATATTAATTATTTCATTGTGTGGATACCCCACATTTGTTTTTTAATAAATCACCTCTAAATGTGCATTTGTATCCAGTTTGGAGTGATTTTGAGCCTTGGTGTAAAATATCTGTATGGAAAATACTTTAATTCTCTTTTAAAACCTGAGTTTTATATATAATATAGTAGACACATGTCTATCTTTTAAAAAATATTGTACTGTTTTACATTCCACCTACTAGTTTATGAGAGCTCCAGTTGCTCTACATCTTTGCTGGTACTTTATATTGACTATCTTTTTAATTTTAGCCATTCAAATAGTTGTGTTCTGGTGTTTTCTTTCTTTTTTCTTTATTGATTAAGGTATTACATATGTGTCCTGATGTTTTCTTAATTTGCATTTTCCTATTTGCAAATTATATATTTTTGTGTGATTAATCCCCATTCCCTATATCTCTTTTGGTGAAGAGCCTATTCAAAATATTGTGCCCATTTTTAATTGTGTTTGATTTCTAATTAATGAGCATTGAGAGTTCTTTATAAATTTATATATAAGTCCTTTATCAGATATGTGATTTTGTACCATGTAGGGTTCCTTTTAATTCTCTTCAACAATATCTTTCAAAGAGCAAAAGAATTTTATTTGGATGAGGCCCAAGTTTTCAGTTTGTTCTTTTATGGATAAGATACTATATCACATCTAAAAATTTTTTACCTAACCCAAAATTGGAGAGGAACCTGTCTGACTTAATTTAGTATCTTGCCCTCAAGTTCCATACATATTGTTGCAAGTGGCAAGATTTTCTTATTTTTATGGCTGAATAATGATCTATTGTATTATACACCACATATTCTATATCAATTTATCCATTGATGAGCACTTAGTTGGCTTTCATGTCTTAGCTATTGTAAATAATGCTGCAATTAATTTTGGGGCACAGGATATCTTTTGAAATTAATGTTTTTGTTTCCTGTGAATAAAAACCCCAGAGGTGAGATTGCTAGAACATATAGTAGATCTATTTTTAAATTTTCTATGAAACTCCATCCTTTCTTCATAGTGTCTGCATCAATTTACATCCCCACCAACAGTGCACCAGAGTTTCCTTTTCTTCACATCCTTAACACACTTATGTGATATCTTTTTGATAAAGTCATTCTAAGAGATGTGAATTGATATCTCATTGTGATTTTGATTTGCATTTCCCTGATGATGTACCTATTGGCCATTAGTATGTTTATTTTTTGGGGAAAATGTCAATTTAGACTTTTTACCCATTAAATTGGATTATTTGTGCTTTGTTTGTTGTGCGTTTTGTTGTGTGTTTTTTTGTTGTTGTTATTATTGTTTTATTTTTTGGGTGTTTTTTGGGGGAGGGTTATTGGGTTAAGTTCCTTATATGTTTGTGATATTAATTCCTTAACAGATATGTGGTTTACAAGTATTTTCTTTTATTCTATAGGTTGCCCTTTAAATTTATTTTTCCTATGCTGTCTAGAATCTTTTTTAGTTTGATGTATTTCCACTTGTTTATTTTAACTTTTGTTGCCTATGCTTTTGATACCTTATTAAAAAAAATCATTGCCAACACTAATGTAAAGGAACTTTCCCCTGTTTTTTTGTTTTTGTTTTGTTTTTTTGTTTTTAATCCTAGGAGTTTTATGGTTTCAAGTCTTACATTTAAGTTTTTATCCATTTTAATTTTTGAGCGTGGTGTAAGGTATGGGTTCAATTTCATTATTTTGCATGTGAATATCCAGTTCTCCCAGCACCATTTAGTGAAGAAACTATCCTTTCTTTCATCATTGTGTGTTCTTTCCACTCTTGCCAAATATTAACTGTGTATATGGGATTATTTCTTGGTTCTCTTCTGTTCTTTTAATGTATGTGCCTGTTTTTATACCAGTTCTCTTGCTAATTTTTGAGGTATCACTCTTAACCCATACCTCTCACATAAGAATAAGTATGTACCAACCCCTGGACTGCAGCACAAACAGTGAGTATCATCTATACCTAATAAGTGCTCGGTTGCAACAGGAACTCCTTTGAAGTTTGTTTTCAGGTTTTGTTTGTGTTTATTGAGGAGTTCAGTCATTTTTAGTATGTATGATTTGATATTTTTCTATTTTTGTGTGTGAGAAATGTTATGGCTCTTTAAATTTGTTTATTTTTAACTTTTTATGTATAGAATTATTGTTTTGTTCTTTATCTTTAAATTTTTTTCTGCATTATTGTATTTATTGTTTTCTTTGCTGTTTTGGGTTTGTTTTCTGTGGGGTTTTGTATATTTGAATTTGTTGTATTTTGTGCATCTTTTTACTGCTCTATTAATTGGTGGTTTTTAAATGTGCATTGTTTAGAATTTTGAGTAGTATTTTTAAATTTTTATTGCTTGCACTGCACTGTTTTGTGTCGATTATCTTTGGTTTGTTTCATTATCTGAATTGTTATTTGCATGTGTTGCTTTGTCTGCATTTTGACTTTCAAGTATATAATATTGCTGCTTCTTCTGTTGTTATAGATCTCCAACTCTGACCAGAAGATGCCAAGACAAAACCCATATAGTGGTGTAAGGAGGAATCAAGATGTGAAGAAAAAGGTAATTCTGCCCAGCACTGTTCCAAATGAGCTGTATCAGGTCTGCAATGTCTAGATACAGTGATTGAGTTGTGTGGTCCTTTCTACTTAAAAACTGATTTTTGGGAAATACAAAAGTAGTTTTTAATGCTCTAACTATATCAAATTGAAAACAAGCAGAGCAATGTAGGTAAGTATTCTAAGTTTAAAATGAAAAGTGAAAAGGAAAGAAGGAAGGTTTATTTTCTCTCAGTTCTCAAATCTGTCCTATTAAATGTGCTGTGGTTGAGGGGTAGGCACTCAGGAAAAGGAAAAAAAAAAGAGTAACATAGTGATTGTTTTCCAGGTCTTTTGGGGATATTCTGTTAATTCATTATTGACTGGTCTTTTGGGGATATTCTGTTGATTCCTTATTGACTGAGAGTGTTGTGGTATTGATAGAACTGGCATACTGAGGGAATGTTGTTGGGGTTTGGGCAGGATCACCATCTCCAACTATGCTGTGTGCAGTGCTCCACTTCAGGAGGTGCCACTCATGTAGCTAACAATATGATTGGCATCTCTTAAAGTGAGGTAATGCACAACAGATACAGCATTGGATCTGGCCCTGGGATAGGATATAGTGGTTACTTGTACACAGTTGTTATTTCTTAAAACTTGGAATCATCCACTTAATACTCGCTGGTTTAATTCATTGGACCTTTTTCTTTTTTAGTTTATTTTTATTGTTAAGAATATTAGAGATGTCCTTCCTTCCCTCCCAACTTACCCCCCTCCCCTCACCCACCCCCTCCAGAGGCATTGGACATTTTAAGGAGCCTTCTAAAATCTAGTGAAAAAGGGTCCCAGGAAAAGCCTCATCTGTAGGTTTTTCAGGACTTTATATCACGTTGTTAACCTTCAGCTATGCTGTGTTCAGTGCCCTACTCAGGAAGGCATCATTCACATAAATTGATACATGAATGGCACCTTCTGAGTAGCGCAATGTGCAACATGGACAACATTTGTGGTGGCATTGATAATGATAGAGCTTTAGTCACTTTATAAATTCACTTCCTGCCTTCAAAATTTCTAAAATGTTTACACCTGTTAGTTTACTTTACAGTATACAAAACTTCTTTTTCCATAGCCAAAACACCCTCCTGCCCTACCCTGCTAAACCCCAAATTCATTTATGGAGTGTTGTTGTCTCCTTCCTCAAGGTTTGGATGATCCTCAGTTCCTCTGAATATTATTGTGTATCCTTGATGATGTCATCATATCAATATATATGTATGTATCCTATGTAATAAAGAGCTAATATGCTAATTAGACCAAACAGCAGAATGACCATCCTGACGACCTTCCAGAAAAAGCCAGGGCTGCGAGGGCCGAGCTCCTTTTATGAATTTCATGCATCAGGCCTATAGTATATATATATAAAGGATAATATGCTAATTAGACCAGGTCGACCGGACATCTTCTGGATGTCCGACTTCCTTCCGGACAAAGCCACAGTGGCGGGGGCTGAGGCCGAGGCAATTAGGGGTGATCAGGCCAGCAGGGGAGCAGTTAGGAGGTGATCAGGCTGGCAAGCAGAGGCGGTTAGGGGCGATCAGGCAGGCAGGCAGGCAGAGGCGGTTAGGGGTGATCAGGCAGGCAGGCAGGTGAGCAGTTAGGAGCCAGTGGCCCCAGATTGTGAGAGGGTGACCGACAGCTGGTTTAGGCCTGATCCAGGATGGGGCCTAAACCAGCAGTTGGACATCTCCTGAGGGGTCCTGGATTGGAGAGGGTGCAGGCTGGGCTGAGGGGAGAGACGCCCCTCCATGCACGAATTTTATATATATACTAGAAGCCCGGTGCACAAAATTCATGCACGGGGGTGGTGGGGTCCCTCAGACCAGTCTGCACCCTCTCCAATCTGGGACCCCTTGGGGGACGTCTGACTGCTGGTTTAGGCCCAATCCCCAGGATCTGGCCTAAACTGACAGTCAGACATCCCCCTCACAATCCAGGATGGCTGGCTCCTAACTGCTCACTTGCCTGCCTGCCTGATCGCCCCTAAATGCCCCCCCCTGCCAGCCTGATCACCCCTAACTGCCCTCCCATGCCAGCCTGGTCGCCCCACATAGCCTGCTGTTCAGTTGTTTGGTTGTCCTTCACTAACCCCCTTGCTGGCTTAGTCACCCCCAACTGCTCCCCCACCCTGCTGGCCTCCTCGCCCCTAACCATCTCTGCCTTGGCTCTGCCACCATGGTTTTGTCTGGAAGGACATCTGGTCACCTGGTCTAATTACCGTATTACCCTTTTATTAGTATAGATATGCATTGATTTCAGAGAGGAAGGGAGAGGAAGAGAGAAACATCAATGATGAGAGAGGATCATGGATCGGCTGCCTACTGCACACCCCACACTTGGGATCTGCAACCCGGGCATGTGCCCTGACTGGAATTGAACCATGACCTCCTGGTTTACAGGCTGATGCTCAACCACTTTGTCACGTCGGCTGGGCTCAAAGTGTCATCTTTAGACCCTGAGACAGAGGAGACTATAACTGTTTTCCGAAGAAGCTGAGTCTGTGCGCTGCGTTGGGGAAGGGAGGAGGGACCAGGGAAACCTAACAGGTCCTGGGCCCCCACCTGGGACAGTTCCCTGCTCCTCTGCCTCCTCCCAGGTCAGCAGGTGCACAGATCAGGAGCCCGGCTGACCCGGAGTGGTCCTCAGCAGTCACAGCTGGTGCATAGTGATGCAGGCGTCAGCACTTCTCACTTGTTTATTCTCCTGATTCCTCACCTCAGGACGTACCCCCACAACCCTCACCCTGTCTCCCAGTTTGCTCCCCAGCCATAGCTTCCCTTTCCTGGGCCCCCTGAACGGCAATGCCAGATGACTCTGTCCTAGTCTCCCCAGCCCCCGCCCACTCCCATCAGCAGCCATTGTCACTGGTGTGAGTACCTTGGGCTCTGAGCCAGAGCTGGGGTGCACCGGGGATGAAGATGTGAGGAGAGGAGGGGTGGGCAGCCATGAGCATGGCACACACACTCTTCCTAGCCAAGGTCCCACCAAAGCCCTTCGGAAGGCTTGTTAGCATGTTCCCAATCACTGTGAATGGAAACCTTATTGTAAAGTTTAATTCCTTCGCTGCCTGACTCAGTCTCCCAGCCCTGGAGCTCCCTTGTGCCTCAAATTCCATCAGACCCCAATCTCCACCATGAAGGGAGTGGTGCCTGTGTGCACGCATGTGTGCGTGCAGTCAATGTATCTGTGGGCCTAAGCCACAGGTACCCAGTGCCCTCACTTCCTGAATGTGGATTTAACCCCATCGCTCAGAAGGGACAGGACCTGGGGGCCAGGATGGCCAGCTCCCCCATCAGCTGCAGAGGAGAGAAAGGTGCCCCAACTGGGAATGAACCCACACCTAGATACATGCCCGACCTGGGATCGAACCCACAGCCCTTGGATGCCCGTGATGATGCTTCCCCAGCCCGGCCACCGTTCCGGGAAAGGCCATATTGTTGCATCCCCTTCGACAGGAGGTTGGCCGTGGCCTCAGAGCCTGACAGACAGAGCCGAGCCAGGTTCCCTGCAGACAGCACGCCTTTCCCAGACTTCCCTTTAGACAGCGAGTTGGGGTTGTGTTGTTTTCTTTGTCTGCCTCTCCAGGTGCGGCCCTCTTTCTGTTCCTCTGTGCAGAACCAGGGGGCTCCTGGGTCCCCCTCACACTCGGCCTCTCATTGCTCCAGCCACAATCAGAGGGCCCGGCTGCCCAGGGGACAGTCCAGGATGCTGCTGGACTCTGCTCTGCTGCTGAGGAATTTATCGCCTGTCCTTGGAGTGTGGAAAGTGGGGTTCATTTCTCAGAGTGCTGCTAGCCCATGGGTATGAACCCCCCAAATCTTCATGTCCTGCTCAGAGAGGGAGAGAAGCCAGTATGGCCGGACAGGACTGTGCCTGGCAGCCCCCTGCGGCCTCCTCCTCCTCGCAGGTGGGGAGCTGAGCTGGGCGCCAGGAGGGAGCAAAGTTATGCAGCTGCAGGCCAGCCCTCGAGGACTCCCTTCGGTTCCCACAAAGCTATTGAAGTGCTTAATTTCCTCCTGAAGAGACACAAACAGATGCAAACTTCTGTAAACACTTTAGGAATGAATCTAGTGCATTTGGCCTCTCAGCGGTGCTCAATGGCCAACAGGAAAATGTCTAATTAGTGCAAGTGGGAAGAACGGTCCCCTGGACCCTTTCCATTGCCCCATGGCTCCTTTCCAAGAAGCTCAAAGGGCCTTTGTCTGCTGGGTCACCCTCTCTCGAGCTTTTATGCTTGGATCTATGGAGAGTGGGGGGCGGGGGTAGATGGGCTGTGTTGTCAACCGTCTGCAGAACCCAGGCCACTTGGGTAGGCTGCGTGGGTAGGCCCAGAGCAGCGGGGGGGAGGGGGGCGGGGCATCCCAGACCCCAGCCACTCAGAACCAGCAACAGGCCACTTGGTGCTGGCATGGCTGCCCTGCTCCCGGCCGCTCGGAGCCTGCATAAGTAAATTAAGCTGCCATCTTTGCGAGTTAATTTGCATACTCACTCCTGATTGGCTGGTGGGCATTGTGGAGGTACGGTCAATTTGCATCTTTTTCTTTTATTAGTGTAAATATATATACACACACACTAGAGGCCCGGTGCCATGGCTTCCCTCACAGCCCCGGCTTCATCCAGAAGGATGTCCAGTCTAAATAGCACATTACTCTTTTATTATATATATATATATATATATATATATATATATATATAAACATACACACACACACACACACACACTCACACTGCTATCTATATAGATTGATATTGATTTATTATAAAAATTTGGTTCACATTATTAAAGAGAGTGTTAAATAGTAAGATGTTAAGTCCCCAGATCTGCAGGATGAGCCAGCAAGCTGGAGATCCAAGAGAACCAATGGTTAGTACCAGTATGAAAGCTGGCAGGCTTGAGACTTTGGAAGAGTCAATGTTTCAGATCAACCATAAAGATAGGATAAAACTAATGTCTTAGCTTTAAGGCAGTCAGACAGGATGGATTATCTTGTACTCAGTAAAGAGTGACTCTTTTTATATTTAGGTCTTTAACTGATTTGCTGAGGTCCACCAACATTAGGAAGGCCAATCTTCACCCAGACCAAATATCTGATCACAATATGGCCCAGTCAAGTTGACACATAAAAGTAACCATCACAAGTCCACCCCTTGTCAACTGGAAA
Source organism: Eptesicus fuscus (assembly GCF_027574615.1). NCBI lineage: Eukaryota > Metazoa > Chordata > Mammalia > Chiroptera > Vespertilionidae > Eptesicus > Eptesicus fuscus. The sequence goes on from NC_072473.1 coordinate 96,410,130, forward strand.
CCCATATGCATCTCCATAATTATACTTAACCTCCAAATGAAGACAATAACAAGGTCATAACTCCGCCTAACATGCATACAACTGAATATACACTAAATCCTTCCCCAGAAGAGGATTGATGTTTACTCTTCTCCTTGATATCTTGTAACTGAAATATTATGATGTAAAGTTTAAAATATTTTATTACTAAAGTTAGTACATCTTACTTTACAAGCTTGAGGGATAAGAAATGGAAGAAAACAAACATATTTGTTGTACAATATCCACAAATCCTATTTAATAAAAGAGTAATATGCAAATTAACCATCACTCTGCTACAAGCTACGCCCACAAGCCATGCTCACCAGCCAATCAGGAGCAAATTTGCAAATAAACCCAACCAAAATGGCTACCACCACAGAGAGCAGGAGGGAGGCTTGGGTTTCCCCAGCAATGGAGGAAGCCAAGCTTTCCACCTGCCCTTGCCAGCCTAGGCCTCTGCTTAAGGCTACAAAGTTTCAATTATAGAAGATACATAAGCCCAACAGAAATGGCTGCTGCCATGTAGCAAGCAGAAGGCTTGGCTCTGCTCCAGGCTACAAAGTTTCAATTGTAGAAGATAAATAACCCCCAGATACCAGGGCCTCCACTTGTGTCGCCAGGGGGCGTGGCTGGCCTGCAAACCACCACAGGCCCCTCGCCCAGGCCACCCCATGGCACAAGGGAACCCACCCAGCCTGATCTGGGACACCCTTCAGGGCAAACCACCAGCCCCCACTCGTGCACCAGGCCTCTATCCTATCTAATAAAAGAGTATTATGCAGCTTGACCATCACTCCAACACACAAGATGGCTGCTCCCATGTGATCAAAGATCCTATTCCCATGTGGACACAAGATGGCCACCGCAAGATGGCCAGCAGGAGAGGGCAATTGGGAGGGACCAGGCCTGCAAGGGAGGGCAGTTGGGGGCAATCAAGCCTGCAGGAGAGGGCAGTTAGGGGTGACCAGGCCGGCAGAGGAGGGAAGTTGGGGGTGACTGGGCATGCAGGGAAGGGCAGTTGAGGGGGACCCAGGACTGCAGGGGAGAGCAATTGAGGGGGACCAGGCCTAGTATATTCATAACAAAATAAGGAGGAAATATCACAATTTCACATTTCTGTAACTGGTTACATGGTTTCAGCTGTTATTTATAACTACTTTCTTCTATTCATTCTGTATTCCCTTTGCTTTCAGGGAGCACATCAGCTGGTCATGGTTCTTTACATTGTAGGGTGACCCAAACCTTCTTCCCTGAAGGGTTTGGGCCATTAGTATCCCTGCTTGTATTGATTTCATTGTTGTAGTTTTCCATTGACCTTAATCACAGGACATGGTAATAGTAAAAGATGCCCTAAGGAATCTCCTATGTTCCAGACATACTCTTCCTTACCTCCATTGTGGAGTAGTAGTCCAATTCCTCTTTGGTAATCTGGATCTATCACCCTAGAAAGCACAGTAACTCCCCTCTCAGAACTTTAGATACTTAGGAAATATTGTGTTGGCTTTTCTTTTTCTGTATTTTGGGATATTTCTTTATGACATTACTAAAGGCCCGGTGCATGGATTTGTGCACCAGTGGGGTCCTTTGGCCATGCCTGTGGGGATCGGGTCGAAACTGGCTCTCCAACATCCCTGAAGGGGTCCTAGATTGTGAGAGGGTGCAGGCCAGGTCTAAGGACCCCACCAGTGCACAATCAGGGCTGGGGAGGAACCTTGGAAGGGTTCCAGGGTGTGCCCGGCCTGTCTGGCCCAGTCCTAATTAGGGCCGGTCGAGGCCATCTTGCCCAGTCCTGAAAGGGGCACATTGGGACTGGCTGGCCGGAGAGGGACCGCAGGAGGGCTCCAGGGCATGCATGCCCTGTCTTGCCCAGTCCCAATCAGCTGGACCTCAGCAGCAAACTACCCTACCAGTTAGAGAATCTGTCCCCTGGTGGTCAGTGCATGTCATAGCAACTGGTTGAATGGTCCAATTGTTGGACACTTAGCATATTAAGCTTTTATTATATAAGATAGCCAGGGGAAGTTCCTATCACCCACCTTAGATCTGTGGTGCAGCCATTAGGCTCTAGAGACTGACATCACACTCTCCACACCCTCTAAATCAGTGGTTCCCAACCTTTTCTGGCCATGCCCCATCTAAAATCTGATGCCCTCCCTGTGACATATAATTCTTATTATTCAAAAAGTGAACTCTTATTCATGTGGCATCCATGAAAGAGAAAAATAAAAGAACAAAAGGACAGTTGAAGTACTGAGGAAGAATTCACTAAGAAATAGTTAAAAAATAATAATAATATGAAGTGATATGAAAAATTACCAAATAAAATTTCAAAACATATAATAGAGAACTGAAATGCATAAATAAGTCACAATATATATTTGTATACTGTATATGAGGCCTCTAGAATTATTTGAAATGCAAAAAATTCATTGTTAATAACTTATTCTGACATTACCCCCCTTAAAAATTAAATTGTCCCCCTGTGGGGTGTGTAACCCATGTTGGGAACTACAGGATTTATAGTTAAATCCAGCTTTGTGGCACAGAAGTTCTACACAAAGAAAAGTAATGTAGGACATTGAGACTGTCATTTCTGAACTCCTGCCTGAAGTGGCTGACTTTATTTGGAGCAACCCAAGTGCCCATCAATAGACTAGTGGATAAAGAGGAAATCCTACATAATAAAAGGGTAACATGCAAATTGACCACACCTTTGCTACACCCAAGCCACGCTCACCAACCCAAGCCACGTCCACCAGCCAATCAGGGCGAGCATGCAAATTAACCCAGCCAAGATGGCGGTTAATTTGCATACATAGGCGCCCTGAGCGGACCGCCTATGGCAGAGGCTTTTGGCCTGGTGCCAGAGCAGAGCCCCTGCAATCGATCGCTGGGAGCTGGGTATGTGCTCAGGCACCAGGCCAAAAGCCTATGGTGGAGGCTTTTGGCCTGGTGCCGGAGCAGACCCCTGCAATCAATTTCAGGGAGCTGGGGTTTGCTTCAGCCTGGTGCACGAGCGGACCCCCTGTGATCAATCGCCTAGGCAGGGAGCTGGCGGTCTGCTTTCGGCCTGGGCAGGAGCAGACCCCCAGCGATTGATCGCAGGGAGCTTGGTAGGACATCAGTAGGACATCCCCTGAGAGCTCCCAGTATGTGAGAGGGGGAAGGTTGGGCTGAGGGACCCCCGACCCCCAGTGCACGAATTTCATGCACCAGGCCCCTAGTACATATATAAAATGGAATATTATTAAGCTATAAAAAGAATGAAATCTTACCATTTGTGACAACATAAATGGATTTAGAGAATATTATGCTAAGTGGAATAAATCAGTCAGAAAAAGCTAAGAACTATATGATTTCACTCATGTGATTTATGAAACTGAAACTTCTGAACACAAATGGAAGTGTCGTTGTTGCCAGAGGGAAGGGTGTGGGGCATGAAAGGGGTCCTAATATATGGTGATAGGAGAAGATTTGACTTTGGGTGGGGGTACACAATGCAATATACAGATCTTATAACACAGAAACACACACCTGAAACCTATATGTCATATTAACCAATGTCACTCCCATAAATTTAACAAAATAAACTTATTTGGTAAAAAATACACATTTCTATTAAGTTTTTTTTACATAAATTTATAACATTTCAAAATTTAAAAAAAAAGAAATATTACATACACCATGATTCCATTTATATGATATTCTTCAAAAGATAAACTTATGTTAATGAAGAGTACATGAATCATTCCAGGGTTTAGAAATGGAAGAATGTGAAACTACAAAATGATAACACGAGGAATGCATCCAATGCAGCTATTCTTTATCTTGATAGTTGTGACATTTCCTGAAATCTATACATGTGTTAAAATCATAGGACCAAATATATATACACAAAATTTCAATTTTACTGCACATTATTTTTTATCTATATGCTCTTAGTGTATGCAGATTTTTATTATTTTTAATTTTTAAAGACTTTAATTTTTAGAGTGGTTTAGGTTCTCAGCAAAATTGAGAGGAAGATAAAGGAATTTCACATATACCGCCTGCCCCCACCCATGCATAAACTCCATATTTTCAACATCACTCAGCAGAGTATTACATTTCTTACAACTAATGACACTATTCATACATAATTGGCACATAAAGTCCATAGATTACCTCAGTACATTTTTTTCTTGGTCTGGCTATGTGTGTGTGTGTGTGTGTGTGTGTGTGTGTGTGTGTGTGTGTGTGTGCTTTCTCACTTCTATAATTACAATGTATAGTAACTCACTAGGAAAATTTTATCTATTGATTGTCTGGTGGTACTCTTAAAAAATTAAATGTGTTATCCTTATAACATAAATGCAAGCCATAAAGGGAACTCCACCAAATGGCACTTGATAAGGCCATTGGATTGACTGCCATTGAGCCTTTCTTGGATAAAAAAAAAAAAAAAAAAAAAAAAAAAAAAAAAAAAAAAAAAAAAAATTGATGGTAGGAGAGGTGGTGGCTTAAAACATTATTTTTAAAGCATCTTTTATGTCTACAAATCTTCCCTTTGCATATTCTTACACAATGTCCCAGTCTTAGGTGGTCCAGGTAAATAGCCCCTGAAAAATATTTCTCAGAATGTAAAGATAGGAAAATATTATCTCACAATTATACTCCAGAGCTTGCCTTTAATATCTCATTCTCTGATAACAGGAACCTGGAGTCCTTAGAGAAATGGTTAATTTTAGAGCAAGGGAAATTTCAATACAAGGTGAGCCTTGAACAGTTTGGAGTACCAGAAATTTAAAAAGTATTTCCAAAAAGGGATTGAGCATAAGAAATGACCCAATCTGATAGAACCTCCATTTGCCAAAGCTTAACAATTTTTATGTTTGACCAGCAAAATCAATAACAATAGTATTTCATTAAAACTTAAATAATAAATCAATATCTATGAGTCCATATTGATATAGATTATTGAATAAGTAAACATATGTGGGAGAAGGTACAAACCTTCCTTAAAATAAGAATTATAAATGATATGTGAAGATATTCTTGTCTACAAGAGGTGCTTAATGCTTCTCCATTTGAGTGTGATCTGGGCCTAGTGACACATTTCTAAAACATACCATATGGAAAGTGAAAAGTAGTTACTTTATAGTACAGAAATCTGGCAAACGAATACAATTTTAAACAAGGATGTAAAGGTTAATACTACCAGTGAATGCACCTAATATGATGCAATGAGAAGGGTACTTCATCTCTATGGTATGCTTCCCCAAACTCAGAACCCTAGTCTAACTTTTTTTAAATAAGAAAAACTCAATTTAAGGGAATTCTAAAAAATGCCTGGCCAAACTATAAAAGGCATAAAAAAGAACTGAGACATTTTACTGATCAGAGGAACAGAAAAAGGAAATTAGTGGGAAAATTGATGAAATCCAAATAATGTCTATAGTATTGTTAATGTTACTGTGTCACTCTTAATTTCTGAGTGATGGTATCCTTTTCAGGAGCTGGTGATAGTTATATGAGAATTCTCTATACTAGATTTATACCTTTTGCATAAATAATAAAATTATTCCAGAATCAATGTAAGAAAAACAAAGAAACAACTAAAAAGTATACATTCAGGTCTGCTTCTGCCTTGTATATAAAACAATGAAAGGTATGGATTTCAAACTCAATGACACAAGAAAGCCAGATAAAAAACGAACTTGATTTTTCTTGAACACATTTGAGATATAAGTTTACAGATCTATTAAGTAGCTTTATTTTAAGGAAAGATAGTCCCTCCAATGAGAAGTGGGATGTGGAGCTTGGCTTACCAGTGACAGAGAGTGAAGTATCTGTACTGGCCTAGCAAGCACCCAAGGAACAAACAAAAGCAGTCTCCCACTAGGAAATAGGCATGGCACTGGAGAGAGATCCCTATGTGGCTTAGATGTGATGGATGTCAGAGATCAGTTGTAAAGCAGGAGCACTGAGAAAAATCCTCTGAAACCTAGACATCACCCTAAGAACAAAACCATGCTAGAAGACTTTAAAGCCTGATTGCATTTATGCTAACTACCATCCTATCTAATAATAGACAAATATGCAAATTGACCATACCTCTGACACACCCACAAGCCACACTCACAAACCACGCCCACCATCCAATCAGAGCGAGCATGCAAATTAACCCAAACCAAGATGGCTACAGCCACAGAGAGCAAGGTTTTCTAGGTAACAGAGGAAGCCAAGCTTTCTGCCAGCCATTGCAGGCCTAAGCCTCCACTCAAGCTACAAAGTTTCAATTATAGAAGGTAAACAAATTCAAACAAATGGCGGCAGAATGGAGCTTGAGAGAGCAGGCCAGGGTTGCCGGCTGCAACAGGGGAAGCAAAGCTTTCCACACACCCTGGCTGGGCTCACCCGCTTAAGGCAACAAAGTTTCAATTATAACCCCAACTCAAATGGCTGCGGGCCTTGGAGGGAATAGCAGGCTTGGCTCTGCTCCAGGCTACAAAGTTTCAATTGTAGAAGGAAAATAAATTCCAGATACCAGGGCCTCCGCTTGCATTGCCAGGGGGCGTGGCCAGCCTGCAAACCACCACAGGCCCCTTGCTCAGGCTGCCCCACGCCCCAAGGAAACCCCACCCTGATCAGGGACACCCTTCAGGGCAAACCAGCTGGCCCCCACCCCTGTACCAGGCCTCTATCCTATCTAATAAAAGAGTACTATGCAAATTGATCATCACTGCAACACACAATATAGCTGCCCCCATATGGTCAAAGATCCTGCCCCCATGGGGACACAAGATGGCCAACAGGAGAGGGCAGTTGGGAGGCACCCGGCCTGCAAGGGAGGGCAGTTGGGGGTGATCAACCCTGCAGGAGAGGGCAGTTAGGGGTAACCAGGCCGGCAGAGGAGGGAAGTTGGGGGCTAACAGGCTGGCAGCAGAGTGGTTAGGGGGTGATCAGGCTGGCAGGCAGAAGCGGTTCGGGGCAATAAGGAAGGCAGGCAGGCAAGCAGTTGGGAGCCAGCAGTCCTGGATTGTGAGAGGGATCCCAGATTGGAGACGGTACAGGCTGGGCTGAGGGACAAACCCCCTCTATGCACGAATTTCGTGCACTGGGCCTCTAGTAGCAATATAAACCCAATCCTAGGTTAATAACTGACAAGATTGACTCAACTACCCCTATTACATAAGTAGAAGTAGTGGGTTCATTTTCAGGTACAGATATCATTTACCTCATCCTCTACTAGTCTACACATAATGTTCAGCATCAAATACAAAATTTAACACACGCACAAAAGAATACAAGGAAACCTAGTACCAAAAGACAAAGAAATCAATAAAACCAGACTCAGAGTTAATACAGATATTGGAACTATTAGACATGGACTTTACCATAACAATGATTAACCTACTTAAGTATCTAGTGGACAAATTAGACATCTTGCATAAGGTGATGAGGAGTTTTGGTACAGAAATAGAAAATATGAAAAGTTAAATGGAAATGCTACTATAGATAGTGAACAAAAAAACTCAACAAACTACTTTCAGAAATAAACATTTTCTTTGATAGGTCCACAGTTATCTTGACATACAAAGGCAGAAACCTGTGAAGGCCTGAATGACAACTAAGATACGGAGTAATCGGATTGGGCTGCCACAGTGACCCGTTCAGTGTGCAGTGCTTTTCACAAGAAGGTGCCATTCATGTGGGCTAAAATATGAACGGCACAATTTTGTGAAGAGTAATGTACAACATGTAGGGCATAAATGGTGGCACTGTGGATGGTATTGTGGCTGCAAACACAGAGAAGCATTTTTTGGAGCCAAGGCACCCACTCTGCAGTGCTGGGACACCTACCTCAAGGAATATTTCTTGCCTTCTAAGAGAATATTCACAGGAACTTGAGGGCTCCTGGTAACACACTTCCACTAAGGTTCTTTGAGAATTCATATATTTTTGCCACATGAGTCTTGATTAAAGTGGGGAAAACATTATATTAAGAACACAGCCCTCCATCTTTTTCAGCTGAGACATCTTTCTCTATATTGCCAAATTCCTTAAACTTTTTTTACATATCAACTTATCATAATTTGCAAGACTTTTCTTTTAGAGATCACAACTACTCTCCTGTCTCTCAGATTTCTCCATTGCTTAACCCTAGATTCCATTTCCCTCTTGAAAACATTTTTCCCCAGATTTATTGCGGTATGATTGAAAAATAAAACATGCCTATATCTGGGTTGGATGTGTTTTTTAAGCTGTGAATTGTGATTATTTAATATACATTGTAAAATGATTACTACAACCAAGTTAATTAACACATCCATCAACTCACATAGCCTTTTTGTGATGAGAACACTTAAGATATACTCTCTTAGCAACTTTTAAGTATATAATACAGTATTGTTAACTGTAATCACCACGCTGTACATTACGTCTCCAGTTATAACTGGAAGTTTGTACCCTTTGACCAACATCTCCCCATTTTCTCCACACTCAGCCCCAGCTATCACCACTGTACTCTATTTCTATGATATCAGTATTTTAGATTCCACATTATAATTTAAATCATAGAGTATTTTTCTTTTTCTGTATGGCTTATTTCACTTTTTAAAAATATATATATATTTTTATTGATTTTAGAGAGGAAAGGAGAGGGAGAGAGAAATAAAAATATCAATAATGAGAGAAAAAAAATCATTGATAGATTAATCGACTGCCTCCTGCATGCCCCCTACTGGGGATGGAGCCCACAACCCAGACATGCTCTGACAGGGGATCTAACCATGATCTCCTAGTTCATTGGTTGATACTCAACCACTGAGCCACACTTGCCTGGCTTATTTCACTATTTTTACAGCTATGTGTGCTTGGAAAGTAGGTTGAAATTTTTATATTTCTGTTTTGGAAAATGCCAAATATCTTTATACCCTTTCATAGGTGATTTCCCTTTAATAATATCAGGGTTTTATGGATAGTGTATTTGTGCAGTTTAGTGGCTGATTTCCCAGAATTACATGCCTCACTTACCCCAGCAGTTGGGGGAATTTACTTTTTTAAAGAAGGTAGAAATACTTTGTTTTTATGTCCTAACATGTTTGATAGTGTACAACCTGAGTCTCCTGCACATAGTGTTCACTTACCTTCTTTCTGCACACTGAAGGTTTTCTGGGGCACTGGATCCTAACAACCTATAATATATACTACATTGTGATTTAACTCATTTGGAATTTGTCCTGATAATTTGTTTGTGTTTATTAAATAATTTAGTTTGTTTAGAGGGAATTTTCTTGATTTGAATTTGATGTTCCTTTCTGTTTTCTTATAAATTCAAGTATAATTTTTGCCACTTCCATGGGTGCTCCTATTTGTTATTTGGACTGATTGTATTTCTGTATTTATGGATGTGTTAGTCACCTCAGGCCACCATAACAAAATACCATAGATTGGTTGGCTTAAACAACAGAAATTTATTTTTTCACAGTTTTGGAGTCTAGGAGTTCAAGATCAAGCTGCCTGTGTTATTAGTTTTTGGAGAAATCTTTATCATGCAGACTCTCACTGTGTGCTTACATGGCCTTTCTTTGGTGTGTGCACTTGGATAGAGAGTGAGTGAGAAAGCTCTCTGGTGTCACTTCTTACAAGGAGAATTAATAATAATCTCATTCTGAAGGCCCCACCCTCCTGAGCTCCTCTAAAACTAATTATCTCCCAAAAGCGCCATCTCCATATACCATCACATTGGGAATTAGAGTTTCAGCATATGAATTGGGTGGTGGTGGGGGGCACACTTCAGTGCATAGCAATGCATTTCTATGTTTTATTTTCTGCACTGTGTTTTAGATATTTTTGTATGTTTCTTAGTGATTGCTATGTCCTTATGTTTATGCTTAATTTGAAGTTTGGTTTTTATATGTGAGAAACTTCATTGGAAACTACTGTATTTATTTTGTTTGCCTATATTTGTGAGTGCATGTATACAGGGTATCCCAAAAAATGTACACACACTGTAACAGCTGGTAGCTAAATTTGGAAAATGAAATGTATTTTAATAAATACTGCCTTTATAATTATTCAAAACATGTGTATACATTTTTGGGATACCCTATATTTGTCTGTGTCAGGTTTTAGGTGTATGTGTGCAAGTATGCTTGTGTGAGTGTGGTACATCTAGTGTGAAAATTTTTTTATGTATCTTTTGTTGCTGTAGTTTTATTTAAGTCATATTTTCTTCTAAAAAGCTTCTGAACAGCAAACAAACAACAAAATGAAAGTGCAACCAATGGAATGGGAGAAATACATGCAAACTATATATGTGAAAAGGAGTTAATATCTATAATATATGGGGAATTTTTACAAAAAATCTGATTAAAAATGGAAAAAGGACTTAACAGGTAATTTTCCAAAGAAGACATATAAATGTCCAAGAGATACATGAAAAACTGCTCACTAGCACCAATAGTTAGAAAAATGCAAATCAAAACCAGATTGAGATATCATCTCACACCTATTAAATGGCTATTATCAAGAAGATAAGACAGAACAAGTGTTGGCAATGATGTTGGAGGGAATGATTGGTACAGTCACTATGGAAAACACTATGGAGTTTCCTCAAAAAAATAAAAAATGGAATTGTTTTATTACCCAGCAATTCCACTTCTGGGTATATATCTGAAGACACCTGAAACACTAATTTGGAAGAATATATGCACCCCTATGTTCATTGCCATATTACAGCCAAGATATGGAAGCAGCCCAAGTGACCATCAATTGACAAGTGGATAAAAAAGTGATGCTGCATATATACCAGGCAATATCTCTTAGCCATAAAAAAGAATAAAATCTTACATTTGTGACAGCATGGATGGAGCTAGAGGGTATTGTGCTAGTGAAATAAGTGAGACAGAGGAAGACAAATACCATATGATTTAATTTATATGTGGAATCTGAAGAATCACATAAACGAACAAACAAAACAGAAATAGATTCATAGACACAGAGAACAGACTGATGGTTGTCAGAGGGAAGGGGGTTGGAAGACTGAGTGAAAAAGGTGAAGGGATTGAGAGGTAAAGATTGGTAGTTACAAAATAGTCATGAGGATATAAAGTACAGCATAGAAAATATCTCTAGTGACACATGATCTCGCTCATCTAGGGGAAATGATGAACAACATAGACTGATGAACAAGAACAGAACCAGAAACAAGGAGGCATCGATCGGACTATCGGGCCTCAGAGGGAGGATAGGGAAGGGTGGGGGGAGGGGGGAGAGATCAACCAAAGGACTTGTGTGCATGCATATGAGCCTAACCAATGGTTAAGTTCAACAGGTGGTTGGGGCATCCGTAGGAAGGGGTGTGGGATGGGAATGGGGGGATGAGGACAAATATGTGACACCTTAATCAATAAAGAAATTAAAAAAAGAAAATATAGGCAATAATATTGTAATAACTATGTATGATGTGGGGTGGGTACTGGAAATATTGGGGGAACACTTTGTAAAATATATATATAATTGTTTAGCCCCTATGTTGTAGAGCTGAAACTAGTACAAAATAACATTGAATGCAAACTGTAATTGGAAAATAAGATTTTAAAAAGTTTGTGTATATACTTGAAGGAAAAACCAAACAAAAACTCAAACAATGTAAACAACAATACATATGGACAAAAGAATAAACAGACACTTCAGAAAAGAAAATCTATGGGTGACTAATAAGCCCATTAGTAATACCAAGTATTAATGAGAGAATGGGAAGAGGAGGGAGAGAGAAATAAAGAGAATACACAGACATTTTAAGAATGGGTATCAATACTGATCACAGAGACATCAAAAGTATAATTAGAGATTATTCTTTAAAATTTTACTAATAATTTTAATAAACTCAATGTAATTAAGAAAATTCTTGAAATATACAGGCAACCAAAACTGACCAAGAAAAAGTTTAAACATGAACAACTTCACATCCATTAAAGAAATCAGTTAATAATCACAATAATCATAAAAAATGCATCAGAAATCATTTTATAAATCTTATACTGCTCTAATTCAAAAATTAAGCAAATATATCATTACAAAAGGGAGCTGTAGACCAATGTTTCTCTTAAATAAAGATTAAAAAATTCTTATGGGAATATTGTCATATCATATATGGCAATTTATGAACGTTTTCGTGTTTCATGACAGTTGGAGTTTACCCCAGAAATGCAAGGTTGGATTAACATACAAAAATCAAACAATGTATTGCTCTGTAACAAAATAAGGAGAAAAAAATGAATATTTTAAAGGATGTATTTAAATTATCTGATCAAAATTGAACACTTTCATGATAAAAATAAAATCTTAACCTAGGAATAGAAGTAAAACTCCTTAACCTAATTAAAGACATCTAAAATTTAACACCTCTCCTTACAACACTCCCTAATCAATTCAAGGCTTATATTTTCCTCATATCATTTATCACTTCTGTGTGTGCAAAATGTTTTCCTTATTAATTTGTACTATCTGTCTTTAAATAAAAATGTCAGTTTTATGAGCACTTGTTTTTCTTTTCTTTTTTTTAAAATATATTTGATTGATTTTTTACAGAGAGGAAGAGAGAGGGATAGACAGAAACATCGATGATAGAGAAACATCGATCAGTTGCCTCCTGCACACCCCCTACTGGGGATGTGCCTGCAACCAAGGTACATGCCCTTGACCGGAATCGAACCCGGGACCTTTCAGTCCACTGACCGATGCTCTATCCACTGAGCCAAACCGGTTTCGGCGAGCACTTGTTTATTTACTTACTTATTTAATATATTTTTATTGATTTCATAGAGGAAGGGAGAAGGAGAGAGAGATAGAAACATCAATGATGAGAGAGAATCATTGATTGGCTGCCTCCTGCAAGCCCCACACTGGGTATCAAGCCTGCAACCTGGGCATATGCCCTGACCGGAATCAAACCCTCACCTCCTGTTTCCGTAGGTCGATGCTCAACTACTGAGTCATTCCAGCCAGCCTATGAGCACTTGTTTTGAATCTGTTTAGTTTTTATTATATTCCCAGCACATGAAACAACCTGGCATTTAACTGTATTCTTAGAAAATAGTTTGTAAACGAGTAAATATTTCTTTCAGGTTAAACTCTCAATGACATTAAGTAGCCTAGTGAATATTATGGAAACATGATCTTATTACCAATGTTTTATACAATGATATATTTTTCTGATTTATATATGAATAGCCTAGTGAATATTATGGAAACATGATCTTATTACCAATGTCTTATACAATGATATATTTTCTGATTGATATATGAATAGCCTAGTGAATATTATGGAAACATGATCTTATTACCAATGTTTCATACAATGATATATTTTTCTGACTTTTGAGTCTTGGTCTAGCAAATATTTTAAATAGTTTCAAAGTGTTTTCTAAGTTTTTATCAAAATTAAATTAGGTATAGTAAAATTTTTAATTTTACATAATCATTTCCAGCACCTCTTTTCCTTTAGGCTTTGTTCCATAGTGACAGTATAGTGAATTAGTTAGAAACACATGAAGTATCTCATTTAATCAACTGAAAATCCTGAGAAGGTAGTACATATCTTTATCACACATTTGTAGACGAAGAATAAAGCTTGGAGCAATTAAATAAATTGCTTAAAGCCATGAACTAAATAAGTAGTCTGATTAAGCTACAGGATACCAAGACCATCACTCAACCTATGGCTGCATTAAAAGCCATCATGAATATCAGTGGCTTAAACTACAATCATTTGTTATTTTCCATGATTCCATATGTTTATTGGGAGTTTTTTTCTACTGGGCTCTCCTGGGCTCTCTCAGTCAGATGAGCTTGGGTGGGCTAAGATATCCTCTCATTTGGTCCTGGCTGGAATAGCAGGACCAGTTAGGCTGGCTGGGCTTCTCCCTTCACTGGATGTTCCTTCCTGAGTTATTCAGAGCATGGTGAACTTAAGATTCCAAAAGTGCAAAGGCAGAAACCACAAAGTATCTTCAGGCTTAACCTAAGGAAATGAGCAATGCCACCTCTGAAACATACTGTTGATAGAAACAATTTATAACCCAGCCCAGTATTACTGCATATGGTAATAAATTCAAACCCTGAAGGAAAGAAAAGAAAACATCCCATTGCAAAGGGTATGCTCACAGGGACACATGATTCATTGGACATTGTTATTATAACAATCCACCAAACAACTATGGAGCATTTCAATATGTTTCTTTTGTGCCTTTGTTATTAAAGTGAAACCTCACAGGTGACAGTGTTAAAAAGTGGTGGCTCTCTAATCGACATCAAAGATCATTAAGATGTTTTTACCTGGCATGGAGTACCTTTAATGTCTTCATAATTACTGGCATAAGTCATATGTTTCACTTCAGAATCACACTTTTTGCTTGGAGTTGGAAGGAGTCTAGGTAGTTTGGTGACTAAATATTGCTAGATTCCCAACAGTTTTTCTAGTTGACTACTTGAAAACACTGAGTTAGTTCATATGTCCCCATTTTGGCTAAGGCAGGAAGTTATTTGTTCTATAAATCATCTAGTCCTACACGTTTGGAAGAATATATGCACCCCTATGTTCATTGCCATATTACAGCCAAGATATGGAAGCAGCCCAAGTGACCATCAATTGACAAGTGGATAAAAAAGTGATGCTGCATATATACCAGGCAATATCTCTTAGCCATAAAAAAGAATAAAATCTTACATTTGTGACAGCATGGATGGAGCTAGAGGGTATTGTGCTAGTGAATTAAGTGAGACAGAGGAATTTTTGCTTGGTAATTTTTAAATATTTCTCAGCAGCCTGAATCAAAAGGAAATGTTTGAGAGAAGAGACTTAAGGGAATGGAAGGAAGAAAATGAAAAGAAAATCAGCACTGAAAAATCAAGATAAGGTGCTATCATGCTGGCCATGAGAAATGAGAACACAGGCCACAAAGGGTACAATACCTGCCTTCATCCCCTACCTCTACCCACATAACTGTCATTTTCACCCCTGACCTGTCCCTCTCAGTAGGGGCACAAGAAGACAGAGGTTGGCAAGGTTCCTATGATCATTCTCATTACACCTCCTATCCCACTCTCACCAGTGACCTTAGAAAATCAACTGGGTAGGTGGGGATTCAGAATTACTGCCATCACCATGGAAATGCTCTGTCATTCCTCATAGAAGTTTCCAAGGTTGCTTTGAGAACCAGGAGAAGATGTAATAGGCATCAGAAGAAAACTGGCCCATCAGAGCCCATCACCAACCATCCCTTTCCTTTGGGAAAAGCCCTTTTTCCTCTCAGCTATTCTTCCATCTGTTGGTATATGGTACCCATCACTCTCTCTTACCTGTATTCATTCTTCTAGTGGTGCCTTTCCCATGCCTGGATGGTATGGGTCATGTCCCTCCCACATGGGCCCCAGGATATCCATTTCTCACAGCAACTCAAACACCTGGTCTGCAAGATGCACCATGTTTTCCAACAAGAATGAGGGAACTGATGATTCATGCCCTGTGTCTACTGTGTCCTGAGAGGAAGGAGACATAAAACACTTGATTATGTTGTCCAAGTGGAGCTGGGCAACTGAGGACAGAGAGACGAGGGGTTCATTTCACGATATGAAGCCTGGGGTCCTCATTCTCATGTGTCCTGATTAGTGAGGAAAGAGGTGACTCTTACCTCCATCTCTGTCATTATCTTCTTTCATTTCAACTGTTTGTGTACTGGCCTCTTACCTATTTGACTCCAATGTGTTGAAATCTGGATCCAACTATGCATCAGATTTCCATTGGAATCATGGCCTCAATTATGGCAAGTTATAGGTCTGAATCTAATTACTGTGAATGAGTATAGGCAATAAAGGAACACAGATACCCCTCACTTATTGACTATAACTGGACACATGAGAATGAGGACCTATAAATCTGGTGGAACTTTTGGGATGTATAAACGCACTGGCACAGGATCCACAGTTCCCCTAAGTAAGGCCTTCCATATTCACACCGGAAGTGTAAATAAAGCCCATAGAGATTACCAGGATTCCAAATACTTGTACAGCCTCTGGGGAAAGTTATACCTAAATGTACAAAAGGAAGGATTTAAAAAATGTCCAGAGGGTAGATTGCCCCAAAATCCAAAAAAAATTCTCTCATGGAGAAGTGAAACATTTCTAATAGCACAAATTTACATGAAATACTATTGAAAATCAATGATTTTTGTGTAGAGATACTAGAGCCATGTTACTTATTAAGACTATGAAATATCTGTGGGTGCCAGAAGGGTTACCATTCATACAAATCTGACATGCTCGTACCTCCACCCTTCTGCTCTTAGAAGTAACTGCCCTCTACCTGCTCTCAGCATCAGCATCATGCCAACATATCTGCTTCATAATCCTCAAAAGGTGCTTTTGGTTGAAAATTCTGCCTACAGTGAGTAGAGAACACAAAACCAGCAAATTTCACTGAGATGGGCCATGTCCCTATTAAGCCAGCATAGATACATAGAACTCAGACTAATTTTTCCAATACTTTTTGGCCATGACTGACAAATATATTAGGAAACATGATTCCTACACAGGTGTCTGGAGACAATAAGGTGTATCCATTAAGGCTGTACAGGCACCTCCAACTATCCCAGGCCACCAGACTTCCCACTTATATAGTTTTGGAAATTTGAAGTTTAAAACTGCCTACATGATCTAACTGATGTCCCAAGAAGAGAAGCTTAATAGCAGGAAAGTCTCTAGCCTGTGTAACTCCCTCTCCTCTTGCCTCACTGCTCCAGAGTCAATAAACCACAATGTGTACAATATAGATCCTAGCGATAGTTGGCCTTGGTCAGAGTCCCTATGCTACTCTTTTCCAGCTGTGTGACCTGAATAGGTAGTTTAACTTTGGGAAAGGCTTAGAGATGTTGAAGGATAGGAGCAGATGCCTGGAGCAATCAATACTTGTTGAGTATGGCTAGGTATATGAGCAGACAATATGGAGCCCTTTCTTTTTCTGGGGTAGAGTCAGATGTATAGGTGGCCGTTGTCCCTTAATGTGGTATAAATAAACTTACCTGGGATAAACACAAAATGGTGGCCAAATAGGCAGACATTTCTCAAGCCTTATCCTGGAGCAGATAGAAGGAGCATCTAAATTGAATAACATCCACCCAGAATTGGTGAAGTGGACACAGCTGCTGAGACAATTCACAGCCTGGAAGGGCAGAGGATGCCTGGAGAAAGGTAGGATCAGGCATCTAGGCTGGAAAGAATTGGGAGATATCTGAGCCAAGAGGATCAGAAGAAAGTTGCACAGCACCAAATCCACGTCCCTTGGGGACAGGCATAATATCTGACTGTGGAAAGGAAGTCCACAGGGCTGCTGGCAGCAGGGGATTCTAGACCTAATCCCACAGCCACAAGAGGATGAGCCTGGAGGGGGCAGCCTGAACAACTGCCCAAGCCAGCAGGTGCCAGGGGAAGAGAAACTCACAGTAGTGCAGTACTTTACCCTCTTTTTGGTCTTTTCTTTTACTCACTAAACCCGGTTCACAGGACCTTTCAAATACAAACACCCATGGCTGAGGTGCAGGTGGAGGTGCAGACTTGTGGACTCTGGGGAGAGACTGTGGAGGAAAGTGGGCCAGGGAGAGGTGACTGGGAGTCTGGCACTGGGGCATTTCTGAAACTCCAGACCTAAGCAGCCATTTTCTCCTGAAGATATAGCCCCTCCCAGCAGTATCCAGGCAACCAATACAGCCACACACAGACTACACCCTGAGTGGTACAAAGGACACAAAAAATCTGAATAGCCCCTTAGAGCCCCAAGGACGGGGTTGAAGAGATGCCATTCAGTCTAGGAAAGTGATAGAGCAACTTCCCTAACTATAGCCCTGTCAGAAACAACTGCTTGAGAGATTAAGATTGACAATAGGAAGGCAGGCTAAATGGGCAGATTGGTCCTGCCTTCTGGCAGTCAAGGCAGTGGAGATAGACACAAACAGGGGAGCAGTAGATCACTTGGAACTTCAACATGATGCTGACTACCTAACATGAAACTAAGAAGAGGCAGACAGTACAAAAGATCTTAAACAAGCCCCCATGGAGCATTAAAACTCTGTGGAAATGAATGACACTTCACTTTTTTATTTTTATTTATTTTATTTTTTATCTTTTATTTACATTTTCCCTTATTTTCTTTGTTTTTTTTCTATATTTTTTCACATTATTTTTCTTAATTCTATTTTTAATTGTTATTTTATCTTATTTTTAATTTTTTCTTCTTTCTCTTTTTCTTATCCACTCATCCTTTTTCTACCTCCTTTATACTGAACCAAGGTCCTCCCCATATTCATTCAATTTCTTTACCTTACTTTCTGTATAAAAGCTCTGACATTACAGAATCTCCCCCACCCTCTTTTCTGGTTGTTTGTTGTTTGCATTGTTTGGTTTATCTGCTTGTTTTGTGGCGTTTTCTCAATATATATATATATATATATATATATATATATATATATATATATATATATATATATATATATATATTCTTATTCTTCCTTTTTCTTCATTTTCTTTTCTCTCTTATGACTTTTTCTTTCCTCAATATAATTTTTGCTCTCTTTTCGCTCCCCTAATTCTCTTTTCTCTGGTGGCCACTTATATTTGGGTTATCAATGTTGTGAGTACATTCATGTTTTGTTCCCTTTGTGATGTGTCTTGTTGAGTTATATGTTGTGCTGTTTGGTCAGCATGGTAGAGAGCGAGCCATATAACTAGACACTCTGAAAGGAGACTGCATCCACGAATGGGACAATAACAATCAAAACCCAATTACACCAAGAGAACACAAATATTCAAGCAGGAGTCTTCCCTAGATTGCCCAGCCCAGGAGACTGGAGAGATTGCACCCCTGGTTTCCACAAAACATCTACTATATAAGACAAACTAAAAAAAAAAAAATCTGGGTCGCATAGCAGTTTGATCTGATACATAGAAACAATCACACAGGAACAGCAAAAATGGGGAGACAAAGACACAACCCACATTTGAAAGAAAAGGAGGAATTACCAGAAAAGAAACTAAACTAAATGGAGGCAATCAATTTGTCAGAGAAAGAATTCATAGCAATGGTTATAAGGATACTGAAAAGGATGGAAGACAAATTCAACAAGTGTAAGAATCAAGTGTAAATAAAGAAGAATCAAAGAGAAATGAAGAATGACAGCCACAATACAGAACACAATGGAAAGTTGCAAAAGTAGACTAGAAGAAGATGAGGATTGGATCAGTGAGTTAGGAGAAAAAACTACTCAAGCACAGCAGCAACTAGAAATAAAACTTTAAAAAACAGGAGGAGAGCCTAAGGGAGCTTTGAGAAAACACAAAAAGAAACAACATGCACATAATCGAGGTGCCAGAAGGAGAGGAAGCAGAGCAAGGACTAGAAATCTTGTTTGAAAAAATAATGACAGAAAACTTCCCTGATGTTGGGAAGAAAAAGCCACACAAGTCCAAGGAGCACACAGAGTCTGAAACAAGATGAACTCAAAAAGACCAATACCAAGACACATCACAATTAAATTGGCAAACATCAATGACAAAGTAAGAATCTTAAAGGCTGCCAGAGAGAGACAGAAAGTTACCTCTACATGATCACCCATTAGAATATCAACTAATTTCTCAACAGAAACACATCATGCCAGAAGGTAAGGAAATAAAACATACAAAGTGATACAAAGCAAGGAACTGAATCCAAGAATACTATACCTGGCATGGCTATCATTCAAAATTGAAGGTGAAATAAGGAGCTTCACACACAAAAAAGGGCTAAGGGAGTTTATTACCACCAAGCCAGCAATGCAAGAAATATTAAAGGGACTGTTGTAAAAAGAATAAATAAAAAGGGAAGAAGGAACATAGGCAAAAAGAATAAAAATGGTGACAAACAAGTATCTATCAATAATAACCTTAAACATAAATGGATTAAATGCTTAAATCAAAATACATAGGGTAGGTTAATGGATAAGAAAACATGACCCATATATTTGCTGTCTGCAAGAAACCCACCTCAGAACAAAAGACTCACATTTACTGATAGTGAAGGGATAAGAAAAATATTTTTCAGGCAAATGGAAATGAGAAAAAAAAGCTGTTGTAGCAGTACTTATATATGGCAAAATAGACTTCAAACTGAAGGCCATAAGAAGAGATAAGGAGGGTCACATCATAATACTAAAGGGAGCAATTCAACAAGAGAATATAACTCTGGTAAATATATATGCACCCACTACAGGAGCACCCATATACATAAAAAAACTTCTGGAAGATATCAAGGGGGAGATCAACAGCAACACAATCATAGTATGGGACTTTATTACTCCATTGACACCACTGGATAAATTCTATAAACAAAAAATCAGCAAAGAAACAACAGCAATCCTAAATGACTCACTAGATCAAATGGACTTAGTTGACATCTTCAGAACATTTTACCCCAAAGCTACAGAATATACATTTTTCTCAAGTGCACATGGGACATTTTCAAAGATAGACCACACATTAGGAAACAGGCAAAGTCTCTTCAAATTCAGGAAGATAGAAATCATATCAAGCATCTTCTCAGACCATAATGGCATAAAATTAGAAATAAACTATGATAAAAATAATGGAAAAAATCAAACACTTGGAGGCTAAATAGCATGCTAGTAAACAATGATTGGGTTACCAAAGCGATCAAAGAAGAAATGAAAATCATGGTGGAAACAAATGACAATGAAAACACAACAATTCAAAATCTATGGGACACAGTGAAAGCAGTCCTGAGAGGGAAGTTCATAGCTCTACAAGTCATCCTCAAAAAAACAAGAGAAATAGGTAATAAACTATCTAACGCTGCAACATAAAGAATTAGAAAGAGCCCTAACCGGTTTGGCTCAGTGGATAGAGTGTCAGCCTGCAGACTCAATGGTCCCAGGTTCAATTCTGGTCAAGGGCATGTACCTTGGTTGCTGGCACATCCTCAGTGGGGGAGGGGGTACAGGAGGCAGCTGATTGATGTTTCCCTCTCATTGATGTTTCTGGATCTCTTTTCCTCTCTGTAAAAAATCAATAAAATATATTTAAAAAAATAGAATTAGAAAGAGAGCAACAAGAAAATCCCAGAGTAAGCAGAAGGAAGGAAATAATAAAGATCAGAGTGGAAATAAACATCATAGACACCAAAAAAACAAACAAAACAAAACAAAAAAAACAAGTGATCAATAAAACCAAAATCTGGTTCTTTGAGTAGATAAACAAGATTGATGTTCTTGCCAGGCTCACAAAGAAACAAAAGAGAGGACCCAAATAAATAAAATCAGAAATGAAAGAGGTGAAGTAACAATTGACTCCACAAACATAAAAAGGATTGTAAAAAAAATACTATGAACAACTCTACTCCAACAAACTGGACAACCTTGACAAAATAGTCATATTCCTAGAAAAAATACAAGCTTCCAAAACTCAATCAGGAAGAATAAAAAACCTGAATAGGCCAATAACTACCGATGAAATTGAAGCAGTAATAAAAAAAACTTACAGCAAACAAAAGCCCTGGTCTGGACAATTTTACAGGGGAGTTCTACCAAACATTCAAAGAAGAACTAAAGCCTATCCTTCTCTGACTATTCAAAAAAATTAAAGTGGGAGGCACACTTACAAGCTCTTTCTATGAAGCCAGCATTACCCTAATCCCAAAACCAGATAAAGACACTACAAAGAAATAGAATTACAGGCCAATATCCCGGATGAACATAGATGCTGAAATTCTCAACAAAATCCCATCAAATCGGATCCAGCATTACATTAGAAAGGTCATACACCCATGACCAAGTGGGATTTATTCCAGGGATGCAAGGCTGGTAGAATATCCACAAATCAATTAATATTATGTGGTGATATATCACATAAACAAATTGAGAGACAAAAGTCACATAATCATAGCAATTGATGCAGAAAAGGCATTTAACAAAATCCAACAACATTTCCTGATAAAAACTCTTAGCAAAGTGGGAATAGAGGGATCATACCTCAACATAATAAATGCCTCATATATCAAACTACAGTCAACCTCATACTCAATGGGATAAAACTAAAACCATTTCCCCTAAGAACAGGAACAAGACAGGGATGCCCACTTTCACCACTCCTATTTGACATAGTACTGCAAGTGCTGGTCATAGCGATCACACAAGAAGAAGAAATAAAAGGCATCCAAATTCAAAAGGAAGAAGTAAAATTGTCATTATTTGCAGATGATATGATATAGTACATAGAAAATCCTAAAGATCTCATAAAAAACTGCTGGAATTAATAAATGAGTTCTGGAATGTAGCAGGATACAAAATTAATACCCAGAAATCTATGGCTTTTTTATGCACCAATAATGAACTCACAGAAAGAAAAACTAAAAAAAATAAACCCATTTACCATGCAACAAAAAAATTAACATACCTAGAAATAAATGTAACCAAGGAGGTAAAGTACCTGTACTCAGAAAATTACAGGATACTGAAAAAAGAGATAGAGGAAGGCATAAACAAATGGGAGAATATACCGTGTTCATGGATTGGTAGAATCGACATCATTAAAATGTCCATAACACCCAAAGCAATCTATAGATTTAATGTAATACCCATTAAAATACCAACAGCATATTTCACAGACATAGAACAACTTCTACAAATATTCACGTGGAATAAAATGTAAAAAAAAGACCCCGAATAGCTGCAGCAATCTTGAGAAAGAAGAACAAAGTTGGAGGGATCACAATACCAGATATCAAGCTATATTACAAAACCACTGTCCTCAAAACTGCCTGATACTGGCACAAAAACAGACATATAGACCAATGGAACAGAACAGAGAACCCAGAAATTGACCCAAGCCATTATACTCAATCAATATTTGACAAAGGAGGCAAGAGCATACAATGAAATCAAGACAGTCTCTTCAATAAATGACACTGGGAAAATTGGACAGATACATGCAAAAAAATGAAACTAAACCACCAAATTATAACATACACTAAATAAACTCAAAATAGGTAAAGGACTTAAATGTAAGATGGGAAATCATAACAAAAATCTTAGAAGAATCCATAGGCAGCAAAAGAGCAGACATATGTTGTAACAATATCTTTAGTGATACAGCTCCTAGGATAATGGAAACTAAGGAGAAAAACTAATAGGACTACATCAAAATAAAAAGTTTCATCACTGCGAAGGAAACCATCAACAAAACAACAAGAAAGCCCACTGCATAGGAGAACATATTTGCCAATGTTCTCTCCAATAAGGGTTTTATCTCCAAAATTTACAGGGAACTCATACAACTTAACAAAAAGAAGATAAACAATCCAATCAAAAAATGGGCAAAGGACCTAAATACACACTTTTTGAAAGAGGACATACAGAAGGCTGAGAGACAAATGAAAACATGGTCAAAGTCATAATCATCTGAGATATACAAATCAAAATGACAATGAGGTACCATCTCATACCTGTCAGAATGGCTATCATCAACAAATCAACAAACGACAAATGCTGGAGATGATGTGGAGAAAAAGGAACCCTCTTGCACTGCTGGTGGGAATGCAGACTGGTGCAGACTCTGGAAAACAGTATTGAGTTTCCTCAAAAAAAAAAAAAATGGAACTTCCATTTGACCCAGTATTTCCACTTCTAGGAATATAACCCAAGAAAACAGAAACACCAATCAGAAAGGATATATGCACCCTTATGTTCATAGCAGCACAATTTACAATAGCTAAGTTTGGAAACTGCCTAAGTGCTCATCAGTACATGGGTGGATTAGAAAACTGTGGTACATCTACACAATGGAACACTACACTGCTGTAAAAAAGAAGGAATTCTTACCATTTGCAACAGCATGGATGGAACTGGAGGGTATTATGCTAAGCAAAATAAACCAGTCAGAGAAAGATAAATATAACATGATCTCACTCATTTGTGAGTGAGAATATAATGAACAACATAAACTGATGAACAAAAATAAAACCAGAGACATAAAAGCATCAAATAGACTGTCCAACCTATGAGGGAAGGCAGGAGGGTGAGGGGGTAAGAGATTAGTCAAAGGACTTGTATGCATGTATATGAGCATAACCAATGGACACATACACGGGGGTGGAAGGTGAGGGTATGTGCTAGGAGGTGAGAGCATCTGGGGAGAGGTCAAAGGGGGAAAAAGGAGACTCATGTAATACTCTATTTTTTCCTATAAATATTACTTTTATTTATTTATTTTTTATTTATTTATTTTTTTAATTTCTTTATTGATTACGGTGTTACATGCATGTCCTTATTCCCCCATGACCCCCCCATCCCCGCCCCTAATGCCCTCACCTGCCCTGTTGTCTGTGTCCATTGGTTAGGCTTATATGCATGCATACAAGTCCTTTGGTTGATCTCTCTCCCTTACCCCCATCCTCCCCTACCTTCCCTCTGAGGTTTAATGGTCTGATCGATGTTTCTCTGTCTCTGGATCTATTTTTGTTCATCAGTTTATGTTTTTCATTATATTCCACAAATGAGTGAGATCATGTGATATTTACCTTTCTCTGCCTGGCTTATTTCACTTAGCATAATGCTCTCCAGTTCCATCCATGCTGCTGCAAATTGTAAGAACTCCTTTTTTACTGCAGTGTAGTATTCCATTGTGTAGATGTACCACAGTTTTTTAATCCACTCATCTGCTGATGGGCACTTAGGCTGTTTCCAAATCTTAGCTATTGTAAATTGTGCTGCTATGAACATAGGGGAGAATATGTCCTTTCTGATTCGTGTTTCTAGTTTCTTGGGATATATTTCTAGAAGTGGGATCACTGGGTCAAATGGGAGTTCCATTTTCAGTTTTTTGAGGAAACTCCATACTGTTCTCGACAGTGGCTGCAGCATTCTGCATTCCCACCAGCAGTGCAAGAGGGTTCCTTTTTCTCTGCATCCTCGCCAGTACTTGTCATTTGTTGATTTGGTTATGATAGCCATTCTGACAGGTGTGAGATGGTACCTCATTGTCGTTTTGATTTGCATCTCTAGGATGATTAGTAACTTTGAGCATGTTTTCATATGCCTTTTGGCCTTCCTTCTGTCTTCTTTCCAAAAGTATCTCTTTAGGTCCGTTGCCTATTTTTTGATTGGGTTGTTTATCGTCCTTTTGTTAAGTTGTATGAGTTCCCTGTAGATGCTGGAGATTAAGACCTTATCAATTATAACATTGGCAAATATGTTCTCCCATACAGTGGGCTTTCTTGATGTTTTGTTGATGGTTTCTTTTGCTTTAAAAACCTTTTTTATTTTGATATAGCCCCATTTGTTTATTTTCTCTTTAGTTTCCATTGCCCTAGGAGCAGTATCAGTGAAGAAATTGTTTGGGCATATGTCTGAGATTTTGCTGCCTGTGGATTCCTCTAGTATTTTTATGGTTTCCCATCTTATGTTTAAGTCCTTTATCCATTTTGAGTTTATTTTTGTGTATGGTGTAAGTTGGTGGTCTAGTTTCATTTTTTGCATGTATATTCATGTAATACTTTAAACAATAAAGAATTTAAATTAAGAAAAAGAAACCTGGTTTTTGGAACATTATACCTCCCATCCCTAACACAGGGATGTAAAATGTAGCATCTGCTTCCCAGACACAAACTCTCTCTCTCTCTCTCTCTCTCTCCATGTTTCTCTCCCTTATTCCTTCCCCTCCCTCCCTCTTTGCGCACACACACACACACACACACACACACACACACACACGCACACACATGCACACTTGAAAAAGAAAGACAAAATGACATTTCCCCATTTTTGGGAGGTCTGACCTGTTCTTCCTCCCTTCATTTCTTCACACAATATGTAAAGAACGACAAAGCAAACACAGTGATGACTCACCAAGTGTGTGTCCTGGGCACTAAGTTCAACCCCACTCATATGGTAACAACAGAAAGACTTCCTTTTTCTTGTTCTCAGGACAGGAATATCCTAATTATTTTCACAGTGGAATTAGATACCCACTTAAATATGGTTTCATATATCTTAATTCAATTGGAATTAAGTCTGCTCAGAATAGAAAATACTCCAAGCATTCTCTTATTCCAGAATCACTTGCCTTAACTGCAAACCACAGTATAACAATGCAAGCTCCTCCTAGGAACTAAGACACAGGGAAGGCAGAGGGCTCAGAGTTTGCTTGGAAGTAGAGGTCAGGAATCTTGCTTTGACTTAGCACTGGGAGGAAAAAGAACCTTGCTCACCCAAACACAGGCAATTTTAATTTTTTTAAAAAAATTTACCTTTATTGTTGAGAGTATTATAAATGTCTCCCCCTTGATTTTCCCCCATTGACCCCACACCTCCACCCTGTACCTGCCCACACAACAGGTCTTCATCACACTACTGTCCTTTTCCATGGGTTGTGCATACATGCATATAGGTTGTTTTTTGGTTAATCTCTTCCCACCTAGCCCTCTACCTCCTTCCCTCTGAGATATGTCAGTCTGTTCCATGCCTTCAAGTCTCTGGATCTATTCTGTTCATCAGTTTACTTTGTTCATTAGATTCCACATATGAGTGAGATCATGTGATACTTGCCTTTCTCTGACTGGTTTATTTCCTTTAGCATAATAATCCCAGACAACTTTTATCCCATCTCCTGGAATGATCAGCCTAGAAGTGGCCACAAGCCTTCCCACTTGCAAAGACCTGAGTTTTACCCTCCCCACTACCCTCTTCCCTCCATCCCTGCCTATGTGTACATCCATTGCCTCTGCTGCAGGTTTACAGACTGATTTCAGGCCACAGGGGGAATATGATCCTCAGACATCTTCACCAGCCCTCTCTGCCTCATACCTTCCAGCCCCTCTCTAAGTTATAGCCACTTCACCTCCAGGTCTAGATAATAATATGTAAATATGTGCAAGAACTAAGAGACAAAAAGGGGGCAATTCAGGAGATGTTAGGTAATCTCATAGATATTCACAGAGAAACAGCCCATCTAATCATAAATTGTTAATGAGAGATGTATCTACACTGGTTAGTTCTCCCAGGGGCACTCATACCAAACATCTTAATATCCAGAAGGAACTTAACTGTTGTCTTAGGTAACATAGCTTTGAGTGTGTCTTAAAGCTAAGGCGCACCCCCCCCACTTCCTTCCCTTTTATGTTCAGTTTTCCAGAAGTCTGTTTCTCAGAGGTCCATTTATTAAGATGAGCTTTTCATTCCAATGTACCTATCTCCATTCCTAGAATACACAGCAAGACAACTAGTTAATATGTAGGAGAAAGGGAGGAAGTGCTAAAGAATTGGTTCTCAAGACCTAAAAGAGGCTTGCTGTAGGAGCCTCTGAAATACAGCTTATGTTCACAATGGGGCTATTCTGAGAGGGACAGTACAATCCACAACCAGCAGTTGCCACTGCCACATGAACCCTGATATGGCATGCCAAGGTAACTCAATTTTTCCAAGTGCCAAGTATATTCTTCTTCCTCCACCTCTGTGTCCTTCATTGTGGAGAGTGACTGCTCACCTCTGACCATATCCTCCCTTTTTGCTCTCCCTCATTAACCCCAGGTTTTTCAACCTTTCTTGGAGATTGTATAACAAAAGTCAGAGAATTGATGGAAGTTTGGGGATGGGAATGGGAAACTGAAAAGCTCAAAAGGCAAAGCTGGAATGCTCAGGTCATTTAACAGATATTGATTGATCACCCATGACTCTAAGACTGTGGAGGTGCTGCACATACACACATTCACTCTCATGGATCCTTTGTTGCTCTTAGCAGTATGCAGAAGATAAGCAAGTAAAGAAATAACAAAAATATTATTTAAGGTCATAGTTAATATGAAATGAGAGACTGGATGGAAATGGGTGGATCTTGAAAAGGCTTCTGTATCTTTATTTTTTCTGTTAAGAAGAATGGAAATGAAAGATATGTGGATAAATATAAATTGGCTGTTTAAAACAACTATATCAATAATATCTTAAGAGATTTATGTTATACATAGAAGTAAATTATAGGACAAAACTGGATCAAACAATAGGAAGGAATAAATGAAGGTAAACTCTTTTAAGCCCTTTCTCCCCATAGTAAAAATATTAGCTTAAGTTAGATTATAATAAGTCATTGTTACATATCTTAACCACTATGGAAACCATATAAGATTAACATCACATCATAAAAATTTTAAGTAAATGAGAAATATTGAATAATGAAAAAATAATCATTTATTAGTCTAAAATGAAGCAGAATGAGAGTAATCAATTGACAAAGGTCAGATGGAACAAATAAACAACACATCGATAGGATTAAACCTTTAATTATCCTAGACTCGCATTGAAGGAAACTAGACTAAACAATCCAATTAAAAGAAAAGATTTTAGACTGATTAAACTAAGAAAGGTGAACTATATACTGAATAGGAGGCACTTACCTTAAATAGGATGACATGTATCCTACCTAATAAAATGGTAATATGTAAATTACCATCACTCTGCTACGCCCACGATTGGGCCAGCGGGAGGCACAGGGGGCAGGACTCGGGGTGTCTAGGGTGGCCAATTGGGCCGGCGGGACACTGAGCGCGCATCACCAGTAGCGGCACGAGCTCAGCGTCTGCGCCATGGCTGTGCTGTGGCACAGAAGGGGTCAATGGGGCAGCGAGCTCACGTCCCGCTGTGGACCATCAAAAGCGGAGGAGCTGGGTGACTGTCTGCTCCGGCACCAGGCCTTTCGGAAGTCTCCGCTGAGCCGGAGGCTTCCAAAAGGCCTGGTGCACCAGCGGACAGGCACCCAGCTCCCCCGCGATCGAAAGTGAAAGTGTGGGAGCTGGGTGCCTGTCCGCTCTGGCACCAGGCCTTTTGGAAGCCTCCGCCGCCGAAAGGCCTGGTGCACCAGCAGACAGGCACCCAGCTTCCCCGCAATCGAAAGCGAAAGCGTGTAGGGGACCTTACACGTGCATGATTCAATCATGCACTGGGCCTCTAGTATTGAAATAAATATGATGGAAAACATCTTTATTTTATCTTCAATGTTTTCTTTTACTGGGGTATTATTTACAAATATTAAATGTACAGTTTTATAAGTTTTTTTTAAATTATAAATTCAAATCACTGCCCAAACCAAGATAGAAAACATTTTTATAATCTTAGAAAGATACTTTGTTAATGTCCTACAAAAAGGAAAACAATGCTCTGATTTCTATAATCATGGATTACATTTGCCTTTTAAATTTTTTAAAATTCTTTCAATTACAGTTTTACATTCAATATGATTTTGTACTAGTTTCAGGTATACAACATAGTGGCTAGATAATCATATACTTTACAGTGTTATCCCTGATATTTCCAATACCCATCTGGCACAATGCATAGTTATTACAATATTATTGACTATACTAGAGGCCTGGTGCATGAAATTCATGCACTGGGGAGAGGGGGTGTCCCTCAGTCCAGACTGCACCCTCTCCAATCTGGGACCTCTTGGGGGATGCCCAACTGGTGATTTAGGCTCAATCCCTCTCACAGTCTGGGACTGCTGGCTCCCAACCACTCGCCTGCCTACCTGCCTGATTGCCCCTAACTGCTTCTGCCTGCCAACCTGATCACTCCCTATCTACCCTCCCCTTCCAGCCTGATCAATGCCTATCTGCTCCCCTGCTAGCCCGATTGCCCCCAACTGCCCTCCCCTGCTGGCTTGATCGCCCACAACTGCCCTCCCCTGCTGGCCATCTTGTGGCAGCCATCTTGTGACCACATGGGGGTGGCCATCTTGTGCAAGGGTGTGACGGTCAATTTGCACATTACTTCTTTATTATATAGGATTCCCTATGTTTTATTTTACATCCTCATGACTATTTTATAACTACCAATCTGTATTTCTTAATCCTTTCACCTTTTTCACCCAGCCCCAATCCTCCTCCCTTCTGGCAACCATCAGGCTATTCTCTGTATCTATGAGTCTGTTTCTATTTTGTTTATTTGTTTTTATTGTTCTTTAGAATCTACATATAAGTGAAATAAGTGAAATTGTATGCTACTTATCTTTCTCTGACTTGCTTATTTCACTTAGCATTATACCCTCTAGGTCCTTCCACGTTGTCCCAAATAGTAGGATTTCATTCACTTTTATGGATGAATGATATTCTATTATATATTGTATATGTACCACTGCTTTTTATCCACTCATCTACTGATAGACAAATGTGTTGCTTCTATATCTTTCCTATTGTAAACAATGCTGCAATGAACATTGGAGTGCATATATTCTTTTGAATTGGTGTTTTGGGTTTCTTCAGATACATACCCACAAGTGGAATGGCTGGGTCATAAGGCAGTTCCATTTTTAATTTTTTTAGTAACCTCCATACTGTTTTCCACAGTGGATACACCACTCTGCATTCCCACCAACAGTGAATGAGGGTTCCTTTTTCTCCATCATTGCCAACAACTGTTTGTGGATTTATTGATAATAGCCATTCTGACAGGTGTGAGGTAATATCTCATTGTGGTTTTAATTTGCATCTCTCTGATGATTAGTGACCTTGAGCATCTTTTTAAAAATATATTTTATTGATTTTTTACAGGAAGGAAGGGAGAGGGATAGAGACTCAGAAACATTGATGAGAGAGAAACATCGATCAGCTGCCTCCTGCACACTCCCTACTGGATATGTGCCTGCAACCAAGGTACATGCCCTTGACCGGAATAGAACCTGGGACCCTTGAGTCCGCAGGCCAATGCTCTATCCACTGAGCCAAACCAGTTAGGGCACCTTGAGCATCTTTTCATGTGCTTATTGCCCATATTTGTACTCTTTGGAGAAGTGTATATTTAGGTTCTTTGCCCATTATTTAATTGGATTGTTTGGTGGTTTGTTTGTTTGGTGTTGAGTTGCATACGTTCATTGTAAAATTTGGATATTAACTCCTTACAAGATGTATCATTAACAGATATGTTCTTCCATTCAGTAAGTTGTCATTTTGTTTTGTTGATTATTTTCTTTGCTGTGTAAAACTTTTTTACTTTAATATAGCCCCATTTGTTTATTTTTTCTTTGCTTCCCTTTCCTGAGGAGCTATATCAGACAAATATTACTAAGAGAAATGTCCAATATTTTACTGCCTATGTTTTCTTCTAGATTTTTTTATGGTTTTGAGTGTTACATTTAAGTCTTTAAACAATATTGAGTTTATTCTTTTATATGGTGTAAAGGGCTGGTCGTTGTGTGGGGGTTTTTGCACATATCTCTCCAATTTTCCCAACAACATTTATTAAACAGACTTTCCTTACCCCATTCTATGTTCTTTCATCCTTTATCAAATATGAATTGATTTTATAGTTGTGGAGTTATTCCTGGGCTCTTTATTCTGTTCCATTCATCTATATGACTGTTATTATGCCAGTACCAGGTCGGTTTGCCTTTTCCTGATCTTACTAAAAATCAAAGTTCACATTACATATTCAGAGACACATGTAATTGATCCTTATTTCTCATATATTTTATATTTGTGAATGCTCCTACTCACTAAAATTTATTCGTAATTCCAAAATCAATACTCACTGCACTTTTGCAGTCATTCACAGACATGCAAAGTGGTGAAAAATTTGAGTCACCTTACATCTTCCTAGCTGCCCTCTCATTTCACTTTCAGCTCTCACACCGTAAAGATGTACCATATTTTCCGGTGTATAAGACAACTGGGCGTATAAGATGACCCCCAACTTTTCCAGTTAAAATATAAAGTTTGGGATATACCCATCCTAGAAGATGACACCCTGCGTATAAGACAACCCCCAACTTTTGAGAAGATTTTCCTGGGTTAAAAAGTCATCTTATACGCTGGAAAATACGGTATCTTTTTGAAGGGTATTTAGTACCACATTTTTTACATTTTCACAAATTTAACTGTTTACAATGGCCCCAAGTATAGTCTTGTGTTTATAAGTGAAAGAAATCTGTTATGTATTTTATGGTGAAAATATATTTGTTAAATAAGCTCCATTCAGGCATGAGTTACAGTGCTATTGGCTGAGAGTTCAATGTTAATTTACAAACACTATTTATATTAAATAAGATGTATTTAAACAGAAACATATAAACCACTGTTATGTATTGATATATTGAAAAATGTTTTGAACATAAGCTCAAGATCATAGAAAAGTAACCTTGAATTTCCTGTAGGAGCAATAGCTAAGTATTGGTCAATGTTCATGTTGACTTTATAGAATATAACTACTCCACATTACAAACCTTGACTGCATGATAAATATTTTCTCTCACTCTATGCCTACACTAATATTTTTTAACAGTATCTTTTCATGAAAAGAATTTTTAATTTTGGTGAAGCCCAATTCATCAGTTTTCTTTTACATTTATTACCTTTGGTATCCTTTATAAGGGAAATTTTGCCTCCCTCAGGTTACAAAGTTACTTTTCTATTTTCTTCAAAAGCTGTATGAATTATAGACTTTATGTTTATGTCCATAATCCAAATAGAAACATTTTGGCAAGTCTGAAATAAGGGCTATCATTCAGTTGTTTCAATATGATTTGTTAAAAGGCTCTTTACTCCATATTCAATTTCATTGACACATATCTCAACAAGAAAACCATTTAAAATAAAAATCACAAGTAGTTTCAAAGTAAAGTGTAGAAATTTTCTGTTCATTTTCTGCAATGAAGTCTCACTTATTTTAGTTTAGTTTTTATTGTTTTTGTGTGAAATAAGAAGTCACTCATTTTAGATACCCATTTCAAATATCCTTTTTTCTATAGAACCTTCCTTGAATTGTCTTAACTGTATTATCCTGTCCTCCACAGTCTTTTATACATTCCTCTACTATATTATTTTTTTCTTCTTTTTCTGACTCCCATAAAAGATAATGAGTTCATTGAAAACAGGATGCTTGCTTGATTTGTATTTGTACCTTCACCATCTCTCTCTTTCACTGGTTTGACACACAATAGGTACTTAGTAGATACTTGTTGAAAGAGTTGCATGTGCTGTCAGTATCAGGAAGAAGAGTCTTCTTATCTCTGCTTTAGCCTTTGTAGTATCTTTCTTCATGTTACCTGTATGGGAGAAACATATCAGTGTTTGGCTGGAAGGAGAAAACTGTGTTTGCTCTATTTCAATTACATCTCATTGTTACAAAATAGATGTAGCATAAATGGAAATGTCTCTCTTCTGCACATGGGTGGCATAACAGTGTTTATATTCCATTAAGCTTTATAAAATCTTGTCACATAATGTGACAAGCAAGAACAGCTCACAGTGTAACCATTGAATTTGTCTGAATTGTCTTTTTTTGTGGGCTAAATAATTTTTATTTTAAGATCACAGGAGATATGATACTTACTTCAGCTCACTAAAATATGGTACCCACTGTGTTAATGTGTGGTTGAAAGACTGGCATCTTTACATTTGTATACAATTGTGAACTAAATATCTTCCATCTATCTCCATTTCAATTTTTTAAAAATACTTCTTTTAAGAAAAATTTCCATCAGTTTTCTGTTAGGATTCAGAATGTTTAGTTCCAGGCTCAGTATGGTTTGCATAACTGTATGTAGACTATTCTCTAAGTAATTAATGTGGAAAAATGTACCATGTTCTCAATAACAAATCCAGCCTTAACCAGAGATTCAAAGAATCACTAAATTTTTACTTATTAGGAGTTGAAAGTAATTTAATACCTGTGGTTTATCCTGAGCATGAATGAACACCAAAAGATAAATTGTACCATATCACTTCATCTATGGACTAATCTATTAGTTAAAATATGAACACCCCTTAAAAGAGAAAGACTGATATTAATGGGAATAGCACAGAGTTTCCTCAATCACAATTCATACATACTAAAGCTCCTATGTGATCCATTGCCACTTACCCACCTGTTTTTCATGCCTACTTAAATTTGACCCATTCCCATTATTTCTAAAGTGTCACTGGTCTACCACAAAATCATAAATTATCTTTCATAAACAACTCTAACTCAAAAACATTACTAACATTCTGGCCCTGACCAGTGTGGCTCAGTTGGTTGGAGCATCTTCCAGTACACCAAAAGGTGGTGAGCTCAATTTCTGGTCAGGGCACATATC
The DNA here is from genome assembly GCF_027574615.1 of Eptesicus fuscus. Classification (NCBI taxonomy): domain Eukaryota; kingdom Metazoa; phylum Chordata; class Mammalia; order Chiroptera; family Vespertilionidae; genus Eptesicus; species Eptesicus fuscus. The sequence continues at coordinate 96,444,291 of NC_072473.1, forward strand.
CAGATTGCTAATTCCATCCCTGGTCAGGGCTCATGAGCGACACAACCAATATATGTTTCACCCGTGCATCCATGTTTCTCTCCCTTGATGCAGGCACTTTAGGACATTCTGGTCCAATGCTATTTTGCCTCTTAAAGAAGTTATATCCATATGTGCAAAGTGAGTGTAGTGGTGAGTAGGAAAATAGATATAGCTACAATTAAGACTTAGATGGTTAATTATACTGTATATTTTTAAAGAAATATAGCTGCAAATAGAAGTATCCTTAGATAACGTAGCATTGGCAGTATCACTGATAACAGAAAATTTTGACCCCAATCCACCTAAGTTTTATAAAGCTTTCTGAAATGCAACAGAAGTCATAGTAATTTCATTGTTCTACCTTCCCTTTTATGAAGCACATGGTAGTGATTCTCTCCCTATTTCATGTCTCAAAGAATGACTTGATGAATTTGGTAAAATGAAGATTCCATGGCCTTCTATGATTAAAGAAATAATTTATTTTTAACAAGCTCCCTGGGTATCCACATGTAGGAAGTACTAGAACACACTTGAACAAACGTCGTGACTTTCCCAGAGGTCAATCCAATCAAAATCACAACTGAGCCTAAACTATACTCAAAATATGGCAGCTATTTGAATTACTTGCTTCATATGCCTAAGAAATTACCTTATAATTAGTTATGAAAGAGACATACAGAGAGCCTATTGAGAAAGCTGATGGAATAACTTAGAGTCTGGCAGAGACTTATCTTTCTAGACTAATCGAAACAGTTACAACATGTATTTCATGGTCCACAGGAATAAGTCCAATGGCTAAATACTTTTGGGAAATAGACCCAGATCCATTTTTGTCCCCACAAAATAGACCCAGATCCATTGTTTGTCCATTGGACAGAATTCAATTGCATGCCAATGGACAAGAGCAATTTGCATGGCTATCATTTATCTACAAAATACTGCCAGTCCTTTCTTCTCTAAAGAGTTTCTAGATACAAATAAAGGCTATAAGAAGTTATTCAGCTATTGTAAATTGTGCTGCTATGAACATAGGGGTGCATATATCCTTTCTGATTGGTGTTTCTGGTTTCTTGGATATATTCCTAGAAGTGGATTACTGGGTCAAATGGAAGTTCCATTTTTAAATTTCTGAGAAAACTCCGTACTGTGTTCCACAGTGGCTGCACCAGTCTGCATTCCCACCAGCAGTGCTCAAGGGCTCCTTTTTCTCCACATCCTGGCCAGCACTTGTTCTTTGTTGATTTGTTGATGATAGCTATTCTGACAGGTGTGAGATGGTATCTCATTGATATTTTAATTTGCATCTCTTGGATGATTAGTGACTTTGAGCATGCTATCATATGTCTCTGGGCCTTCTGTATGTCCTCATTCAAAAAGTGTCTATTTAGGTCCTTTGCCAATTTTTTTATTGGATCATTTATATTCCTTTTGTTAAGTTGTATGAGTTATCTGTAAATTTTGGAGATTAAACCCTTATCTGAAATATAATTGGCAAATATGTTCTCCCATGCAGTAGGCTTTCTTGTTGTTTTGTTGATGGTTTCTTTTGCTGTACAGAAGCTTTTTGTTATGTAGTCCCATTTGTTTATTTTACCCTTAGTCTGCTATTTTGCTGCCTATGGAGTCTTGTAGGATTTTTATGGTTTTCCATCTTACATTTAATTCCTTTAGCCATTTTGAGTTTGCTTTTGTGTATGGTGTAAGTTGGTGATCTATTTTCATTTGTTTTGTATGTATCTGACCAAATTTCACAGTACCATTTATTTAAGAGACTGTCTTGACTCCATTGTATGCCCTTGCCTCCTATGTCAAATATTAATTGAGCATAATGGCTTGGATTGACTTCTGGTTTCTGTGTTCTGTTGCATTGGTCTATATGTCAGTTCTTGTGCTAGTACCAGGCAGTTCTGAGAACCATGAATTGGTAATATAACTTGATATCTGGTATTTTGATCCCTACAACTTTGTTCTTCTTTCTCAAGATTGCTGTGGCTATTTGGGGTCTTTTTTAAATTCCAGATGAATTTTTGGAGAGTATGTTCACAATAGCTATGATTTGGATACAACCTAAGTGCCCATCAGAAGATGAGTGGATTAAAAAACTGTGGTACATCTACACAATGGAATACTACATCACTATAAAAAAAAGGAACTTTTACCATTTGCAACAGCATGGATGGACCTAGAGAGCATTATGCTAAGCAGAATAAGCCAGCCAAAGAAAGATAAATATCACATGATCTCACTCATAGGTGGGATATATTGATCAACATAATTTGATGAACAAGTATAGATCCAGAGACAACTAGCAGGGAAGGGGGAGGTTAGCAACCAAAGGACTTGTATGCATGCATATTAACATAATCAATGGACACAGACACTGGGGTGGTGAGGGATTGCCCGGGGTGGGAATGGCTGGTTGGGGGGGTCAATTGGAGAAAAAGTAGACATATGTAAATTTTAGACAATTAATTAATTAATTCATTAATTAATTAAATAACAAAAAAGGAAGTTATTCAGTAAAGTGACCTGCTTAGCTTTAACCCAGCATCATCCATGTTTATTAGATCTCGGAACCATTTCCCCCTCCCCCCAAATCTATTATGATCTAATTGAACTGGTGTTTCTTGTGTAATATGTAGAACTGAATCATTCTTATCCTTCACATAGAAGCACATAATCAAAAATTTGAATGGGTTTTGAAAGAGGTCTTAGAGGTAATAAAATCTGATCACATTATGTTTATTTTTAAGGCACTTTTGCATTCAACATATCTTTAGACCTTCAAAATAACTACCAGAAAGGCTTGGGATCTTTTGTTTTGTTTTGTTTTGTTTACAGGAGAATCACGTATTGAATTTATTAGGATGAAATTGGTTCACAAAACCATACAGGTTTCAAGTGTACAACTCAACAAAGCATCGTGCACCCATCACCCAAAACAAAGTCTCTTTCTGTCCCCATTTCCCCCCTTTGCCAAACTCCACCTATCCCTCATACCCTTTCCCTCTGGCTATCACCACACTATTGTTGGTGTCTTTGTGTTTTATATATATAACCCAATTATAGAGTCCTGGTGCATAGATTCGTGCACTGGTGGGGGGCGTGGCTTGTGTGGATCAGCCCACTGTGGGAGTGCCTCTCATCCCAGTCAGCTGAGCGGCTATGGACCTGCCCTCTTAGTGGCTGCTGAAAGTGAAAATTAGTCTGAGCAGATATTTCAGGGTAATGTCTTGGGTAAATGCATGTTCTGTTCCCTGGAGGAACCTGGCAGAGAGATTTGCACCCCAAAGCCACTCGGAGAATGTCCTTGATGTGTGATGCCAAATCAGTGACACCATCGTGGATGTTCAGGGCAGCTGTGCTCCAGGATCCTCAACCATCAGGATAGCCTCCCTGAAGGGTCCACAGTCACGTCCCCTCTTGCCATATGTGTATACCAGCTCCCCACGCTCTTTCTAGAATTCACCTTAGAGGGCCTGCATCAGCTGGTAGCCAGAGTCTGGATTGTCTCAGGTATTTGATAGGTGCAGAGACTTGGCCTCACCCTGGGCCTGCTAGCGGCTGTGCAGTGGGAGCAGCCATTCATCCTAGTCAGCTGAATAGCGCTCCCACTGTGGGAGCTCACTGATCACCAGGAGGAAGCTCCTGCATTGAGTGTCTGACCCCTGATGGTCAGTGAACATCAGAGCGACTGGTCGCCCTGTCGTTCTGGTCTTTCCGCTGTTCAGTTGCTGGGCTTTTATATATATAGATGGCAATATGGTATTTTTCTTTCTCTAACTGTCATATTTCACTTAGCATAATGATCTCCAGGTCCATCCATGCTGTCTTAAAAGGTAGTATTTCCTTTTTTGTTTTGTTTTGTTCTTTTTAAAAATTTTATCTTTGTTGTTGAAAGTATTATAGATGTCAGATATTTCAACCACTCATCCACTGATGGCCATTTGGGTCACTTCCAAATCTTGACTATTGTAAACACTGCAATGAACATAGGGGAACATACATTTTTTGAATTAGTGTTTCAGATTTCTTTGGATACATTTTCCAGTAATGGAATCACTGGGTCATAAGGCAGTTATATTTTTAATTATTGAGGACTCTCCATACTGTGTTCCATAGTGGCTGCACCAATCTGCATTCCCACCAACAGTGCTAGAGGGTTCCCTTTTCTTCATCCTTGCCAACACTTGTTTGTGGATTCATTGATGATTGCCATTCTGACAGGTGTTAAGTGATATCTCATTGTGGTTTTAATTTGCATTTTTCTAATGATTTGTGATGTTGAGCATTTGCTAAAATGGGACACTGAATAAATAAATTGAAGAAGATACAAATAAATGGAAGCATGTGTTCATGGACCCGAAGAATTAACATTACTAAAATTTCCATACTAGCCAAAGCAATGTATAGAGTCAATGCATAGTGATAAAATACCTGAAATCAATAAAAATATATCTTTAAAAATACCAATGGTTTTTAGTACACAAAACTACAACAAATAATCCAAATATTTATATGGAACCAGAAAAGACCTCAAATATCCACAGCAAATTTGAGAAAAAAAAATGGAGGTTTCATGCTACCTGATATTAAACTATACTACAAGGCTACAGTAATCAAAAAAACTTGGTACTATCATAAAAATAGCAATATAGATCAGTGGAACAGAATAAAGAGCCCAAAAATAAACCCACACCACTTGCTAGTGGTGTATAATATTTTTATACATTGTTTAATTGGATTTGCTAATATCTTGTTGAGGATTTTTATATCTATGTACAGAAAGTTGTGAGATAATTTAAATAAAATTAAAGAAGGTAAAAAACTATATCATGCTTAATGCTATAAAGGCTCATTATTTCTATCTCAATTCTTTCCAGAATGTCATGCAATTGAAAACAGTAGGTAGCATTACTTTTCTGCCTAAAAAAGAAGCTGACACAAAAATAGAGCACTGAGCCTAGCCAGCATGCCTCAGTGGTTGAGTGTTGACCTATGAACCAGGAGATCATGGTTTGATTCCTGGTCAGGGCACATGCTCAGGTTGTGAGTCGATCCTCAGTGCAGGAGGCAGCCAATTGATGATGCTCTCTCATCACTGATGCTTTTTTCTATCTCTTGCCCTCTCTGCCTTCCTCTCAGAAACCAATAAAAGTATATTCTAAAAAATGGAGCACCAATATAATAAACAACTAAAGTGGCATAGGTTATATATAGATTTAGATTGCAGGCAGTAGGTGATGGGAAATATATAATAGACTAGAATGTGTAGAACATAGTATGTCATTGGAAATATATATATACCCAATATGCTAAGTGTCTGATCGACTGGTCGACCATTTGGTCAACTGCTCAACCAGTCGCTATGATGGGCACTGACCACCAGGGGGAAGACACTCTGACTGGTAGGTTAGCTTGCTGTTGCGGTTCAGCCGATCGGGACTAGACAAGATGGGCTGGGCATGCCCTGGAGCCAACCTCTCGTGGTACCTCCCTGGCTTCTAAAATATTTCTTCTAATTAATTTCCTTTCAATGTGCATGAATTCCTGCACTGGGCCTCTAGCAGTTAATAAAATTCTGACCTGTAAAACCTCAGAAGCCAGAATATGGGCCTACTATTCCTATAGCTCCAGGGAAATTAGTTGAGGAGAGTCAGAGATTAGCATGTGCTGATTACATTTGTATTGTGTTAAACTTCAAATATTTTAATAAGGTTTTCTCAGAAAGAAATAAGCTAGGGCAAAAATTGTCTAGTTTTAAAAGATGAAAATAAGTGTCATCATGTTCTTATGGTGAATGAACTGAATAAATGGAATTTTTTTCTATAGTCTCAATCCAGAGAGAGGGATTAATACATTGTTCTTAAAGGATATGCTGGATTCCCAACTGTGCCCTTTCAGTAATTGTCTCATGAGTGATGAGAATGACTAACAACTCTATGGTGCTGTGGCATTACGTGATGGCAGTTTGCTATAAAAAGTAGCTACAATATGCTTTCAGCAAATTTTTTTGATCACCAAGCCATTGGTACATCAATCTATTGAAATCCATGGCCTTTTACAGTACTAGTATTAAAGCTTAAAACTTATCAAAAGTTAAAATATATTTAATTCTTATTAGTTTGCATTTTGGCTATCTTATGGGCTCAAAACTCATATTATCTCTCAACAAACAGCCCTCCTTTCTTTTTTCAATATGACAAGTGTTCTGAATCAACTTAATTTATTGTACTCATAAACTTATATTTTGGTGCCAAAACCACAATTCAAATATCCAATCAGCAGCTGAGGGAAACGGCTTCAAAGAGTGTTGAAAAATCTGACCTCTGACTGAGTTTTTGTGAAGATTAATTCATGTGTACTGTTTCATGAGGAGCATCTTTCTGCTAGCTGTAAACTTTTACAAGACTCTAATTTCAGAGGTAATCTTGAGGCTGTGACTGAAGAGATCAGAGATTGCTGATGTGATGTACAATTACCTGAAAATCAGGACTTGTTTTATCTTAACCACACAACCACACATAGGAGGACAAAGCTCTGACTTGGTCAGCACCTCATTACACCAAGTTGTCTTCAGACTTCCAAGCAATCAGTTTTTTTTTTTTTTTATTTCTGAGCAAACACAATGAAGGTTCTATTCCACAAAGATATAATTGCATTAAGAGAGATAATTGATAAAATAAATTGTTGTCTCTATAAGGAAAAATACCAAGTCTTTTATTGCTTTCTCAGAATGTAATGACAGACCCTTTGGTTTGTAGATAAAGGAATTTACTAAAGCATCTTTCTTTACTCATTTTGATTTTACTAAAGCTGTGTAAGGTTTGTAGGGTGAGGATTATCATACAAGTTTTAGATTATTTATTTCCAATTTCTGCCAAAAACAGAAGACAAAAATGTCTGTAAACTTCAGCAGTGGGATTTAAAATTCCACATAATATAAAACTCACTGAGCCTGAGAATCCATGGGACAATTGAGCACTGTATAAATCTTCCCAAAGTCCTTCAGTTATTCCTTTTTCTTATCTCAGTTCATATCCATGGTTGAAGGCAGGGATTTTGAAGGCTCAAACCCTGTGAAGAAATTGTAATTGCTAATACTAAAGAATTCTTCTATACCAACTGTCGTTGGTTGTTGAATACATGGCATTGACAAAAAAAAAAGTTTAGAGAGTTTGGCTTTTCCTGATTATACTATTTTTTAACTGTAAAAATATATACTGGGAGTTGGAGATTTTGTGTTCAAGATTCAGTTTTTATGCCAATAATGAACAATGTAATCTTAGACAAGTTGAACATCGATTTTGTGTTTTTAAAAATTTCCTGTTCCAAAATGGTGATTTATTGTATGCAACCACTGAATACCTAGTTTTTACAATTAAAGAAGACAATAGAGGTGAGATTTATTTAAATTGATCTAAACTTGGAGGTATCCTGCAAGGGTTTCAAGTCCTAACTCACCCACTAAGATACCTTTGGTAGCCTGGGTAAGTACTTAAAATACCTCAGTTTGCTAATATGTAAAAAAGCCTAAAAGAAAAGCATTGGTAAAACTGCCAGTAATGGACACATACATGTTCAAAATAAGTTAGCTGTAGAATCATAGGATTCATAGAATTATGGAATTCTATTATAATAATGGATATTAAAGATATGTAATATTATCCTTCAAAGTGAATATAACTTATGACATCTTTGAAAGGATATTTGAATTTTTCTAGTTTTAGGAAAGTGAGTATTTCTAGTTATATGCCTGAATTGTTAGTCAAGTCTTTCTTTTGGTATACTATTTCTATGACTTTTAATCATTTGTCTGAATCCTGCTGTGATATGCAAATGAATACCTTTTTATTGTTTTTTTAATATATTTTATTGATTTTTTACAGAGAGGAAGGGAGAGGGACAGAGAGTTAGAAACATTGATGAGAGAGAAACATCAATCAGCTGCCTCCCGCACACCCCCGACTGGGGATTTGCCCGCAACAAAGGAACATGCCCTTGACCGGAATCGAACCTGGGACCCCCTCAGTCCGCAGGCCAACGCTCTATCCACTGAGCCAAACTGGTTTCAGCCTTTTTTATTGTTTAAACTATTACATATGTCTCCTTTTTCCCAGTTGACCCCTCCCCCAGGCCACTCCCACCCCCAAGTTAAACCCCCACAACCCCAGTGTCTGTGTCCATTGGTTATGCTAATATGCATGCATACAAATCCTTTGGTTGCTCTCTAACTACTCCCCTCCCCTGCCAGTTGTCTCTGGATCTATTTTTGTTCATCAATTTATGTTGATCATTATATCCCACATATGAGTGAGATCATGTGATATTTATCTTTCTCCAACTGGCTTATTCCACTTAGCATAATGCTCTCCAGGTCCATCCATGCTGTTGCAAATGGTAAAAGTTCCTTCTTTGTTAGAGCAGCATATTCCATTGTGTAGATGTACCACAGTTTTTTTTTTTTAATCCACTCATCTTCTGATGGGTACATAGGCTGTTTCCAAATTAGCTACTGTGAACATAGGGGTGCATCTATCCTTTCTGATTGGTGTTTCTGGTTTCTTGGGATATAGTCCTAGAAGTGGGATTACTGGGTCAAATGGGAGTTTCAATTTTAATTTTTTTGAGGAAACTCCATACTGTTCTCCACAGTGGCTGCAGCAGTCTGTAGTCCCACCAGCAGTGCAAGAGGGTTCTTTTTTCTCCACATCCTGGCCAGCACTTGTCCTTTGTTGATTTGTTGATGATAGCCATTCTGAAAGGTCTGAGATGGTATCTCATTGTTGTTTTGATGTGCATCTTTCAGATGATTAGTGATTTTGAGCATGCTTTCATATTTCTTTTTTTGAAAAGTGTCTATTGAGGTCCCTTGCTCATTTTTTGATTGGGTTGTTTATCTTCCTTTTGTTAAATTGTATGAGTTCCTTATAAATATTGGAGACTAAACCCTCATTGGAGACACAATTCGTAAATATGTTCTCCCATGCAGTGGGCTTTCTTGCTGTTTTGTTGATGGTTTCTTTTGGTGTGCAGAAGCTTTTTATTTTGATGTAGTCCCATTTGTTTATTTTCTCCTTAGTCTCCTTTGCCCTAGGAGCTGTATCAGTAAAGATATTGCTACCACATATGTTTGATATTTTGCTGTCTACGGAGTCTTGTAGGGTTTTTATGGTTTCCCATCTTACATTTAATTCCTTTAGCCATCTTTTAGTTTGTTTTTGTGTATGGTGTAAATTGGTGGTTTAGTTTCATTTTTTTGCATGTATCTGACCAAATTTCGCAGTACCATTTATTTAAGAGACTGTTTTGAATCCATTGTATGCTCTTGCCTCCTTTGTCAAATATTAATTGAGCATAATGGCTTGGGTTGACTTCTGGTTTCTGTGTTCTGTTTCATTGGTCTATATGTCTGTTCTTGTGCCAGTACCAGGCAGTTTTGAGAACCATGGCTTGGTAATATAACTTGATGTCTGGTATTGTGGTCCCTCCAAGTTTGTTCTTCTTTCTCAGGATTGCTGTGGCTATTTGGGGTCTTTTTTTTATTCCAGATGAATTTTTGGAGAATTTTTTCTAGATCTTTGAAATATGCCATTGATATTTTATTTTTTTATTTTTATTTTTTTAAATCTCTTTATTGATTAGGGTGTTACATATGTGTCCTTATTCCCCTATTACTCCCCCCCGTTGGTATTTTAATGGGAATCACATTGAATCTGTAGATTGCTTTGGGTAGTATGGACATTTTAATGATGTTGGTTCTACCAATCCATTTTTTTATGTTTTCCTCTATCTTTTTTTTTTTCAATATCCTGTAGTTTTCTGAGTACAGGTCTTTTACCTCCTTATTTTAGTTTATTCCTAGGTATCTTAATTTTTTTGGTGCAATTGTAAATGGGATTTTTTTAGTTTCTCTTTCTGTGAGTTCATTATTGGTGTATAAGAAGGCCATAGATTTCTGGGTATTAATTTTGTATCTTGCTACATTGCTGAATTCATTTATTAAGTCTAATAGTTTTTGATGGAGTCTTTGGGGTTTTTTATGTACAGTATCATGTCATCTGTGAAGAAGAACAGTTTTATTTCTTCTTTTCCAATTTGGATGCCTTTTGTTTCTTCTTCTTCTTGTCTGATCACTATATCTCATACTTCCAGTACTATATGGAACAGGAGTGATGAAAGTGGGCAACCCTGTCTTGTTCCTGTTCTTAGGGGAAATGAGTTTAGTTTTTCCCCATTGAGTATGATTTTGGCTGTAGGTTTGTCCTATAAGGCTTTTATTATGTTGAGGTATGATCCCTCTATTCCCACTTTGCTGAGAGTGTTTATCAAGAAAGGGTGTTGGGTTTTGTCAAGTACTTTATCTGAGTCAATTGATATGATCATGTAATTTTTGTCTCTCAATTTGTTTGTGTGATGTATCACGTTAATTGATTTGCAGATATTTCATCATCCTTGCATACATGGATCAATACCACTTGGTCATGGTGTATGATCTTCCTAATGTAATGCTGTATCCAATTTCCTAGAATTTTGTTGAAGATTTTAGCACCTACATTCAGCAAGGATATTGGCCTGTCATTCTCTTTATTTGTGGTGTCTTTATCTTGTTTTAGAATTAGGGTAATTCTGGCTTCATAGAAAGAGCTTGGAAGTGTGCCTTCCTCTTGAATTTTTTGGATTAATCTGAGGATAGGTTTTAGTTATTCTTTGAATGCTAGGTAGAACTCCCCTGTAAAACCTCCTGGACCAGGGCTTTTGTTTGCTGGATGATTTTTGTTTATTGCTTCAATTTCTTCAGTAGTTATTGACCTATTCAGGTTTCTTCGTGATTGAGTTTTGGGAGCTTGTATTTTTCTAAGACTGTACGTTTAGTCTAGGGTGTTCAGTTTGTTGGAATAGAGTTGCTCAAAGTATATTTTCATAATCCTTTGTATTTCTGTTGGATCAGATGTCACTTCACCTCTTTCATTTCTGATTTTGTTTATTTGGATCCTCTCTCTTTGCTTCTTGGTGAGCCTGGCTAGAGGTTCATCAATCTTGTTTATCTTTCAAAGAAACAGCTCTTGGTTTTGTTGATATTTTCTATTGTTATTGTTGTTGTTGTTGTTGTTTTTTGTATCTACCAGTATATTGTTTATTTCCACTCTGATGTTTATTATTTCCTTCCTTCTGCTTACGCTGGACTTTATCTGTTGCTTTCTTTCTAACTTTTTGAGTTGTAGGGTTAGATAATTTATTACCATTTTTTCTTCTTTTTTGAGGTAGACCTTTAGAGCTATGAACTTATCTCTCAGGACTGCTTTCACTGTGTCCTATAGATTTTTGGATTGTTGTGTTTTCCTTGTCATTTGTTTCCATGATGCTTTTCATTTCTTCTTTGATCACTTTGGTAACCCAAACATCGTTTATTAGCATGCTATTTAGCCTCCAAGTGATGGATTTATTTCATTGTTTTTACTGTAGTTGAATTCTAATTTTATGCCATTGTGATCTGAGAAGATGCTTGATATGATTTCTATCTTCTTGAATTTGAAGAGACTTTGCCTGTGTCCAAATATGTGGTCTATCTTTGAAAATGACCCATGTGCACCTGAGAAGAATGTATATTCTGTGACTTTGGGGTGAAATGTTCTGAAAATGACAATTCCATCTGATCTAGTGAGTCATTTAGGATTGATGTTGTTGGGTTTTTTTTGCTAATTTTTTGGTTTACAGGATTTATCCAGTGGTTTTAGTGGGGAATTAAAGTCCCCTACTATGACTTTATTGCTGTTTATCTCTCCCTTGATATCTTCCAGAGATTTTCTTATGTATTTGGGTGCTCCTGTATTGGTTACATATATTTTTACCAGAGTTATATCTTCTTGTTGAATTGCTCCCTTTAGTATTATAAAGTGACATTCCTTATCTTTTGTTATGGCCTTCACTTTGAGGTCTAATTTGTCAGATAAGTATTGCTAACCCAACTTTTTTTTTCCATTTCCATTCACCTGAAAAAAATTTTCCCATTCCTTCACTATCAGTCTGCGTGAGTCCTTGTTTTTAAATGGGTCTCTTGTAGACAGCAGATATATGTGTGCTGTTTTCTTACCCATTCAGCTACCCTATATATCTTGATTGGAGTATTTAATCCATTTACATTTAATGTTATTATTGCTAGGTACTTGTTTGTTGCCATTTTTATTATTTATGCCTGTGTTCCTTATTCCATTTGTATTTCTTCTTTTTACAGCAGTTCCTTTAGCATTCTTGCATTGCTGGTTTGGTGGTAATAAACTCCCTTAGTCCTTTTTTCATCTGTGAAGCTCCTGATTTCACCTTCAATTTAGAATGATAGCCTGCTGGATACAGTATTCTTGGATTCAGACCCTTGCTTTACATGACTTTGTTAATTTCATTCGATTTGTTTCTGGCCTGATGTGTTTCTGTTGAGAAATCAGTTGATAGTCTGATGGGAGATCTCTTATCAGTAACTTTCTGTCTCTCTCTGGCAGCCTTTGAGATTCTTACTTTGTTGTTGGTGTTTGACAATTTAATTACATTGTATCTTGGTGTTGGTCTTTTTTGGTTAATCTTGTTTGGGACTCTGTGTGAGCTTCTTGGACTTATGTTAGTTTTTTCTTCCCAATATAAGGGGAATTTTCTGTTATTATTTCTTCAAACAGCTTTTCTATTTTTTTGCTCAGTTTCCTCTCTTTCTGGTACCCCTATTATGCGGATGTTGTTTTGTGTCATCTTGTCCCAATGGTCCCTTAGGCTCTCCTCTTGTTTTTTTTTTTTTTTTTTTTCCAGTTGCAGCTCTGTTTTGGTGTTTTTCTCCCACTTTGTCTTCTAGCTTACTGATGTGGTCCTGAGCTTCTTCTAGTCTACTGTTAATGCTTTCTGTGAAAAGCCAAGGCCAGCATGGCTTTCGGGTTCAAAGCCTTGGAGAAAGAGCTGATGAACAAATTAATACACAAGACAAGATTAATTTTGAAATTATGGGGAGAGGCCAGGGCAAACTCAACTATAGCAGTTAAGTTCCACTGAGTCTCCTTTTCCCAGCTTCTTTTATTTACTAGAATACTCAGTTGCCTTTCAGGAATGCAATCAGACATATCAATGGTAATGTTTATAGTAAACAGTAAGATTATCAGGTTGTGGTGAGTTTGCTTTAGGCCAGTGGTCAGCAAACTCATTAGTCAACAGAGCCAAATATCAACAGTACAACGATTGAAATTTCTTTTGAGAGCCAAATTTTTTAAACTTAAATTTCTTCTAATGCCACTTCTTCAAAATAGACTCGCCCAGGCCAGGGTATTTTGTGGAAGAGCCACACTCAAGGGGCCAAAGAGCTGCATGTGGCTCTCGAGCTGCAGTTTGCTGACCATGGCTTTAGGCCATTGAGTCAGCAGTAGGAAATAAAATGTAAATTCATCCTGTGAATATCAAAGGAGTCACAGCCTTCTGATGAACCCCTCACATTTATATTAATTACTGTTGATCTTGGTTTCCAGAACTTTCCATAGTGTTCTTTATTGCAACTATGTCATTTTTCATTTCTCCTTGGTTCTTCTTCATTTCCTCTTGGTTCTTCCATCCTTTTCAGCATCCTTATGACCATTGTTCTGAATTCGTTCTATGACAAATTGCTTGCCTCCATTTCATTAATCCCTTTTCCAGTGATTCCTCCTTTTCTTTTGTATGGGTGCTGTTTCTTTTTCTCTCTATTTTTGCTCCTCTCAGGGTGTCTGGTTATGTGGCTCACTCTCTACCGTGTTGACTTAAAGGCACAAAATACAACTTGACAAGACACAACACAGAGGACACAAAACACAAATGTATTCATGATGCCAATAGCCCCAAATAAAGGTGAAAGCCAGAGAAAAGAGAATTAGGGAAGAGAAAAGTGTGTAAAAATGATATTGAGAAAAGTAAAAAGGGTAAGAGAGAAAAGAAAAAGAAGAAAAAAGAAGGGGGAAAATATATGTATATGGGTAGAAAACTCCCCAAAACAACAACTAATCCAAAAAATGCAAACAATACACATCCAGAAAATAGTAGGGAAGCTGAATCTGAATAATCAGAGCTTATTTCCAGAAGGTAAGGTCAAGGAGTTGAATGATTGGGTAATTGGTCACAATTCAGTTTAGAGAGGGGTAGAAAGAGAATGAGTGTAGAAGAAAAAAAGCAAAAAAAAAAAACCAAAATATTAAAACAAGGAGGCACGGATCAGACTGTTGGGCCTCAGAGGGAGGATAGGGGAGGGTGGGGTTAAAGGGGAGAGATCAACCAAAGGACTTGGGTGCAAGCATATGCTCCTAACCAGCGGTTGGGGACAACAGGGGGGTTGGGGGATGTGTGGGGAGGGTTGTGGGATGGGAATGGGAGCATGAGGACAAATATGTGATACCTTAATCAATAAAGAAATTTAAAAAAAGTAGAAAATAAATAATTGAAAAATTAAAAAATATATATATATATATATATATATATATATATATATATATATCCCAGTTCTTTAATCTCTGTATTCATCTATTTTTGGAAAAGAAGGAGAGAACACTGAAGGTGAGGAAAACAAAAGCATAAAATAAAATAAATAACATAAATAAAAAAATAAACTAACAAGCAAACAACAGCAACAAGAAAGAGAGAAATACAAAAAAAAATTAGCTAGTGAAGCAAAAGAAAAGAGAAGTATGCATGGACTTGGAGCAGGCGAGAGGAAATTAAATATATGAGTATGTCAACAAAGACTACTTTAATAGTAATGAGTCAATAAAACAGATAAAGAAGATCAATTTTTAACAAGGTCTAAAAAGAAAGGATAGAGAAAAATTAAAGCAGGAATAGAAGAGAAACAGGATTTGTCCCAATTTCTCTCTTGAGGACGTAAGCACAGGTGACCAAGGGTGCCTCAGCCAGTCTCTAAACAGACACTGACACGTACGACCCAAGGTACTTACTTAATATTAACCGAGCATAAATTACACAGGAGACAGACATGTAATGCATGAATCACTCACGGTTTATTTACCAGAATCCTGGTGGTTTCCAGACCTTGGCAGGCCACCCGGGGATCCGCGCCAACGGACACACACACTGGACGTTGGATGTTGCAGCTGCTGCTCGGCGTCTTTGTTTGAGGTCTCGGTTTCCGGGTCACTGTTCGGACTCACAGTCCACGGCAGAGCTTGGGCAGATGCAGAAAATGGGGTGGAGAGTGACCGTCTGTGGAGGAGCAGAGCAGGCCTCTCTGATCTTCTTCCAGAGCTTCCTCTTTTTATGTGCCTAGATGGGTGTCTTCAGTGTGTCTTATTAGCAGGTCCCAGGAGCCTTGCATATCTGGTTTTACATATGGGGAATAGATCACTTTATCTATTTTCTACATAAAGGCCACTCAAGGTTTATCAATTTGTTTATCAATTTGTTTACATTACATTCCATACTTTCAGATTTCACACTTTAATATCACACAGTAATTCCACAGTTTAATACTTATTATATCTTATCCTTATTACTATTACTATAACAAGGATGAAAAAGGAAAAGTGAGGAAGAAAGTGTTGGCATAAAAGAAAAAATGAGATAGAGTAAAATAATGATAAAAAAAAAAATAAAAATAGAATATAGAACACTAATAAAAAAATAAAAATTAAAAAATGGTAAAAAATAATAAAAATAAATAAAAATATAATAAAAATAATAAAATAAAGTGAGAAACATTAGTTTCTTAAGTAAAAGATAACAAATAAAAAAGTGAAGTAGTGAATTTCATTCAATTCAGCAAGCTTCAATGTCCCATGGGGGCAGGTTTAAGACCCCTCTCTACTATTCTGCCTGCCAGGTCTCAGTTTCCTGTCAGGTCATCAACACAGTGATGAATTTTCAGTGATCCACTGCTCCTCTATGTTGAGACTCCACAGCAATGGTTTCAGGCAGGCGGAATCAATCTGACCACTGTTTTTTCTGCCTGCTTTCAGTTGTATTTACACAAGCGTCTATTTCTGACATGGCCCCTAGGTGTCGGTATTTCTCTATTAGTTTCTGGGACCAGATGGCCCCTCAGCTCAGTCCTCCAGGGCTCCCTGGGGGTATTTAGAATCTTCCTTTCCCTGCCCCACTCAAGGTTGGATGAGTCTGCATTGGTAGAAGGAGCCTGGTCTTCAGGAGAAAAATATCTGTTCAGGATTAGATGGATGGAGTGTCCCAGAGCTGGCTTCCTGCTCATCTCTCCCTATTCTGCTCCCCAGTTTCCACAAAAACCACCTTCTCCTGCAGTCTCAGTGACTATTTTCATTTGAAAGATCCTATGCACTTGGTTTAGCAAGTAAAAGTATGGAAGTTATAAAGACAGAGTAACCGTGCCGCCTTGAGTCTTTCTCCCCCCTGGCACTGCATGGCTGATATAGAACTTCAGGCTGCCTTTCTGGGCACAGTCTCCCATGGCTGTGGGCTTAGATCTAGAGTCCCCCCCACTGCCAGAAGCCCTGTAGACCCCCTTCCACATTAGAGGGCTACACTGACCCCAAGGGATGTAGATTTGGTGCAGTGCAGTCTCTGACACTCTAGTCCCAGCTGCCTGTGTTTCTCCCTCCAGCCCAGATGTGTTTAATTCGCCAATTCCAGGTGGATATTATTTGATTCAGCTGTTTCTTCTATCTGCTCTGTGAGAAGGCTTAGGACCTGTCCATCTATTCAACTTCCACCTTGTCTCCCCCTGAACAAACTTTTTAGGTGCCCATGGCCGGGAAGGCTGGAGTCTTGGTGTTCGTGGGTTCACAGCCAAGGCAGCTGGTCCCTGGGTGTTGTGACTGTAGGGTCCCAGGTGGTATCCGAGTTCTCCCCAGGTGAAAGTAAGGCTGGGCTTCCAATCATAGCCACTCTCCTTTTCAAGATGGTGTGGTCTCTGCTGCAGAGCCTGCCACCCAGGGATACATTTCAGTGGTTGTAGACGCTGCCCAGCCAGGGGAGCCTGGTCCGCCAGTCCTCCATAGTCTGTGGGGGACTGTGAAATATAACTGTCCCTCACTCACAAATACACACACTCCCCACACATCCACACTCTCCCTTTCACTCTCTCACTAACTCACACTATTTTGCTCACTGCTGCCCTGTTGGCTGCCTTCATGGATCCCCAAATTACTGTCTTTCCCATAAAAAATTATTATAGCTGTCACTCAACAATGAATTTTCTATTTTTCAAGGTAGTAATGACCAAGTTTTGACTTTTTTTATATTACATGATTTTAAGATCTATAATGTTCTGGCTTGCATTTTTTTTTTTTTTTTTAGAAATTCCAATGTACCAGCATACATACATGCATGCATTTGATAGATGTTTCTGAGTATCTCCTGTATGTCAGAACTTACTAGTGTGTTTGGAACTTGGGAAAATAATATGAAATAGACATGAACTTGGACTTAATGGAACAGGTGGGGGTTTTTCGGTTACTTTTTAATCCTCACTGAAAGACACGCTTAGGGAGTGGGAGAGGAGAGAGAGAGAGAGAGAGAGAGAGAGAGAGAGAGAGAGAGAGAGAGAGAGAGAGAGAATATTGACCAGCTGCCTGGTTGCCTTCTGTATGTTCCCCTACTAAAGTTCAAATCCACAACTCAGGTATGTTCCCTGACCAGGAATCAAACCAGCAACCTTTTGGTGTGCACTACAATGCTCAACTAACTGTCACTCTGGCCTGGCAAAGGAGATTTTTTTGCAGCTCTCATTCCAGAAGCAAACAATCAAAATATACACTGAGTGGCCAGATTATTATGATCTCTGAACGAATAATAATCTGGCCACTTAATGTATATCCTATATAATAAAAGACTAATATGCAAATTGTCCCCTTGACCAGGAGTTCGACCATCAGGCAGGCCGGCCAAAGGCCCATGTCCCCTCCCCGTGGCCAGGCTGGCCGGACCCCACTCATGCATGAATTCATGCACTGTGCCTCTAAAAATATATATATGTATATATATATATATATATATATATATATATATATATACTGAGTGGCCAGATTATTATGCATTCAGAGATCATAATAATCAGGCCACTCAGTGTATTTCACAAAATAAGAAAAAGAAACATTGAGTTCATACCTGGCACAAACCATTACTTTCAAAACCAACAAAGTATCTAAATTATAATACTTATGAAATTCTATAGATACGTCACTGGGTATCGGAAAAGATCATTTACGATTTGATGTTAGTTTTTAAACAACAAAAATAAATGTAATGTAATTATTGTTTGGCCCTTGAATAATCTAACCAAATCAGAGTAGCGATCTGGAGTATTTCTGTTTGGACTTGTTTATAATCATGAAAGGATCCCTGTAATTCAGTTAATTAATACATATATCACCTCATATATTTATCTTTTTTTAGTAAGAACATTTAATTTATTCTCTTACCAAATTTTATTTATATAGTACAATGTCATATCAACCATAATTCCTATGTTTTATATCAACCTCTCCCTGCATCCCTGGAAACCACTTTTCTACTCTCTTTTTCTGACAATTTGTCCTTGTTTTTAGGTACCACATATAAGTAATATCATACAGTATTTGTCTTTCTTAGCATTATTTTACTTGGCATAATACCCTCTAGATCCATCCCTCTTGTCACAAATGGCAGAATTTCCTTCTTTTTTTTATGGCTGAGTAATATTGCATTATGTGTGTATATGTATATATACATAATATATATGTATATTATATATTACTAGTAGCCCATTTGCACGAAGATTCGTGCAATAGACCTTCATTCACCTGGCTGCCTGCACCAGTCTTCTGCTGGCACCGGGGACCCAGGCCTTGGCTGTGGCCACCGCCTTCTGCTTTTTTTCAGGGTCGGGGCTTGGACCCGGGCGGTGGCCTTGGGCTTGGCTGCACCCAGCATCCCTGCTAGGGATTGCAGGAGCCGACCCCCAGTGGTTTCCTGCGATCGGTGCAGGCTCCCCACTGGTGCCCAAGGCCGGGAAAGCCTCGGGCGGCTTTCCCGGCCTTGGGCTCGGCCGCACCCAGCGTCCCTGCTACGGATCGTAGGAGCCGACCCCTGGTCGTTGTCTGCGATCTATGCAGGCTCCCTGCTGGTGCCCAAGGCCGGGAAAGCCTCCTCCCGAGGCTTTCCTGGCCTTGGGCTCCGCCACACCCCAACATCCCTGCAATGGTTTCCTGGTGGGCGTGGTTGGTGGGCGTGGCTTGGTTGGTGGGCGGGGCTTGGGTGTAGCGAAGGTGTGGTCAATTTGCATATTTGTCTATTATAAGGTAAGACTAGTAGCCCTGTGCACAAATCCATGTGCCAGTAGCTCTCTGCGGGGCCTGGCTGCTCTGCACCTGCTGCCCTGAGGCTCTCTGTGGCCCAGAGGCCCATCTGCGGCCAGGCATGGAATGCTTGCCTCACTTGCCTCGTCGCCATGGTGACGAAGCAAGCATTCTACCAGGCCGCTCATGCTGGCCTCTCTCAGCAGCCACCCCTGCCCCCAGGACTGGGTGACTCCAGCAGAGCTGAGAGGACTGGGAGCCGCCATCTTGTGGCTATGGGAGCCACCATCTTTGTGACAGAGTGATGGTTAATTTGCATATTAACCTTTTATTAGGTAGGATATGTATTAAATATTCTTTATCCATTCATCTGTCAATGGGTTTTTCCATATCTTGGCTATGTGAAGAATGATACAATGAATATGGTAATGAAATCCTGTTTTAATTTCCATTAAATAAATACACAGACATGGAATTTCAAGATCATATGGTAGATTTATTTTTAATTTTTAAGGAAATTCCATACTGCTTTCTATAGTGGCTGTACCAATTTACATTCCCACTCACAGTGCAGAAGTGTTCCCTTTTCTCCACATTTGTGCCAATACTTGTTATCTCTTGTCTTTTTTATGATAGCCATTCTAACCTGATGTGATGTGATATCTCATTATAGTTTTGATTTACATTTTTGAGATGATAAGTGATGTTCAGCACCTTTTCATGTACCTATTGGCCATTTGTATATCTTCTTTGTAAAATGTCTATTCAAGTCCTCTGCTAAGTTCTTTAAATATTTGCATATTAACTCCTATCCGATAAATGATTTGCAAATATCTTCTCTCATCCATTTTGTTGATGGTTTCCATTGTTCTACAGAAGTATTTCAGTTTGATTTAGTCCCACTTATTTTTACTTTTGTTTCCTTTGCTTTTGTGTCAAATCCAAATACCATTTCTAAGACCAATATTAAGGACCTTACCTGCTATGATTTTGTAGGAGTTTTATGGCTTCAAGTCTTATGTTTAAGTGTTTAATCCATTTTGAGTTGATTTTTGTGTATGATAAAATACAGGGTTCCAGTAATTTTTTTATATGGCTGTCTAGTTTTCACAACACCATTTATTGAAGAAACCTTTCCCCAGTGTATATTCTTTATACAGTGGCCTCTTTCCCCAGTGGCCTCTTTGTTGTAAATCATTTAACCATATATGTGTAAGTTTATTTTGGGGCTCTCGATTCTGTCTCATTGATCTATGTGTGTGTTGTTATGCCAAAGCTGTTTTGACATATACAGCTTTGCAGTATAATTTGAAAATAGGAAGACTGATGCTTCCAGCTTTGTTCTTCTCAAGACTGCTTTGTCTACTCAGGTTTTTTGTTTTGTTTTGTTTTGTTTTTTCAGTTCCTCACAAAATTTTAGGTATGTTTTTTCCATTCCCTTAAAAAAATGGTATTGGAATTTTAATAGGGATTGCATTGAATCTGCAGACTGCCATGAGTAGGATAGACATTTTAACAATATTAATTTTTTCAATTCATGAGCATGGAATACCTTTCCATTTATTTGTGTCTTCTTCAGTTTCTTTCATCAATGACTCAAAGTTTTTAGTGTACTGATCTTTCACCCCTGTTAAAATTTGTTCCTAGGTAATTCACTTTTGATGCAATTTTGTCAGACTAATTGGATAACTAGAGAGCACATTATGATCACAGCCAATTGCAGTGTACTTTGACTAATAATAGCAGTGTGTTTAAGTCATTGAATTTCCTTTTGTTTTAATTTTTCTAATAAATATGGAAGATATAAAAGTCTTTCCAAAGCTTGAATTTGTAAGATAACTTAATTGAACAAAGGAATATCACCAAACTTTCCTTCTCTTAAACCTAAAAATTAATAATGAACAAAATGTGAGTGAAATTTAGGGGAAAAATACAACTAAACAACAGGAAAGTAAAGGATTCAACTTTGTCTACTTTGCAAAGTGGCAAATTGTGAAAGAGTAAAAGAAGATTCCAAAATTTGATGTCATGCCCCTTTTTTGACATGCCAACAACCAGTACCAGAGGAATAAAATTAAAAAAAAAACTTTATTCACTTAAGAGCAAATATTTATTAAGTACCTACTATGTCAGGTAGGTGTTTTTTTGTTTGTTTTGTTTTGTTTTGTTTTGCTGAAATTATAAAGCAGTGAAAAAAAGGAATAAAACCTTCTGCCCTTATTAGATATATTTGCCCATAACTGTTCTGAAAAATTTAAATGTGTCATATTTATCTGTGTTTCTTTTTTACTTATAAGCACCTTCACATACTTAGAATGTTTTGTGGAATAAAAATATTCTTAATTTCAACTCACCTTTGAAAATAAAAGGTTTTTAGTATAAAAATCTATGATTGATCTTGTCATAGATTTTGAATATATTGCTTTTCAAAATTATGGGGCTGCAGATTTAGCTTATTCAAAATTTGGAAATCAAATTGTCAAAAAACAAACAAACTAATCACTTAAGGCAGTCTTCATTGTCAAACCAAGCAGACTCTGTCGGAAAAATCTAACTTCATTTTTCTCCAACTCAAATAAGTGTATTAATACAGCCTCCATGATTACATCTCACTTTTAATTCCAAATCTAAGATTAATTAGGCACATTGAGTTTGTTGCCTATATGAAATATTGCACTATCACCATCCATATTTCTTAACAATGCTCTCTTTGTTTTGTTCGGACAAAACTTTACTGATCAATGAAGTTAAAAAAAAAATACTTGGGATGTGGAGGAAGAGAGTTCACTAAACACAATTTCTTCGCATCACTACCTCAATCCACAATATATCTGGATTCTGAACTTCCCAAAGTAAGACCAAATACCACATCTACTACTATTCTTTGTTTAAAATAATTTTCACTGATATTCTAAGCCCCCCCCTCTTTGCTTATATCCTGAGAGGCTACCAATACAACTTGTGGCACTAAGGTAAGATTTGAGATGGATGAGGTGGATGCCTTTATTTTGTAAAGTGGCAGAAAGACAATTTTGAAGAGGACTTGTAAGAACAGAACCTGCATGAGGTCTGGACCAGAGAGGTGTTCAGGCAGGTAATTTATAGAAAAGGAACATAAAGTGGTGGTGGATCTTAAAAATGATGTCTTAGATATAGCCATGCCTGTGGACCACTTGGAAATTCCCCCGTGTAACCCCTGGGCATGTACCTCACATTAAAACCCACTGATTTACATTCACTGGCTGAGCATTGTTATGTATAAATCTGTAGGTTAAACACTGGGCTGGGGGAGGTTAGAGAGACTTCTAAACTATAGTCCCTGCTCTCATAGAACTCAGGCTGTACACTTCAAGGGATTGAAATGAAGACAAAGTCAATGATCATCTTGGGCTAAAGATAAAAACAGCTTGCTGTCAGGTTTCAAAATTCAATACCAATATCATGTTGTGTAGGGGTTTTGTTTGTTTATTTGTTTTGCATTTGTTTTGGCAAAATAGATGATGATACCTCCCTATTTAGGTCTACTGTAGGCTTGGATAATACAGCATTTTATATATTGAAAATTATAAAATATGACCAAGTTTTCTCTTTCACTATGATATTCTACCTCCTAATTATTTTAAATTATTTTTTTCAATTACAGTTGACATTCAATATTATATTTGTTTCAGGTGTACAGCATAGTGGTTATACATATAACTTATGAAGTGATCACCCCAATACATCTAGTATGCACCCCTTAATTCTTTTATCCAGTAAAAGGAGTGTTTCACTCTGGAACCGTGATGAGCTATCTGAGTGCCACAGCATACATGCACTGCACATTTCCTGTTTGTAGGACCCTGATCTAGGTCCTAGAGCCACAAAAGGATAGATGGCTTGTAGATTTTTGCAATGTCTTTAGTGCTGTCAATTACAAGTAATACCTTCTACATGTTGATTCATGATAGGAAAATGTATAATGTCATTATTATTGATATGTATTATAAAATGTTATGAAAGGTTTCTTTGATCTCTTTGTTTTGTAGCAGCACATTATATATACCATCCAATTATTTACACACAAAAATTGCTGTATATTTTCTGAACTTTGAAGCCTAGGCCATCAAGGAAGCCTCTACAGGGGGTGAAAATTAAACTGAGAAAATATATAAGCAAGCAGAGAGATAGTAGGAGAGCACTTTAGGTAGCATACAATATGCCTGTGAAATTCAATGCTCAGCAAGTAGAGAAACTCAAAAGGAGAAAATAGCCTATAGATCCCCAGCAATAGGTGGGCCAGGACAATTGCTACAGTTTTGGATGCTGACTCTACTAAATTGCTTATGATATAATAGCCTGTGATCAACACTTGTTTTGTGTTTAATGAAATTAAGAGACCCACAAAATGTGCCAGGTTCTCTATCTTTATTCCCTAGAAATGCCAAAACCATATGCAGACATTTTTTTCTTTGTCTCACTTCAAGGCATTGTTCAGCATCCCTGTAAAACATTTGGAAAGTCACTGAAAATATGCACCTATATACAAAACAACACTGATGCATACTAACAAAGGCAATACAGAGGATCCCTAAATTGGTTGTACTATTTTGGATTTCTACCAGAAATGAGTCTGTTTCTATTATTCTATATCCTTATCAGAAATTGTTATTGACAGTTAAAAAAACATACCCATCCTAATAAATATTTAGTGTATATCATGTTGGATACTTTGCAATTTTCAGCCTAGAAGTAAAATTTATGGCATAGTTTTAAATCTTTTATATCTCTCAAAGAAGAATTTCTGCTAGATTTGAAAAACAGGCTGAATTACAAAAGACAGGTTTCCAGTTATGCTAGGCAAAACATCTGGTTTTATGGGATGGTGGTTCCTTTATTACTTCATTCTATGCATGTTATATGTTAAAATATGTTTGCTCAATTTTCTGAAGCAGATTATATATCAGGAATACAGTGGTGAACTTGTTTAGTATATACCTGCAATGTTATCAATCATCGACAGTTAATGGGACTTTTAAAAATAATGGAAGGCAGTAAATTTAATGATCTTATGGTCTTTGCCAATCTCATTGGTTGAGTCATGGAAGAGTTTTACAAACATTTACTGTGCCATTAACTCTAATTCAAAATTTTCTTTAAAAAATGGAATACTTGTCAAATATTCAATAATCAAAGAGAAAATTGATGCTGTGATTTGCTTTTTTCCTCACCAATATTACATTGCATTTCAATGAGATGGAAGTGAAGCTCCAAGGAAAGGAAAATCATGCAGCCCAGCTAGAAATTATAAAAATTTATACAGAAATAGAAATTTTTCATAACATTTTATAATACATATCAATAATAATGACAGTATACATTTTCCTATCATGAATCAACATGTGGAAGGTATTACTTGTAATTGACAGCATTAAAGACATTGCAAAACTACAAGAAAAATGTGAATAACATTTCATATATAGATACATTAGTTACTTTCACTTATGAAATACCCCCTTTGAATTCAATATTAACAACACTGAATTGACACAAGAGTGAGTTAATTTCATTCACTTGGACAAAAGTAATTTAAACTGACATATTTTTACTTCAATATCAAATATTTTTTTTTCTTAAAAAGCTCAGCCAGTTTTTCCCATATAGAATAGAGATATTAAAGGAAAATTCTTTTTTGGTGACTATCTCAATTATTAGGGATGTTCTTAGGTCCTGCTCATTTTGTTATGATGTAATTGGGTGCTTTCAAATATCAATTTGTAGACATTGAAATAATTCTTAATAGTTGTGACTCTTGATATCTCTAACCCATTCTCACTTCCAACCCTTTCTCTTTCAGTGAGTATATGCTGAGATTGGAATGTGTGTTTTTCTTCATTAAATTACCTTATTTACTCCCTTGCAAATATACCTTAATATTTTGAAAAAAATATATAGGCTATTCTTTGTTATTTTTTAATTCTAATGTAGGTTACCCTCTCTTTTGTTTTGTCTTTTATCTGCTAAATGCCTTTCCTATGATTACCATCTCACAAGGAAATTTTTGGAAATATCTCTTTATATTAATACTGTTTAAAATAAGGTATAGTAGCATACCTTTAAATATATGAAAGTTATACCTTAGAAAAGGTAAGTAACTCAGCTAAGTTGACCTAGATATTAGAAGGCAAAGCTTAGATTAGAATCCAAGTAGTCTCACTTCTACTTTGGTGCTTTTGCCTTTAGAGATCACTATTCAATTCCTTTCTCACATTTCGCTCAAGCAGTTTGAAGAGAAGAATAGAAAGGCTCAGCAGATGCCAATTGTCCTGGGAGATAATTCTTGGAGTAGTTGGGAAACTATGTGAAATTATATTCTGCTATCTTACATTCTTACATGAAGAGTAACCTCTATGTACTGAGATTTCTATGACACCACAATTAATTAGCACATACAACATAATCATAAGTCTCTAAATTATTTCTTTTCATCTAAAATCATGTTTCCCGAGGAAACCAAGATGGCGGCATAGGTTAAACACCTAACCTGCAGCCGGGCACAACAATTTCAAAAATACAACTAGAGGTCAGAACGGACATCGTCCAGAACCACAGGAAAGTTGGTGGACTGAAATGCCCACAGCTGGGGGGAAGGAGAAGGCCACGGGGACAGTCGGGGAAGCCGTAAAAGCCTGAGGTATGGAGAAACGGGCGGAGACACGAGCACACGCGCCTGCGGGGAGGATGGAACCAGAGAGGAAGGGGCGGCTGATGACCTGGCCGGAGTTCACTGGCAGGAAGGAGATAAAGGCTCCGGAGTGCGCTGAACCCCATTCCGGGCGAAACCCTGGGAAACTCACTCACTTTCGCAACTCCGCCGCCCCTGCAGGCCGCCCGGCCCGGGACGCTGGGGACGCTGCCACAGCGGCAGCGCCCGGAGCCCGGCGGCCTCCCAGCACCCGTCCCCGCCACGCAGCCCCCGTGCGCCTGGTGCCGCGGGCCGCGCGCCCCGCACACCGGACGGAGGCCCGGGTGCCCTCTCCGTGCACCTCCCGGCGGCGCTAGACTTCAGTAGAGTTGACTGAATTCAAGGGATTAAGAAGTACAAATCGGGGGGGACGCCGCGGCGGCGACGTCCAGAACGCGGCGATGGCGGTGCCTGGAGCTCAGCGGCTGCCCAGCACCCCTCCCAGCCGCGTGGCCCTCGCGCACCTGGTTCCGCGGGACACGCGCACCGCGCACCGGACGGAGGCCCGGGCGCCCTTTCCGTGCATCTCCCGGCGGCGCTAGACTTCAGTAGAGTTGACTGAAATGAAGGGATTAAGAAGTACAAATTGGGAAGTTTGAAAAATATGGCGGCGGAGGTTAAAGGCTGTTCTGTTGCCTCGCACCCAGCGAAATCGGAGGGGATGAGGTGTGGAGGCGCGTGGGTCTGGCTGGTGGCGGGGGAAAGGGGCTTTTGTTCCAAACCTAGGGGAGATTGGCTCTCCATCACCCTGAAACCCATCTTCTGGCGAACCCCGGGAGACCCAGATGCCTGCGGGGAGAGGCGGGACTCTTGCGGAGGTGCGCCCAGCAATCAGTGTTTGCTGCGCTGGAGTGCGGAACGAGGGGACTTAGATACGTGGAAGGCAGAAGGACCAGACTCACAGCCATTGCGGCTCGCCGCACCATGGCCTGTTGGCGCCCTGAGACCCCGCCCCGCCCTGGGACCCGCCCCGCACGTTTTGAAGACCTGCCCCGCAAGTCTTGCAGGCACACCTGTGCCCCAAGCAAGGGCTTATGCATGTGGGTGGCCTGCCCTCTGGCAGCGGACCAGATGAACTGCTGTTCTAGTCGGACTGCTCCAGGGCCACTCAGACAGGAGGAAGAAACTAAAGTTTTTGCTGTAATCCTTGCTGAGTGCCTAAGGCAGTAGCTGATCTACACCCCATTGGAGACCCAGAAACGAGGGCATCTAGTGGTCTGTGGGAGATGACACCAGATTTCAACCACATGCATAAGGGACACATTCAACGGGAATATTCAGTGAGCGCCAAAGCTTTGCTGCACCAAGACCCGGCCCATAAACGTGTCTCCTGCACAGCAACTCTTCCTTTATAGACAAAGAGAGCCCCCCCAGTGACACCAACAACAATCAAGACTTAACTATACAAAGGAGGACCAAGATGGAGGCATAGGGCGGAAGCCTGATTGTTGCCTACCACAACAACTTTGAGACTACGACAAGAGAGCAGAGCAGACACCATCCAAGACCAC
The DNA here is from genome assembly GCF_027574615.1 of Eptesicus fuscus. Taxonomy (NCBI): domain Eukaryota; kingdom Metazoa; phylum Chordata; class Mammalia; order Chiroptera; family Vespertilionidae; genus Eptesicus; species Eptesicus fuscus. The sequence goes on from NC_072473.1 coordinate 96,471,806, forward strand.
CATAGGGCTGGCTGAGTAGATGCTCTACAACTAGAATAAAAGAGGGGGATGTGGGATGATGCTGATGCCGGTGACCCAAAGACCACACTTTAAGAACTACGGCTCAGGCGACACAAAAGAACTATGGCTCAGGCGATACAACAGCGGCCTGGAACGTGCTCGGCGCAGTTCCCCCGGCGGTCTCCGGCTGAGGGGACGGCTCCACTGGCAGCCAAGCACGGACAGACGAGCCCCTATGAAACATGCGGTGGGAGACTCCGCGCTTGCTGACCTCCGAGTCCGTCAAGAATCTCAACGCCCCGGAAGCGGCCAGGTGCGCATGCTCGGCGACCGGCCACCGATGCAGACCCAAGGGCCAACGCAGTGACGCCAGACCGGCCCACCGCCATGCACCGGGTGCACCAGAGCTTCGCCGAACCGCCGCCCGACGAGTTCTGCAGCAGCCATACTGGAGCTCTGGAAGGATGGCCAGGGGAATTGCTGAGGGGGGATTGACCGGCAGGAATTGGGATCGGGAAGACGGGGCCGCGCTGAGACCCGGGTGCAGGCGGGGTTGCGCGCCTCTGGGCTTGGGTGTGGTCACACGCCTCTGGGTATAAGTGAGGCCTCACGTCCCTGGGTCTAGGTGAGGCCACATGCCCCTGGGTCCAGGTGAGGCCGGACTCCGGGTCCGGGTGAGGCCAAGTGCCCCTGGACCCGGATGACGCTGGATCCCGTGCCCGGGCGAGGCCAAGCGCCCCTGGGTCTGGGAGAGCCCACACACCCCTGGGTCCAGGCGAGACCATGTGTCCCTGGATCCGGGTGAGGCCGCGTGCACCTAGGCCCGGGTGAGCCCAAGTGGCCCTGGGTCTGGGAGAGGCCAAGCATCCCTGGGTCCGGGTGAGACCATGCGTCCCTGGATCCGGATGAGGCCTCGTGCACCTAGGCCCGGGTGAGGCCACGTGCCCCTGGGTCTGGGAGAGGCCAAGCGTCCCTGGGTCCGGGTGAGACCATGTGTCCCAGGATCTGGGTGAGGCCTCGTGCACCTAGGCTCGGGTGAGCCCAAGTGGCCCTGGGTCTGGGAGAGGCCAAGCGTCCCTGGGTCCGGGTGAGACCATGTGTCCCTGGATCCGGGTGAGGCCTCGTGCACCTAGGCCCGGGTGAGCCCAAGTGGCCCTGGGTCTGGGAGAGGCCAAGCGTCCCTGGGTCCGGGTGAGACCATGTGTCCCTGGATCCGGGTGAGGCCTCGTGCACCTAGGCCCGGGTGAGCCCAAGAGGCCCTGGGTCTGGGAGTGGCCAAACGTTCCTGGGTCTGGGTGAGACCATGTGTCCCTGGATCCGGGTGAGGCCTCGTGCACCTAGGCCCGGGTGAGGCCACGTGCCCCTGGGTCTGGGAGAGGCCAAGCGTCCCTGGGTCCGGTTGAGACCATGCGTCCCTGGATCCGGATGAGGCCTTGTGCAACTAAGCCCGGGTGAGGCCACGTGCCCCTGGGTCTGGGAGAGGCCAAGCGTCCCTGGGTCCGGGTGAGACCATGCGTCCCTGGATCCGGATGAGGCCTCGTGCACCTAGGCCCGGGTGAGCCCAAGTGGCCCTGGGTCTGGGAGAGGCCAAGCGTCCCTGGGTCCGGGTGAGACCATGTGTCCCAGGATCTGGGTGAGGCCTCATGCACCTAGGCTCGGGTGAGCCCAAGTGGCCCTGGGTCTGGGAGAGGCCAAGCGTCCCTGGGTCCGGGTGAGACCATGTGTCCCAGGATCCGGGTGAGGCCTCGTGCACCTAGGCCCGGGTGAGCCCAAGTGGCCCTGGGTCTGGGAGAGGCTAAGCGTCCCTGGGTCCGGGTGAGACCATGTGTCCCTGGATCCGGGTGAGGCCTCGTGCACCTAGGCCCGGGTGAGCCCAAGAGGCCCTGGGTCTGGGAGTGGCCAAACGTTCCTGGGTCTGGGTGAGACCATGTGTCCCTGGATCCGGGTGAGGCCTCGTGCACCTAGGCCCGGGTGAGGCCACGTGCCCCTGGGTCTGGGAGAGGCCAAGCGTCCCTGGGTCCGGTTGAGACCATGCGTCCCTGGATCCGGATGAGGCCTTGTGCAACTAAGCCCGGGTGAGGCCACGTGCCCCTGGGTCTGGGAGAGGCCAAGCGTCCCTGGGTACGGGTGAAGCCATATCCTGGGTCCGGGTGAGGCCGTGCACCCCTGGATCCATCCGGTGAGGCTGGGTCCCAGGCCCGGGTGAGACCACGCGCCCCTTGGGTATGGGTGAGGCCACGTGCCCCTTAGTCCGGGTGACGCCTTGCCCCTGGGTTCGGCCGAGACCAAACCAGAGGGAGTCGGACCTCCATTACCACCATTTGTCCACCATCCAGAGCTGAGGGGTCAGCGCTGACATGTACACATAAGGAACTACTGGACATCGAAATTGGGTCTCAAAAGAACTGTTGGTCCAGGGGGAAGCTCGCTACAGATTGATTCATTTGCCTGTCAGCATAACTATTATTGCTCGTCTCACATTCAGTTCTTATTAGTATATATCTAGTGACATATGATCTCGCTCATCTAGGGGAAATGATGAACAACATAGACTGAGGAACAAGAACAGAACCAGAAGCAAGGAGGCATCGATCGGACTATCGGGCCTCAGAGGGAGGATAGGGGAGGGTAGGGGGAGGGTGGGGGGAGGGGGAGAGTTCAACCAAGGGACCTGTGTGCATGCATATAAGCCTATCCAACGGTTGGGTTCAACAGGGGATTGGGGCATGCGTGGGGAGAGGGGTGGGATGGGAATGGGGGGATGAGGACAAATATGTGACACCTTAATCAATAAAGAAATTAAAAAAAAAATAATAAATAAAATCATGTTCCCCAAGTGGATATTAGCTTTGGTAGTTGGTTGGTATTTATGTTTTCACCCATCTGCTTTAGAAAACTAATGGTTTACCAATTTTTGTTTTATTTAGGTAATATCCAAGAAACTTGTTGAATTCTTATTTGATATCCACACAGGATTTCATGACAAAACATTCCCTGGAAGACAACAGTAATCGTTTAGTTTAGCATAACCAGGGTCAAGAATTTGGACAAGTCTTATAGTAAAGTGTTAACTGTGGCAGGGTTAAGGAAATCAAAATGAATTATGAAGAACAAAAACAAAACAGAAGAGCTAATTTTGTACTCCAGCAGTATGACTTTCTGTCTTGAAAATGGGTTTCTGGATAAAAATTTTGTGTTTGCTTTAGCTGAATGTTTAATTATACTTTTTAGGTATGAGACATATTTTCTGTATTCCTCAATGGACTACAAATGGCAAGGATTTGTTGTTGTTGTTGTTGTTGTTGTTAATCCTTACCTGATGACATTTTCCCATTGATTTTTAGGGAGTGTTGAAGGGAGGGGGAGAGATATATAGAGAGAAACATTGATGTGAAAGGGACACATCAATTGATTGCCTCCTGCACACACTGAACAGGGCCAAGGATAGAGCCTGTAATTGAGGTACCTGCCTTTGACTAGAATCAAACCCAGTAAACTTCAGTCTCTGGGCTAATGCTCTATCCACTGAGCCAAACAGGCTAGGACTAAATGTCAAGCTTTGAGTTATTGGTAATGTCTGAGACAATAACTCAGGGGGCTCCATTGGAAGGTCCTGCAAGCAACTTCCTGATCCATGATGCTAGGACCTGGTGGGGAGTGGTTGGGGTAGAGCTAGGACCAGGACCTGTGGGAACCAAAATAGGTGGGTGGACTGATAGAAAGCAGGGCTGGAGCCAACAGAATGCAGTCTTGGGCACTGGTGCCAGCATGGTCAGAGAGGTCTGAGATATTTAGAAAATAATTGCAATGAATAAGTGAATGAATGAATGCCAAGTTTTAAAATGTATCCATATCAATATTAATTAAAAATACATGTATATTATGGATTTTAATTCTTCAACTTTTAACTGTAATGTACATGCATTTAATTTTTCCATAGACATCCTGTATAATAAAAGAGTAATATGCAAATTGACCATCACTCCAAGACACAAGATGACTGCCCCCATGTGGTCAAATATGGCTGCCCCCATGTGGACACAAGATGGCTGTCACAAGATGACCTGCAGTGAAGGGGAGTGGGGAGGGACCCGGCCTGCAAGGGAGGGCAGTTAGAGGTGACTGGGCTGGCAGGGGAGGGCAGTTAGGGGTGACCGGGCCAGCAGGGGAGGGCAGTTGCGGGGGACCAGGCCAGCAGGGGAGGGCAGTTTGGGACAACCAGGCTTATAGTGGAGGGCAGTTAAGGGTGACCAGTCTGGCAAGGGAGGGCAGTTAGGGGCAATCAGGCTGGAAGGGGAACAGTTAGGCATCGATCAGGCTGGCAGGGAGTGGTTAGGGGGTGATCAGGCTGGCAGGCAGAAGCGGTTAAGGGTAATCAGGAAGCCAGGCAGGTTAGCTGTTGGGAGCCAGCAGTCTTGGATTGTGAGAGGGATGTCCCAGATTGGAGAGAGTGCAGGCTGGGCTGAGGGACACCCCCCACACCATGCACGAATTTCGTGTACCAGGACTCTAGTTTATTAATAATTGAGTATGAAAAACTTTCTGTTTGGTACTTTTGAGGCTGTACAGAAAATAATTGCTTCCAATACCTGTTTGATTTCACAATAGTCTAATTTTGAATTATTCCTATTTTCAACATAATAACATTCATGGCCTCCTGGCCAGCATGGCTCAGTGGTTGAATGTTGACTTATGAACCAGTAGATCACAGTTCAATTCCTGGTCAGGGCACATTCCCAGGTTGTGGGCTTGATCCGCGGTGTGGGGTGTGCAGGAGGCAGCAGATCATTGATGTTTCTATCTCTCTTCCTCTCCCTTCCTCTCTGAAATCAATAAAAATATATCATATCTAATAAAGAGGGAATATGCTAATTGACTACCCCACCCTCAAAGATGGTGGTGCCCACAGTCACAAGATGGCAGCGCCTAGTTCCCTCAGCCCCACCTGGGTGGCAGGCATGCGGCAAGGCCTGGCCTGCCTGGGCCCGGCCTTGCAGTGTGCCTGCCTCTGGAGTCCCCCAGTCCCCTCAGCTCCCCAGCTGCCCAGGGCAGTCCGAGATGCAGGCATGCCTCAGATGTCAGCTTCCCAGCCACCCAGGGCAACCAGAGGGGTTGGTAACCAGGGCTAACCAGGCCAGCCAAGGCTTGCACTGCTGGCAGTGGCAGCAGCAGAGGTGTGATGGGGCGTCACCTTCCCCTGATCGCTGGGTCACCTCCCACCCTTGAGGGCTCCCGGACTGTGAGAGGGGGCAGGCCAGGCTGAAAAACCCCCCTCCAGTGCATGAATTTTCATGCATTGGGCCTCTAGTTTTAAAATAAGATTCAGGCACATACCTCCTACATAGTCATTCTGAATCTTTGAATATCCCTCCAAAAAAGACAATGGAAACACTCAAAGCACAGATTTTCTCTCTAGCAGCAACCTCATATGACATCATTTTTTATCATTCAAACATTGATGTTGACTTTAGAATACTAAGCACTGTGATGTTGAAGAAAAATTTCAGTGCTAGAAATGCATAGAAAGACATGTATTGCTGTTCTGGTTCATATAATAAGCAGTTGAATTATCTTGTGGAAGTCATTCAGCCCTCTAGTTTCAGTAACCTGATTGGAAAATGCTAAGATTATTGTAAGATTATATAAAAGACTGTTAAAGTTACCAAGTGTTGGATGATGTTGGAAGCGGTAATGATGTTAACTGGTAGGAGTCTGGATAAATTTTGAAAGAGCCAACAGGATTTGTTGTTGGGTTGGATTTGTGTTGTGAGTTACCTTATTTTATATTATTATGTTCATCTGTTAAATGGGGACAAAATCGATAAGAGGTTGTCATGAGGATAGTGTTATGAGTAAAAGAGCTAGTATTTGTACGTTTAGCATACTGTTTAGCATAATGCTTATGGCAAAGTGAGTGATTAACTAAAGATAATTGTATTTTGAGGGGCATTAAGAAGGAAGTCTGCCGCTGCAAGGATCCCAAGTAGCCTCATCAAATCCGGTTTAGTTCTCCAACCATCAAGAAGGCGAGATTTATTTTGACTGCAGCTATAAAGTGGGGGAAAGAAAATATTTTTAGAAATATATTTTTCAGTCTCCTTGCCTTTTGCTCTGTGGATGAGGATGATTTTATGCTAAAAATTCAGGCATGCATTTTTAAAATGGTGGCATTTTGAAGACAAGTTCATTTATTTCCTTTGGTATTTATTACTGGTCTAGATGAAAGAGTGAAATTTCAAAGTTCCATTTTAAAAATCATTTTTATTTCATACTAGAGGCCTGGTGCATGAAAATTCGTGCACTAGGGTGGTGGTCCCTCAGCCCAGCCTGCCCCCTCTCACAGTCTGGGATCCCTTAGGGTATCTCTTACTGATGGCTTAGGCCCGCTCTCTCTGTGGGAGGTGACCTGGCCGATCAGGGGAAGGCACTGCTCCCATCACCCCGCTGCTGCTGCCACTGTTAGCTGCTATGGCTGCCGGCCCTTGGCCCTCACTTCTTAGTGCCCCCCCACCCACTGGTGGGAGGGGGGAAACCTGGGGCCTAGCCGGCTGGGGGAGGGGCTGTGGGAGGTTGAGGCACAACAGGATGCACCCCATCCAGCCTCTGTGGAGGTGTGGCGCTGGGCCCATGCCGCTGCCTCTGTGGCTGCCTCTGTGGAAGGGGCCGTGGTGCTGAACTGGCCCATGCCACCGCCTCTCTTGTATTTGCTACTCAGTTCTTGAATATGAACCAAGTTACCTAGGAGTACCTACCTAAGTGGCAGTAATATAGAGAAAAGAAAGATAATTATTATCTCAAAAAGAAGGGTAGTGATTATCTGTGTGGAGAGGAGATGGATGCAGGAGGATGCTAGAGTATTGGTAATGTCATGTTTCTTCATTATGATTGTGATGTGAATAATGGTCCCTCTAGTATGTCCACTCTCTAATCCCTAGGACCTATGAATATGTTAACTTACATGGTAAAAGCGACTTTACAGATGTGATTAAGGATCTTGGTCTGGAGATATATCCTGGATTATTTGGGTGGTCCCAATGTAATTACTAGGGTCTTCATCCAAGGGAAGTAAGAGTTCAGAGAAGGAGATGTGACTATGGAATCCAAGATTAGAGTTGGAGAGATGTGAAGATGCTACACTACTGTCTTTGAAAATGAAGGAATAGGCCATAGCAGGGAATGCAGTGGGTCTCCAGAAGCAGGAAAAGGCAAGGAATTGAACTCTCCCCTAAGAGTATCCAGAAGAAATTCAGCTATAGTGACATCTTGATATTAGTTGACCACCAGAGCTGTAAGATTCTATATTTTTGTTCCTTTTTAAATGTTTTAAATTTCTGCCCTAAAGTTTACAACATACATTTACAACTAATATACTGTATGTATACCTTAAAATAATAATAATCCACTTTATGATTATTGCAGTTACCTTATAACAGAGTATTCATAATTCTACCCTCCAGTGCCTTACAGTATTGCTAGAATTCATTTCATTGATCCATATGTTATAGTCACACTTATCATTGCTATGATTTTTACCTTAAGCAGTTATTATTAGATTAATTAAGAATAAGAAAAATAAAAGGTTGCATTTTATCTTCACGTATTCCTCCTCTGATCCTATTTCCATCTTTATGTATATCTGATTTTCTCACCAGAAGCTTCTCTAATTCTGGGAGTCTTTACTTAATAGTGGCAATGTCATCCTTTGAAAAGCAAGATGGTTATTTGAATCCAGAGGAAATAATAGAGACCACTTTTAAAGCTAATGGTGTGGATAATTATGAAAAACATTTTAATTTTATTTTTCTTTATTTTTCATCCCTTAACTGACCTTGAAAAGCAATTTATAAAATGATATATATGTATGTGTATGATTGAGCCTATATAACATATAGAAATGTAATCCATTTGATGATAATAGAAAAGAGCTGCAGAAAGGAGTTGTATTAGAGTAAGGAAATGACACCACATGGTAAGTTGAATTCATGAGATGATGAAAATAGCATATCTATATCTATATATCTATATATCTATATATCTATATATCTATATATCTATATATCTATATATCCATATATCTATATATCTATATATCTATATATCTATATATCTATATATCTATATATCTATATATCTATATATCCATATATCTATATATCTATATATCATATATCTATATATCTATATATCTATATATCTATATATCTATATATCTATATATCTATATATCTATATATCTATATATCTATATATCTATATATCTATATATATGTATAATCTCTCTCTCTCTCCATATATATATAAAAGTGTAATATGCTAATTAGACTGAACAGCCAAATGACCTTCTGGACGTCATTCCGGACATCCTTCTGGATGAAGCCACAGTGGTGGGGGCCGAGGCAGAAGGAGTTAGGGGCAATCAGGCAGGCAGGCGAGCAGTTAGGGGCTATTAGGCAGGCAGGCAAGTGGTTAGGGGCGATGAGGCAGGCAGGCAGAGGGGTTAGGAGTGATCAGGCAGGCAGGCATAGTGGTTAGGGGTAATCTAGCAGGCAGGCGAGTGGTTAGGGGCAATGAGGCAGGCAGGCAGCATGGTTAGGAGCTACCAGTCCCAGATTGTGAGAGGGATGTCCAACTACATTTCCTGAGGGGTCTGGGATTGCAAGAGGGTGAAGGCTGGGTTAAGGGACCCGTCCCCCCAACCCATGCATGAATTTCATGCTCCGGGCCTCTAGTATATTAATAAAAGCCTAGTTGGCCCTCACGCGCTACGTCGCCACAAGATGGCCACGTGCACAGAGAAGGCAGGGCCCGGCATCCACTTCGTGTGGTGAGGCCTGGCATCTCTGTAGGAGGTGGCGGGTCCCAGGGGAGAAGGCAGGTCACGGCAGGGGAGGGCAGTTGTGGGTGATCAGGCTGGCAGGGGAGCAGTTAGGGGGTGATCAAGCTGGCAGGCAGAAGTGGTTAGGGGCAATCAGGTAGGCAGGCAGGCGAACCATTAGGAGCCAGCAGCCCCGGATTGTGAGAGGGATGTCCTTTGCCAGTTTAGGCCCAATCCCGCACATCCCCCAAGGGGTCCCAGATTGGAGAGAGTGCAGGCTGGGCTGAGGGACACAACCCTCTGTGCACAAATTTCATGCACTGGGCCACTAGTATATATATATATATATAAGACTAAGTGACCAGCCGAACAGCTGGCCTGTAGCTATGATGCACACTGACCACCAAGGGGCAGACACTCAATGCAGGAGCTGCCGAACGACAGCGACTTTGCAGAGTGCCCTCTTGCACTCTGGGACCCCTTGGGAGATGTTGGACTGCCGATTTTGGCCCATCTCCACAGGCCAGGCCTAGGGACCCCACCTGCCAGAAGGACCCTGCTAACTCCAAAGATGCCCTTTGAGCTTTGGCACTGTCCCAGGTGCAGCCGGCCAGGAAGGGACCTCAGGAGGTTGCTCCAAGGAGTGTCTGGCCTGTCTCGCCCAGTCCAGCCCCACCAGCCACCTTATAATTAATTTCCTTTCAATGTGCACGAATCCATGCACCAGGCCTCTAGAATTGTATAAATAAAAATAATAATGAGTTTTAAAATTAATAAAAATAATATATATAACACTAGTGTCTTAGAAAAGGGAAAGAGTGAACAAAGGTATTAAGGAGTAACTCTGTATGCTGAGAGGCAAATGAATCAGTCTATAGTGAATTTCTTTCTGGGCCAAAAGTTCTTTTGAGTCCCAATTTCTATGTCAAACAGTTCCTTATGTGTACATGTCAGCAATGATATTTCATTTCTGGATGGTGGACAAATGGTGGTAATGTAGGTCCGACCCTGTATGGTTTGGTCCTGGGCAACCTGCAGCAATGCACAGCTGCTGACTGCTAGAACGGCAAGGCATCGTCAGCGTCTTCCATCTCTGGGCTGTTTCTCTTCTGTCTTCATGGCTGGAGCACTCCTGTCAATTCCTCTCTGTTGCAGGAATCCACATGGTCTCAGAGTTGTTTTCTGAAAATATACAAACATATTCTCTACCAAAAGTTAATAAATGAATCTTTTCTATAAATTTGACTTGCGATCCTTTTTCATTTTTTGCCCAAATGATTTTCCTTTGGCTTGTTTTGACACCATGTATGTTTTACATGGGAGTCTTGCTGTTAGCATCACAAATGAAAGTTAATTTTCTAAAGTAAACATTTTCTAGATGTAATTTACTTACAGGATATTTTTCCTTACATGATATTCTTCTACTTTCCCCCTTTTTTGGTTTAAATATTAGGAGGCTTTTGGAAATTTTATGCTGTAATCTTGATAGCTTTTAAATTTTAATTTTTTTCACTAAAATGTGACTGCTTTAGGTTCATTACATGTCATGTGATTTTACCATGAGATGAATTACCAATAAAAATTTTAGTTAACACTTTAGGAACAGATTTTTTGTCCAGTACAATTGATTTTTCTAGAATATTCGCTTATTTCAATTAGCCAATTTAAATTAGCCTGAAAACTTGACTACTATTTTACTGTCAAATTTAATACTCTAACAGCCATCTTATTTTACCCTGTAAATATTAGTGGAAATGATTATTTGCCTTCTTGAGTAGGCCCTGAGCATTCCTGTTGCTAGGCTGGGTTTAGATATCAAAAACCCAAGTTCCCCGCATCATGAGTACAAGACATCTCCATCAAGTCTTGTTTCAGTGAGAGGGCATCTGCTGTTGGCCAAGTCTCTGTCTGTTACCTGGGTCCTGATTTGAGCTGGACATGGGAAGCTAAGCAGCCATGGGGGCAGGAGACCTCCCTCAGCAGGGGTGAGGGTTCAGGTCCTTGCAAACTTGGTGGGTGAAGGTCTGTGCCCCACCTCTGTTGACCCCCAAGTTCTCTCCTGATGGCCCCTTTGTGACTGTGCCTGTCTTAGGTTGTTCCTTCCCTGAGGAATCTCACTAGCCATTATTGCTTGTCTCATTTTTGGTTCTTATAAGTGTATTTCTAGTATCACATGAGCTCACTCATCTAGGGGAAATGATGAACAAAATAGACTGATGAACAAGAACAGCATTGATCAGACTGTCAGACCTCAGAGGGAATGTAGGGGAGGGTGGGGATAGGGGAGATAGATCAACCAAAGGACATGTGTGCTTGCATATGAGCCTAACCAGTGATCACAGACAACAGGGGGGTGGGGGTGTTCATGGGGAGGGGATGGGATGGAAATGAGGGGGATGAGGACAAATATGTGATACCTTAATCAATAAAGTAATTTTAAAAATGAGTAACTCTGTATGATTAGCTTTAACAGTGATTTGTGTTACTTACTCTGGATTATAATGATCATCTTGCTTTCAAATGAGTCACTTACATTCAGACAGAAGTTCCCTTAATATTTGTTGTAGGTATATTTTCTAGAAACACATTTTCTCAGTTTTTAAAAAAAATCTGGGAATGCTTTTACTTTACCTTTATTTTGTTGCCATTTATTTATTAAGGTATTATATGTGTACATATCTTGCCATTGCCCCCCCACCCCACTCCCATACATGCTCTCACCCCCCCCCAGAGTTTTGTGTCCATTGGTTATGCTTGCATACAAGTCCTTTGGTTGATTTCTTATCTCCCCCACCTCTCCCTAACCTTCCCACTGTAATTTGACCTTCTGTTTGATGCTTTACTGTCTCTGTATCTAACTTTTTGTTCAACAGCGTATAATTTTCTTTATTATCCATAGATGAGTGAAATCATGTGGTATTTTTCTTTCATGGACTGGCTTATTTCACTTAGCATGATGTTCTCCAATTCCATCCAGGTTGCTGCAAATGGTAGGAATTCCTTCTTTTTTTATGGCAGCATAGTATTCCATTGTGTAGATGTACCACAGTTTTCTGATCCAGTCATCTGCTGACAGGCACCTAGGCTGTTTCCAGATCTTTGCTATTATAAATTGTGCTGCTATGAACATAAGGGTGCATATATCCTTTCTTATTGGTGTTCCCAGTTTCTTAGGATATATTCCTAGGAGTGGGATTACTGGGTCAAATGGGAGTTCCATTTTCAGTTTTTTGAGGAAACTCCATACTGTTCTCCACAGTGAGCTGCACCAGTCTACATTCCCACCAGCAGTGCATAAGTGTTCCTTTTTCTCTGCATCATCGCCAACACTTATCCTTTGTTGATTTGCTGATGATAGCCATTCTGGCTGATGTGAGATGGTATCACATTGGAGTTTAGATTTGTATGTCTTGGATAATTAGTGACTTTGAGCATGTTTTCATGTGTCTCTTGGCCTTCCTTCTGTCTTCTTTTGAAAAGATTCTATTTAGGTCTGTTGCCCATTTTTTTAATGGATCATTTATATTCCTTTTATTAAGTTGTATAAGCTGCCCATAGATGTTGGAGATTAAACCTTAATCAGTGATAACATTTGCAAATATGTTCTCCCATATAGTGGGATTTATTGTTGTTTTGTTGATAGTTTCTTTTGCTGTAAAAAAGCTTTTCATTTTGATGTAGTCCCATTTGTTAGTTTTCTCTTTAGCTTCCATTGCCCTAGGGGCAGTGTCAGTGAAGAAGATCTTTGGGCATATGTCTGAGATTTTGCTGCCTTTGGATTCCACTAGTATTTTTATGGTTTCCCGTCTTATGTTTAAGTCCTGTATCTATTTTGAGTTTATTTTTGTGTATGGTGTAAGTTGGTGGTCTAGTTTCATTTTTTTGCATGTATCTGTCCAATTGTCCCAACACCATTTATTGAAGAGACTGTCTTGACTGCATTGTATGTTCATGTCTCCTTTCTCAAATATTAACTGAGCATATTGGTTATGGTTGATATCTGGATTCTCTATTCCATTGATCTATATGTCTTTTCGTGTGCCAGTACCATGCTATTTTGAGAACAGTGGCTTTGTAATACAGCTTGAAATCTGGTATTGAGATGCCTCCTACTTTATTCTTCTTTCTCAGGATTGCTGTGGCTATACAGGGTCTTTTTTTATTCTAGATGAATTTTTGGAGAGTTTTTTCTAAATCTGAGAAATATGCCGTTGGTATTTTAATGGGGAGGGCATTGAATCTATAGATTGCTTTGGGTAGTATGGACATTTTAATGATGTTGATTCTACCAATCCATGAACATGGTATGTTCTTCCATCTGTTTACGTCTTCCTCTATCTCTTTTTTCAGTGTCCTGTAGTTTTCCGCGTATAGGTCTTTTACTTCCTTAGTTAAGTTTATTCCTAGGTATCTTAAAATTTTTGGTGCGATGGTAAATGGGATTGCTTTTTTAGTCTCTCTTTCTATAAGTTCACTACTGGTGTATAGAAAGGCCATAGATTTCTTGGCGTTAATTTTGTATCCTGCTACATTGTCAAATTCATTTATTAAGTCTAGTAGTTTTTTGATGGAGTCTTTTGGTTTTTTTATGTACAGTATCATGTCATCTGCAAATAAGGATAGCTTTACTTCTTCTTTTCCAATTTGGATGCCTTTTATTTCTTCTTCTTGTCTGATTGCAATGGCTAATATTTCCAGTACTATGTCAAACAGGAGTGGTGAGAGTGGGCATCCCTGTCTTGTTCTTGTTCTTAGGGGAAATGATTTTAGTTTTAGCCCATTGAGTATGATGTTGGCTGTGGGTTTCTCATATATGGCTTTTATTATGTTGAGGTATTATTCTTCTATTCCCACCTTGCTGAGAGTTTTTATCAAGAGAGGGTGTTGGATTTTGTCAAATGCTTTTTCTGCATCAATTGATATGACTATGTGATTGTTATCTCTAAATTTGTTTATGTAATGTATCACATTTATTGATTTATGGATATTGTACCATCCTTGCATCCCTGGGATAAATCCTACTTGGTCATGGTGTATGATCTTTCTGATGTACTGCTGGAGTTGATTTGCTAGAATTTTGTTGAGGATTTTGGCATCTATGTTCATGAGGTATATTGGCCTGTAATTCCCTTTCATTGTGTTGTCTTTATCTGGCTTTGGTATTAGGGTGATGCTGGCTTCATAGAAGGAGCTTGGAAGTGTTCCTTCCTCTTGAATTCTTTGGAATAGTCTGAGGAGGATAGGTTTCAGTTCTTCCTTGAATGTTTGGTAAAACTCTACTGTGAAGCCATCTGGCCCCGGGCTTTTGTTTGCCAGAAGCCTTTGGATGACTGCTTCAATTTCTCCCATAATGACTGGCCTATTGAGCTGTTTAGATTCTTCCTGATTGAGTTTTGCAAGGTTATATTTTTCTAGGAATATGTCCATATCTTCCAGGTTGTCCAGTTTGTTGGAATAGAGTTGTTCATAGTATTTTTTCAGCGGGGTCTATTGTTATTTCACCTCTTTAATTTCTGATTTTGTTTATTTGTGTCCTCTCTCTTTGTTTCTTGGTGAGTCTGGCTAAAGGTTCATCAATTTTGTTTATCCTTTCAAAGAACCAACTCTTGGTTTTGTTGATCTTTTGTATTGTTTCTTTGGTCTCTATGTCGTTTATCTCCGCTCTGATCTTTATTATTTCTTTCCTTCTGCTTACACTGGGCTTTTCTTGTTGCTCTCTTTCTAACTCTGAGTTGTAGGGTTAGCTAATTTATTACCATTGTTTCTTGTTTTTTGCAGTAGGCTTGTAGAGCTATGAACTTCCCTCTCAAGACTGCTTTCGCTGTGTCCCATAGATTTTGGATTGTTGTGTTTTCATTGTCATTTGTTGCCATGAAGTTTTATATTTCTTCCTTGATGTCTCTGGTAACCCAGTCGTTGTTTAATAGCATGCTATTTAGTCTCTAGGTGTTTGATTTATTTTGATTGTTTTTATTGTAGTTGATTTCCAGTTTTATGCCACTGTGATCTGAGAAGATGCTTGATATGATCTCTGTCATCTTGAATTAGGAGAGACTTTGCCTATGTCCTAACATATGGTCTATCTTTGAAAAGGATCCATGTGCACTTATGAAGAATGTATATTCTGTGGCTTTGGGGTGAAATGTTCTAAAGATGTCAATTAATTCCATTTTGTCTAGTGAATCATTTAGGATCAATGTTTCTTTGCTGATTTTTTTGTTTAGAGGATTTGTCCAGTGGTGATAGTGGTGTATTACAGTCTCCTACTATGATTGTATTGCTGTTAATCTCTCCCTTGATATCCTCCAGGAGTTTTTTTTATATATTTGGGTGCTCCTGTATTGGGTGCGTATATGTTTACCAGAGTTATTTCTTGTTGGATTGCTCCCTTTGTGGTGGTGTAAAGAATGCCTTAGTATTATGAAGTGACCTTCCTTATTTCTTGTTATGTCCTTCACTTTGAGATCTAATTTGTCAGACATAAGTATTGCTACCCCAGCTTTTTTTTTCATTTCCATTCGCCTGGAAAACCTTTTTCCATCCCTTCACCCTCAGTCTGTGTGTGTCTTTTTTTCTGAGGTGGGTTTCACTTAAATTATGTATGTTTTTGTACAAAAGTGTTCTTGGTGTTCATTTATTTAACATATATGAGTATTTACTGGAATTATAAAGGGAAACACTGGAATAAGTGTGGGATAGTGGGGGTCTATGTGTGTGTACGTGTGTACAATTTCCACTCTATCCCACATTTACTCCAGTGTTTTCCTTTATAAGTTCTAAAATGTATTAGACTGCATTGGGCCTTTGTGCTTTTGCTCTTGCTATTCCATCTACCTGGAATTTCATTGCACCTGGATAATGTCTCTTCATCTCTGAAGATGTAGTATTCACATCACCACATCTAAGAAGCCTCTTTGTACATATTTAGTGATAGGCACCTCTGCTTTTGTAGCACAGCTATCCTTGTACACATATATCTGTTTCAAAATAATCTATTTCATATAACCAACTTTCCCAATTGACTGGGACTTACTTTAGAACAAGAACTAATTTTTCTTTTAATCCCAAGTGGTTGGAAGAGTGGTTAGCACACAGTTTGCAATCAGTAACTACTGAATTGAGCGGAACTTTAGCTGCATCAATGTGAAGGATACACAAGATGCTGGCAAATCCAGAAATCATATAAACAATTTTCCATTTTGAATAATGTCTGCCTGATTATGTTCAAATAATAATAAAACCATCAACACTAAAAATAACTTTCTTTCATTGAGTTGCTAAAGTGAGCTAAGTGTAGTATCTATGCTTTTTGCATATACTTGTTTCATCTGCACAGCAATTATGAGAAATGTCAACATTTTAATCTTTTTTATTTGTGATAAAGGGCATCTTAATGTGAAATTTAAGCAGCATGCCTTGGGAGACTTTCCAAACATATGTCCTTCCAAATGCCTTCATAAATCTTCTGTATTTGCTGTCATCTACATATATAATGAGGTAGGTAGATTTTTTGCTCTAATTAGTAGAATATAAAGTAGAAAAAAATGTTTATACTTATATGTTTTAGCCAGGAAATACACTTAGTGGCCAGATTATTATGATCTCTGAACGCGTAATAATCTGGCCAGTCAGTGTATATCCTATATAATAAAAGGCTAATATGAAAATTGTCCCCTCGACCAGGAGTTTGACCAGCAGGCAGGCCAGCCAACCACCCATGTCCAGGCTGGCCAGACCCCACCCATCATGTTCGAATTCATGCACCAGGCCTCCAATATATATATACTGAGTGGCCAGATTATTATGCGTTCAGAGATCATAATAATATGGCCACTCAGTGTACATTTTATAAGAATACTTTAGAGCTAATAATTGATATAAAACAGTGGGGCAAATTAGATAAAGCTTCTTATGACTACACCCAGAGCCTAGATGGGCCACTTTAAATACTAAATAGATTGCATCATTAACCCATTCATGTACTAGCCCAGTGTAATATAAAGTACTGGTAAACTGGGGTAAATATAAATATTTGTAGCAGAGCTGCCCTTGACAGACAACATTCAGGTTATTTTCAGAGAGTGTGTCATTGATTTACTGTATTGCAGCATTGACCCTTTATAGACAAAACCATACACACATGAAGAATACAGTATAGTGACAGAGAAAGACTTTCAAATCAATATTGCATCAAGAAAAAATAAGAGTTGTTTTAATTGCTAAAAAGAAAAAGCAAAGTGCAGGGGTATGTTATGGAAGAGCACCTGATTTATATGAATACTAGAGGCCCGGTGCATGAAAATTCATGCACTGGAGGGAGGGACCCTCAGCCCGGCCTGCTCCCTCTCACAGTTCGGGAGCCCTCAGGGGTGGGAAGTGACCCGGCCATCATTGGAAGGCGACGCTCCTATCACACCTATGCTGCTGCCACTGCCGGCAGCACAAACCTTGGACAGCCCTGGTTACCTGAGCCTCAGGCGGCCCTGGGCAGCTGGGCAGCTGCTATCCGAGGCTTGCCTGCACCTTGGGCCTGCCCTGGGTGGTTGGGAGGCTGAGGGGACTGGGGTACTCAGGAGGCAGGCATGCTGAGCAGCTGGGCCCTCCTGAGAGGCTGAGAGGACTGGGCGCCACCATCTTGTGGCTGTGGGTGCCACCATCTTTGAGGGTGTGGCAGTCATTTAGCATATTCCCTCCTTATTAGATAGGATTTTTCCCTATTGCAAAGCAGATATACATATCAAAGGTAAGGTTTGGTAAACAGTAAGATTATCAGGTTGGGGAAACTGCCCTCAGCTGTCTGGCAGCAGGCAATAATATATGCAGATCTTCAGGTTTGGGGAAATGCTTTCAGCTATTCCAGCAGCAGGTAATACGATTCAGCCCTGCTGAAGCCCCAGGGTTCATCAACCTTTTGATTAACTTTTTGCATTTATGACCTGCTGGAATTAGCCTTCAGCATATCCCCCTTCTTTGATTTAATAAATTTAACAAGAATGTATGTCATTTGCAGAGCTTGGGTCCTTTTAAGATTTTTAAATTCAATGGAAAGGATAGAGTTCTATCATGTGCCTTTAAATTACTGCCAGACATCAAACGAATCAGTCTGCAGGAAGGTCCTTTATGGCCAACAATTCTTTGAGTCCCCTTTCCAACCACGGTCCCCTGTGACATGACAGCAATGATATTCCAGTTCTGGATGGTAGATAAATGGTGAGCAATGCAGGTCCGACATTCTTTGTCTTGGTCCTGGGCAACCTGTAGCAATGCACAGCTGCTGACTACTAGCATGGCAAGGCGTCCTTACCATCCTTCATCTCTGGACTGTTTCTCCTTTGTCTCCTCAGGGTGTTGCTTGGGTCCACCACCATCTGTGGCTGGAGTAGTCTAGTCAGTTCCTCTCTTGGACTCACTGTTTCAGGAATCCACATGGGCTTGGAGGAGTCTTCTGGAAATATATAAGCATATTCTTCACCAAATGTTAATAAGGGAATCTTTCTATAAACTAGACACGGGATCTTTTCATTTTTGCCCAAACCATTTTCCTTTGGCTTATTCTGACACTATATGTGTCTTGCCATCAGCATTACAAGTGAAAAATAATCTTGACGTAAAAAAAAATTTAAGAAATTAAGGCTTAATGTACTTTACTTACAGGATATTTCTCCACTATCCCCCCTTTTTTGTTTTAAATATTATTTAGAGGCTTTTGGAAATTTTGCAATGCAGTCTTGATAACTTTTAATTTCAATTCTTTGCATAGAAATATGACTGCACTGGATTCATTGAATGTTAATCAGCTTTATTATGAGATGAACCATAAGTAAAAAATTAGTTAATGTACCAGGAATAGTTTCCTGCCCAGTACAACTAAGTCCCCATGCATATTCACTTATTTCAATTTTCCAATTTAAATCAGTCTGAAATAAGGCTAATTTTTTAACTTAATTTGTCCTTGACTGTGGACAGTAAATGACACTAATTGAATTTCTGTTAGCAGTCTTTGAGTATACCCACATAAGCTTTGTTTGGGGAGGCAAAAACATAAATTACTTACTTTTCTTTTTGATGCCTAACACATTGATTTTTAATTACAGTTTTCCAAACACTTGAAGGAAATATTCTTTTATTTTCTCTCACAGTAATTTCTAGGCCACCTTTACAGAGTTTCTTTTAAAAATCTTTTTTCTTTTTTTTTTTTTTTTAACACCAAACAACCTAGATGGATGCTTTTCAGGTGCTGGCTGATACTGCTGCCAACATATTAAATGACTCTCTTTTGGTTCATGGTGACTTTATTTATGATCAGATTTAATGTTTGAATAATAACCTTCAGTTTACCCTGTAAATATTAGCAGAAGAGATTTCAAAATTTCTCCTGTTTATTAAGCTTATCATTTATTTTTGAACAGCATTTTTTGGCTACTTCTCATTTGCATATACAGAGGGGTTATGGGAGGTCTCAGTAACTTTCTCAGAGGACTTTACTAGAATTGTTTAACATTTTGGATTCTCATTTAACTGAAATCATATGAGACCTTGATTATATATTTAAAAAGCTAATTTACTAAGTAATTAAAGTAGGTATCTTTATTGAAAAAGCAAAGTAAGTAAACTTATATATTTGATCGATGAGGTATAGATGATGTCCCATCTCTCCAGCCTATTTGAAATGCAGGCTGCTAGAGGGCTTTTTGTCTTTAAAATTCCATTGATTTTGTTTTCTAAAATTCCACCACTGAAGAAATATTGCCCTCCCTTTGAGGTTAAAACTTCCATAACATTTAAAATATATGTATATAAATAAAATATATTTATTAATTTTTATTTGATAAAGCTTTCCATGTGATGCCAAGAATATTAGATAGGCTATTGCAAAATTATTTCTTTTAAGAAGAGATAATAATTTCTTGAATCACCCCAGGGCCTTGGAGTGTTCTAAAATTATCTTTCAGTTAAAGTCTTAAAATTTAACTTGGAAAGACTATCAAATATATACATATAACCCAAAGATTATATTTTTTTACTTTTTATAATTATTTTAAAAGGTATCAATTACATTTAAACTAGTTTTGGTAGAGATCACAGAATTAATCCTCTTTCCTTAATTAGACCTAGGTTGAAATTTTACCACATGGACTATAATATATTTTGAATTACAGAGAATTTTTCCAGAGAAAATATAAGAATAATTTTATCAAAATTAAATCTTTATACTTTATGCATTTTGTTACCACAACTATATAATTTCACCTAACTTAATTTGAACTTTAAACTCTTAGAAGCCTTAAATTTTAGCTGGCAAGTTAAATACTTAGCATTTCTCAGATTAATAACTTTACATTTTCAAAAATACAATACATATTTAATTAATAGATTCAATTCTGTCCTCTAGATTTTTCATGAGGCAAATTCAGATTAATATTTCAGTATTTTGTCATATCAAAATACCTAGATCTTTAATACATTTTTTATTATTTAATTCAGTAAACTCCAAAGTTTTAAGTTGCCAACTACTTTGGAAAATTATGTTTGATGCTGGCAAAACAGTTTGACTTAGCCTGGTCTATTTAAATGTAAAATCACCACATCCTTTCTGCTGGGGGAAGAGTGACCAGCCCCTTCCTCCAACAAGGAGTAAAGCCAGTTTCCCCTGGGCTACTGGACCCCCACTACCTATAATTGTCACTGAAAAGCTCCATCACAAATCCTTCATATTAGTTACATCCATGTTTCAACAATTTTGAGATTTTAAAGCCAATTATTATTATCCAGGGTATTTTCTTTGGCAAATTCTGTAACAGAGATAATTTAGTGACTTTTTAGTGGCTTTAATGTTAACTTTGGAATGCGGTCCATTATTATTCAAAAACTACCCTTTATTATGGAAACACTAGTCTTGCTGCTTAGAAACTAGCCTATATTTTTTCCTTGGGTCATTTCTGCTATCTTTTTGAGGAAAAAACATCCTCAGTTTTATTCTGTAGCATCCGTAAAGAGAGTTAAACTTAGATTAAAACTATCTCAAGTCCGAAATAGGATGGTGCACACATTTGTCTTAAGCCAGCTTTCTCTCTTTATGAGTACAGAAATCCCAAATGCATTCCTGAATTCTGTAAAACTTTTAAATGACGAACCAGGAAAGAAAAATCATGGCAAAAATGAGACTTTTTAAAATAGCACTCTCGGGAGTGGGTGCTAATTTTACAGGATCACCATGTGTCTCTCCACCCCTCGCCCCACTTCCTGCTTCCTTCTGGGGAAATTCAGCAAATGATCTAGCCACATTTCTTTTCTTATTGAATTAAAGGCATGCTTGGGAGAAACCAAGATGGCGGCATAGGTAAACACCTAAACTGCTGCCTCACACAACAATATCAAAACCACAACTAAAAGACAAAACGGACACCATCCAGAACCACAGGAAAGCTGGCTGAGTGGAAATTATACAACTAGAAGGAAAGAGGAAAGCACATTGAGACTCAGAGGAGCTGTAAAAGGCTGAGGTATGGACATTCACATGTGCGGAGAGGATGGGTGGCTGACTGCACAGGTGTCTGAGTGCACGGCTGGCTTTCTAAAGCAGGAGGGAGACGGAAGCTTCCAACTGCGCTGAACTCCAGTTTTGGGCGAGACTCTGGGAACCCAAACTCATTCGGGGGGAATATGGACTGTCAGGAAAAGAGAAAGCACACTGAGACTCAGGGGAGCTGTGGAAGGCAGAGGGCCGGAGGCACTCGCGCAGAGAGGATTGACTGATGAGTACACAGGTGCCTGAGTGCGTGGCTGGCTTTCTAAAGTGGGAGGGAGATAGAAGCTCCCAACTGTGCTGAACTCCAGTTCCGGGAGAGTTTCTGGGAAACCAGACTCATTCAGGGAGAAACTTGACTGTCTGGCAGTGGACGAAACTTGAGGGCGGCTTTCTCTCAGAGGTGCTTGCAACCATTACCGAGGGACACTGAGACCCAGGGGCCTCATAGGACAGGGCTGATGGGAAGCCAAAGTTGTCTGCTCTGCCCTGAGACTCGGCCTAATCCAAGCTGAG
Organism: Eptesicus fuscus; assembly: GCF_027574615.1. Classification (NCBI taxonomy): domain Eukaryota; kingdom Metazoa; phylum Chordata; class Mammalia; order Chiroptera; family Vespertilionidae; genus Eptesicus; species Eptesicus fuscus. Next base: position 96,493,663 of record NC_072473.1, read on the forward strand.
CACAGAGGCTTTTGCAAGTCTTCTCCCATAAGGGTGTCTCCAGCACAGAAGTTCTCCCAGCGTAAACACAGCTGATTCTCAGAGCCAATTGGCCTGGAGGTCAATTCCTCGCAGTGATACCAACAACAATCAAGACTTAACTACAACAAGGATGTGCACACAGTCCACAAAAGGATGCACCAAGAGTGTCCACCTCAGGTAACTGGGGGAGGCTGAGCCACTGTGCCCTATAGAACACCTACCACACAAAGCTACTCTACCAACTCAGGGAAGCAGCAAAAATGTGGAGACAAAGAAATGGATCACAAATGAAAGAAATGGAGGAAAGCAAATGACTGGATATAGAGTTCAAAACCACAGTTATAAGGTTTTTCAAGAATTTCCTAGAAAAGGCCGATAAATTTAGTGAGACCCTTGAGGATATGAAAAAGGACAAACTAGAAATTAAGCATACACTGACTGAAATAAAAAATATTATACAGAGACCTAACAGCAAACTAGAGGACCGTAAGAATCAAGTCAAAGATTTGAAATACAAAGAAGCAAAAAACACTCAACCGGAAAAGCAAAAAGAAAAAAGAATCCAAAAATTTGAAGATAGTGTAAGGAGCCTCTGGGACAACCTCAAGCGTACCAACATCCGAATTATGGAGGTGTCAGAAGAAGAGAGAGAGCAAGATACTGAAAACCTATTTGAAGAAATAATGACCATAAACTTCCCACACCTGGTGAAAGAAGTAGACTTACAAGTCCAAGAAGCTCACAGAACCCCAAACAAAAGGAATCCAAAGAGGACCACATCAAGACACATCATAATTAAAATGCCAAGATCAAAACACAAAGAGAGAATATTAAAAGCAGCAAGAGAAAAACAGTTAATTACCTATAAGAGAGCACCCATACGATTTTCAGCTGATTTCTCAACAGAAACTATTCAGGCCAGACGGGAGTGGCAAGAAATATTCACAGTAATGAATAGCAAGAAGCTACAACCAAGGTTACTCTACCCAGCAAAGCTATCATTCAGAATCGAAGGTCAGATAAAGAGCTTCATAGATAAGAAAAACTAAAGGAGTTCATCACCACCAAACCAGTATTATATTAAATGCTGAAAGGTATTCTTTAAGAAGAGGAAGAAGAAGAAAAAGGTTAAGATAAAAATTATGAACAACAAATACATGTCTATCAACAAGTGATTCTAAAAATCAAGTGAATAAAAAATCTGATGAACAGAATAAACTGGTGAATATAATAGAATCAGGGGCATAGAAAGGGAACGGACTGAAAATTCTTGGGGGGAATGGGGTGTGGGGGGTGCGGGAAGAGTCTGGTCAAAAATCTTACACCTATGGATGAGGACAGTGCGGGGGAGGTAAGGGCAGAGGGTTGGGTGGGAACCGGGTGGAGGGAAGCTATGGGGGGAAAAAAGATGAATAATTGTAATAATCTGAACAATAAAGATTTATTAAATTAAAAAAAAAATTAAAGGCATGCTTAATAGAAAATGACACATCAACAATACTAAATAAATCAAAGTTCTTTTCCTGAAGCTTTTTCTATTCTACTCTTTATGGCATTGACTAGCTTTTAAAGTTATTTTTGCTAAAATCTGCCTGTCCCAAGGTGTCCTATGGGTATTTTTAAACAAAGCATTAGAGAGTCTCTGTGAGAGTGTGAATAGCTCCACCTTTTCTAGCTGCTCTCTACATCAGAAGCGGTGGATCCACTGGCTTTTTAGAAATTACAGATTTTTAATCCCCAATGTGAATAAGGCATTTTGCAATTTGAACAAGAACCCACATAGTTAAAGATGACAAAAGCACTTTTTTTTTTCTTGAGCCTGATTTAAAAGAGTACCTTTCAATATTTTAATTTCTTTAATTTATCCTTGAGCATGGAAGCTAAAAATTTACAATGATATTTTTGCCTTTAAACCTAATTCTTCCCCATAATAGTCTGGCTAAAAACAAAAGACTTTCCCGCCCACTCTGATTCATGAAATCCAAAGCTTCGTACAGGCTTTACGAGCAGTGACCCCATCTTTACTGGTGATTAACTTATTTTCTTCCCTCAGGTGAAATCTTCTTCTCCAGACATCCTTGTCTCAGACGCCATTAAGGCCGGGGTCGTTCTCAGAATCTAGAAGGGTTCAGGAATCTGGAGAAGGGGCTGTGAGTCAATTAATAAAGAGGCTAGAGAAGAAATATTAATTTGGAAGGCATTTTTCGAGGGATCCAGGGAAGGCTTAACTTTAGTAGCTGAGCTCTCTGAGTCTCTGGTCCCTTAGCTTTTTATTAACACATTTTTCCCAATTGCAAAGCAGATATACATATCAAAGGTAAGGTTTGGTAAACAGTGAGATTATCAGGTTGGGGGAACTGCCCTCAGCTGTCTGGCAGCAGGCAATAATATATGCAGGTCTTCAAATTTTTACTAAGCTATACAGAAAACAATAAGACACAAGGGCTGATCTTTTAAGCAGGCCCTACTTGGCATCTTCCTATTTACCATATTTAATTTGAATCTGATTAATGCCAGTATCTTAAGATTTCCTTCCTGGAGTTGGCCTTTCCCTCTGAATCTCTTAGACAGGAAAGGGGAAGGGTCAAAGGTTATTCCTGAATCTTTTCTTAATAATCAGCTTATAATCAATATCCTAAAAGGTAAAACTTTTGGTTTCCTTCAAATAGATAGACAGAGATATCCTATATAATAAGAGAGCAATATGCAAATTAGGCCAGGAATCTGTAATGGTCACCACTGCTTGGCAGGGGGTGGGGGGAGGAGGAGTGGGGGCCTGTGGTGCCTCCTCTGGGGTTGGGGAGCTAATGACTTATGGGCTCCAGTCCTCCTCCAACAGCCCTTTCCAGCAGTCATGGGGTTGCTGAGACCCAGGCCAGGCCTCTGGCCACAGATCCACAGCTTCATGGAGACCGACTCTACCAGGCCACCTGGAGGCCATGTGGCTGGGCCACAGGGTACCCATTCAAGACGTGACACAGAGAGAAGGTGCAGGAGGAAATTCAGAGAATGGGATGTGTGGGTTCAAGACTTACTTCTTTTGGGCTTTGTCCTTCTTGGCCTTGGTCCTTTTCTTTCAAGCCTGGAACACAAACACTGCAAGAGATAGGGATGGATGAAGGCCAAATGTGGAAGAAAGGAGGTGACCCAGGTGAGGGTGGAGACCTAGTAGAGGCACCAGGCCAACTGCTGGGCCGCCTGAGAGGCAGCTCCTGGGCAAGCGTGGAGGTTTCGTTGAAGCCTCCTGCCAGGAGGCAGGCAGCCCAAGGGGCGCAGAGCTGCACTGCACCATCCCTCTATGAGGGCACCCCACACAGGCGCTGCCTTCACCAGCAAGCTCTTGGCAACATCTGCAAATGCGACTGCAATCTCTAACATTCTGGGCAAAGAACTGACCCTGTGCCCCTCTGGGTACCAGGATTGCTAGAAGTGTGCTGTCACCAATGCCACAGATCAGAGGCAAAAAACTGGTGAGGCTGGGTGCACCAGAGGGAGCTCAGGCAGGGGCAGGGGGCTGGCAGGCGGCGAGCGGGGATCTGCCTCACCTGTGGAGAGCAAGGTTCTTCAGTGGCCCCAAGACCGGGTCAGCCAGGCAGTGGGGAACAAGGGGCATGGAAGAAGGCCTGGTGGAGGGGTGGGGACCCACAGCCCTGAGGCCGGAGTTGAGGGGAATCGCCACCTCAGTGGCCGGTGTGTACTGACTGACATGATTCAGAGAAGCTCCAGGCGCTAACCTGGCCTCACCCAGGTGGCCTTCCCACTTCTGAGGTGGTGACTCCTGCTCCTACCTTAGCCCAAAAGCAAGCGCATACCTGCCCTGCTCCATGGAAGCACATGCCTGCATGGTGAGTGCGAAGCCTACCGCCTGCTCCAGAGAAGGCGGGGGCAGTAAAGAATGGGGGGGGGGGGGGGGGAAGAAAGAATGTGGAGCATGGGTGATGAAGAGGTGCTTGAGAACGAGGCTTGGAAGCCTGAAGGGAAGGTTTGTTCTGTTTGCCCTGGAGCTTCCCCTTAGAAAGGGCAGAGGTAGCATGGCTGTGAGGGCTCCCTGCACGCTGTGTCAAGTTCCACAGCCAACTGGAATTGTCCTCAGTTTCCTGGTCTATAAAATGTATTAAGCCTGTCCCAGTGACTTTGAGGGCCAATTGAGATACTATATAACAAAAATGAGGGAAGAAATGAGAAAGAAAAGGAAGGACGAGCAACACAAAAGAAAGATTAGAAGGAACCTGTAAACCTATTGTAACTTAAATTGGCAATATAGTCAATAGTGTTGTAATTACGGTATGATGCCAGGTGGGTACTGGAAATATCAGGAAACACTTTGTAAAGTATATAATTGTCTAACCACTATTCTGTAACTAATATAAAACCTGAAACTAATATAAAATAATATTGAATGTAAAGAAATGAAAATAAGAGTAAAATTTTTATAAATTTCACAGTTTAAATAAAGGCTGTAAAGGAAGGAAGGGGAGAATTAAAATAGTGTTTTTCATTTTACCACCTTATTGTCTTTTCAGTACATGAAAAAGACAGTTGTCTTTATTTGGTGCTTTTATACTTTTCTAAGTCATTATCTCAGTTGATGTTCAGGGCAATTTAAAGACAAGATAATTATTCTCTCCACTATTCAAAGAAAGGAAATCTTGGTGTCTGGCCCCAATGATTCAATCATCAAGCCCTTATTATAAAGTAGGGTTAGTGAAATTTTCTGTGAAGGGTCATATCTATACTAATAAAAGCCTTGGGGGTGATCAGGCCAGCAGGGGAGGGCAGTTGGGGGCAATCAGGCAGGCTGGGAGGTGAGCGGTTAGGAGCCAGCGGTCCTGGATTGTGAGAGGGAAGTCCAACTGCTGGTTTAGGCCCGATCCTGGCGGGATCGGTCCTAAACTGACAGTCAGACATCCACTGAGGGGTCCCAGATTGGAGATGGTGCAGACCGGGCTGAGGGACACCCCACTGTGCATGAATTTCATGCACCAGGTCACTAGTACTTATATAATCACATATTATACACACATGCATTCATACGTACATGTAGTTGTACATATATTGTGAATAGTTAGATAAGGTAAGGTAAAAACTTTCTAATATCTTTCACATATATGAATTATTTTCCCTCAACTAAATTTTAAGTGTCTTATTATCAGGGACTATGTCACTGTTCAAACAAGTTTAAAAAAAAATAAGTCTGGCCAGTGTTGCTCAGTGATTGAGTGTCAACCCATGAACCAGGAGGTCTTCGTTCTATTCCCAGTAGGTCAGTCAGGGAACATTCCCAGGTTGCAGGCTCGATCCCCAGTAGGGGGCGTGCAGGAGGCAGCCGAGCAATGATTCTCTCTCATCATTGATGTTTCTATCTCTCCCTCCTTCTCCTTTCCTCTTTGATATCAATAAAAATATATTTTAAAAATTAATTTTAAAAAGACAAAAACTTGTCCTAACCAGTTTGTCTCAGTGGATAAAGTGTCAGCCTGTGGACTGAATGGTCCCAGGTTTGATTTCAGTCAAGGGCCTGTACCTTGGTTGCAGGCACATCCCCAGTAGGGGATGTGCAGGAGGCAGCTGATCAATGTTTCTCTCTCATCAATGTTTCTAACTCTCTATCCCTCTCCCTTCCTCTCTGTAAAAAATCAATAAAATATATACATATTTTAAAAGACAAAAACGTTCATGGTTGATGTAGATATAAGCATAAATAGGGTATTTCATTTTAAAATATCACTTTAGTTAATCGAAATGACTATTTCTTCTTTTAGCCCTTTGAGCATTTCAGAGATACTGGTTTCAGTCTCTTTCATATAGTACAAATGTGTTTCTTAGAATGTGAATTCCCCTGTGGGTTTGTCTCCCCTGACTCTAACGGCAATTATTTTTTTCCTCATATGCATTGCATTTTTTAAAATTCTGAGTTATTTAATGGGACGTTTTATTGGAGTCTTGCCTGCTTTAACTATGGAGGCAACCTTAGTTGTGAGTTTCACATTTGTTTTTCTGGGCCTCAGTAGATTTCACTTGTTATGGACTACTTTTCATGTTTATTTTAGAGTCTTAGAGTACTTCAACCTTTTGGGTAATGAGTATTTGGATCCCATCCTTTGGGAAAAATTTGTAATTCTGACTTCTAATAAATTACCCTTTCCCCACTTATAGTTGAGGACAATCAGCTGCTTTCCTTCTTCACCCAAGAGCCAGCTGGTTGAGGTTTTTCAGTCAGCATTTCACAGGGCAGCCCTAGGCTGTTGTATGGTCAAGACTTTATGCAAAGAGCTCAATTCCAGGTCTCTACATCCAGGGCCAACATCCTCAGAGATAGCAATCTCTGCTTTGGTGGTGGCAGGAATGTCAAAATATCAACCCTGTGTACTTACAGAAACTATTTTATTCAGATGCAATCTTTCTACTTTTAGGTAGGAATCATCAATTTGGAATCAGCACCTTGGCTTTGATGCCACCCACTTCCATGCACCCAGATATTTCTTTTTCTTTCAGGTCTTACTAATTTAAGTATACATTTGTAGGCTTTATATACTACGATAGTAGAAGACACACACATACACAGATACATACATCATGTGTGTATAAATACACACCTGCATAGTAATTTGTTTTACATGAAAGTAGCAACTGTAAAATTTTGCTGTTTTTGCAAATATACATAGGTCTTCAGAGATATAGATGCAGAAAAGCAGACAGGAGTATCTGCACACTTTTCACACACATCAACAGAAATGTATATATATATATATATATATATATATATATTTACTTTACCATTGTTTATTCTTTTTCTTTTCTTATTTTTATTGTCTAAAGTTTTACATATGTCTTCTTTTACCCCAATTGACCCTACCCCCTGAGCTATCCCCACCCTGGGCAAGTCCCCACCGCCCCAGTGTCTGTGTCCAATGGTTATGCTAATATGCATGCATACATATTTCTTTTTTTTAAATATATTTTATTGATTTTTTACAGAGAGGAAGAAAGAGGGATGGAGAGTTAGAAACATCGATGAGAGAGAAACATCGATCAGCTGCCTCCTGAATACCTCCTACTGGGGATGTGCCCGCAACCAAGGTACATGCCCTTGACCGGAATCAAACCTGGGACCTTTCTGTCCGCAGGCCAACGCTCTATCCACTGAGCCAAACCGGTTAGGGCTCTTTTTTTTAATCCTTACCTGAGGATATATTTTTTTATTGATTTTTAGAGAGAGAAGATGGGAGAGAGAGAGAGAGAGATGTCAATGTGTAACAAAAACATTAATTGGTTGTTTCCCCTATGCATCCTGACCAGGAATCAAACTCACAACCTTTTTAGTTTATGGGATAGTGCTCCAACCAACTGAGCCACCCAGCTAGAGTAAAAGAGATGTATATTTCTGTGTTATGCATACATACATAACAAAAATAATGACCATATAGTCTGTCTTAATCTACTTGGATTGCCATAATAACATACCATATAGACTGTATGGCTTAAACATCAGAAAATTTTTTTTTCTCACAATTCTAAAGGCTAGAAATCCCAAGATCACCAAGATCAAGTTTCTGACAGGATTGAGTTTCTGGTGAGGCTCTATTACTTACAGAGGCTGCCTTCTCACAGTGACCTCGCATGGTGGAGAGAGCATTCTGGTAGCTCTTCTTTTCTTATAAAGGTACTAGTTCTACGGAATGAGGGCTCCACCCTTATAACTGCATATAGCGTTCACCATATCCTTAGAGGTTCTATCTCCAATAGAGTGACATGGATGGTTAAAGTTTCAACATAAAATGTAATTGCTTTTTTGCAATTAACATTATAATATGAACATTTTAATATTTTTCATGTTTATATTTTAACTATCTCTTTTCTATAATAATGAAATATTTGAAAATACAAAAGGACATAGATAATAGTAAACTCAACACTCATGTTTCTTCCAACCAGCTTTGGAAAATATTGGCACTTTGAACATAACTGCTTAAATTCTTTATTTTATTTTGTTTTATTATTTGGAAATAAAATGTTACTGATTCAGTTGAAGCCTCTTGTGTGATTCTTCCTGAGACATGAATTTCCTTCTTCTCCAGTGAGAATGATATCTGTAGCTTGGTGATCATCATTCTCTGCATTTCAATATATTCTTTCTACATATCTATTAATATATTAAAATTTAATACCATTTTCATGTTTTCAATATTATTTAGGTGCTATTATACTATACATATTCAGACATCTTCATTTTTTTAAAGATTTTTAATTGATTTTTAAAGAGAGAGGAAGGGAAAGGGAGAGGGAGAGGGGAGGGGGGGAGAAGGGGAAGAGGGAGAAGGAGAGAGAGAGGTGAAAGAGAAAGAGAGGTGAGAGAGAAAGACAGGTGAGAGTAAAACATCAATGGGCTGCCTCCAGCATACTAGTATTCCCTACTGGGAATCAAGCCTGCAAACTGGGTATGTACCCTGCCCAGGAATTGAGTCAGAAACATTCCAGTGCACAGGACGATCCTGAACCAAGTCACACAGGCCAGGGCAGATATCTGCATCTTTACTCAACATTATACTTTACAGGTTTACTCAGTTTAATATGCATTAAACTACATTGATTTTTAGTACTTTGTAGATTTTTGATGTAAGGTCATACCACAATTAGCTCATTCATTTTAATTTTGATTAATGTTTAATTTCTTCTTTTTAAAATTATAAATATAGTTGACCCTTAAACACTGTGGGGGTTAGCGGTACCAATCCCCTGCACAGTTGAAAATCTGCATATAACTTTTTACTCCCCCCAAATTTAACTACAGTCCCTTGGTATCTGCAGGGAATTGGTTTCAGGACCCCAAAAGAAACCAAAATCTGAGAATAGTAAATTTTCTTATGTAACATTGCATAGAAGAATGCATATAGTTGACCCTCTACATCTGCAGATTCTCAACTGCCAATTGAAAATACTGTTTTCACCCTAGCCGAGTGGTTCAATTGGTTGGAGCATCATCCCATACACCAAAAGGTTGTGGGTTTGATTCCAGGTCAGGGTATATATTCCTAGGTTGTGGGTTTGATACCCAGTTGGGGTGCATATGGGAGGCAACTGATCTCTCTCTCTCTCTCTCTCTCTCTCTCTCTCTCTCTCTCTCTCTCTCTCTCAATTTCTCCCTCCCTCTCTCCTCCTTTCTCTCCCACTAAAAGCCAAAAAAACATATCCTTGGTTGAGGATTAATTTAAAAAAATAAAATACTGTTTTCAATCTGTAGTTGTTTGGATCCATAGATGCAAAACCCAGGGATAGGTAGGGTCAATTATATAGAGAGAGTCCCTAAAAATGTATATACACACTGTGAATAATTATAAAGGCAATGTTTACCTTAATCAATAAAGAAATTTAAAAAAATAAAACACACACACAAAAAAATAAAGGCAATGTTTATTAAAATACATTTCATTTTCAAAATTGAGCTATCAGGTGTTAAAGTGTGCATACTAGTGCATACTATTTGGGGGGATACCCTGTTTTTGTTGAAAAAAAATCCATGTATAAGTGAACCCATACAGTTCAAACCCATGTTGTTTAAGGGTCAACTGTAATGCTGAAATTAATCTTAAACATGTAACATGTGCCAGAGAACATACATGTGACAGAATATCCAGGAGATACAATTGAAAGAGGAATGGCTGGCTCAAACTCTTGTTTCTGGATCCTTACTTCCCTGTATATATGTATGTGTATATGCATATGTTTGTATTGTCTTTATGGATAAATATGCAAAAATACATGTATGCAGAGAGAGCTATTTTACTGCAATAAACTGGTCCCATGCGGATAAAAACATAAGTAAAATTCCTGCCAAATGTGTTGTGAAAGCTTTCCTTCTGCATTCAAATGCCTCTGTGCCTTTGTTGAACATTGACTGCATACACATGAGTTTCTTTCTGGGGTATCTCTCCAGTTCCATTGATGCATATTTATTTCCTCATCCCAATATCACACTAGTATAGCTTTATAATAAATCTACAAGCCAGAGAGAATAAGTTTACTAATTTCATTATTTTTAAGATTGTTTAGCTGTTCTTGGTCCTTTACCTTTACATATAAATTTTAAAATCAATGTGTCAGTTTCTTCAAGACATTCTGTTACTGTTGTGATTGAGCTTTCATGGAATTAATAGATCAACTTGGGTAGAATTATAGTCTTACCAAATCATACATTATATGGTATGAAAAACAGAATGAAAGTTCCTCAAAAAATTAAAAATAGACCTCCTATATGATCCAGCAATCCCATATCTGGGTATATACAAAGGAAATGAAATCAGGATATCAAAGAGATATGTGCACTCCTATGTTCATTGCAGCATTATTCACAATAGCCAAGATATGGAAACAATGAAAATGTCCACGTACAATAAAATATTGTTCAGCAATGAGAAATAAGGAAATCCCACCATTTGTGACAACAAAGATGGACCTGGTGGGCTAAGAGTAATAACTTAGCAAGATAAAAATATATTGTAAGGTATCACTTATATGTGCAGATTAAAATGGCTAAATTCATAGAAACAGAGAGTGGAATGGTGGTTGCTCAAGGATGGGGGAATCAGGGGATGTTGGTGAAGGGTACAAATTTTCAGTTGTAAGATGAGTAAGTTCTAGGGATGTAATATACAGCATGTGACTCTAGTTAACAGTACTGTATTATATGTACTTGAAGTTACTACGAGAGTAAATTTTAAATGTTCTCACCACACACACAAATGGTAATTATGTGAGTTGATGAAAGTGTTGACTAAACCTTACTGTGGTAATCATTTTGCAGTATATAAGTGTATCAAATCACTACATTGTACAACTTAAACTTACACACTGTTAGCTTTTAATTATATCTCACTTGGGTGAAGAAAGAGAAATATTTGAGATTTTGAAGTAAATATCATTTTGAAAATGAGGGAGAACACACTAATGTAGACAAAAAGTTAGTTATCCAAAGATATTTTTTCATTGATTTTTAGAGAGAAGTGGAAGAGAAAGGGAAAGACAGAGAGAAATATTGATGTGAGAGAAACACATCAATTAATTGTCTCCTGCACTCGCCCTGACCAGGGCCAGGGTAGGAGAGGAGCCTGCAACCAAGGTATACTAGTATGCCTTTGACCTGAATCATACCCAGGACCCTTAGGTCAGCAGGCCAATGCTCTATCCACTGAGCAAAACTGGCTAGGGCTAGACCTTGACATTAGCATAAAAAGTTGTTCCTTATACCATTATCTAACAAAACTGAAGTTCTTTTCCTTAATTAGAAATATAGGTCCAAATGTGGTCCCTTGCACTGTGCTCTCCTCAAACCACCTGCTTCATACATTGAGCGGTGTTGAGTGTTGACAAAGAAAAGAAGATCCTGGTTCACTGAGAATTGGTAATACATCCTAGATCTGGTTTTGTTGCAAGTGTTTCCTTTTGACTTTAAACTATTAGGAAAGAAAAATAAATAATGTGCCTTTTGTCAGCCTTAAATTAATCCAAGCTCAAGTTATGATTCCCATCTTTGTTCTATAGATTTTGGTGAAATCTTATAAAAATGTCAAGATAGTTACTTTTAGTCTGTTCCCTAAAGCCTGTTTATTTCCCAATATCCATTCTGAAATCATGATTCATGATGTACTGAGAAGACCTCACAGGTAACCTTTTCTCTGATAGATTTCCCATCATCTACCAAGCAGACATGTCTGTCATCACACTTTCTCTCTGTATTCATATTTATACAAGTTAACTTCTGGCAGCTGATAAAATACTGCTTGTCATTTTACATTTTTCACAAATGGCATTGTATCTAATGTTGAGAAATATTCCTTTAATGGTTTAATGGTTTGGAGGGTTTTTAAACCATGCATGATAAATACATTTTCCCCAAAGTCAATCAGAAAACTTACCCAAGTTTGGTGTGTGTGTGTGTAAAATTAGGATGTCTATTATTTAGCTCTGCCAATCATTCTTATTCTTCTTAAAGGTTTATAAAATATACTAGAGGCCTAGTGCACGAATTCATGCACAGATGGGGTCCCTCGGCCTGGCCAGCTATCAGGCCAAGTTGGGGGCTGGCCTGCCAGGGGGAGGGACCGCAAGAGGTTGGCCAGCTAGCGCAGGAGGTTGGTTGGCCACGGAAGGTTGGTTGTGGGGCGCATTGTCCACCAGGGGGCAGCTCCTGTATTGAGTGTCTGCCCCCAACCCCCTGTGGTCAGTGTGCGGCATAGCAACCTGTCAACCGGTCAACTGGTCATTTGGTCATTCAGTCACTTAGGCTTTTATATATATAGATTAAACTTCTCTAAGAATCAGCTTTTTATTTCATTGATTGTCTCTACTGATTTTTCTGTTTTATATTTCATTGTTTTTGGTTTTTTTATTGTTTTTTTTTTCATCTGCTCACTTTGGGTTCAATTTTCTCCTCATTTTTATTTTTGAAGGTGGAAGTTATGGTCCTTAATTTGAGGCCTTGGACATCTAATATCAGCATTCTATAAACTGAAAAAGTTGGGTGTGTTTTTTCCTGAATACATTTTTTTTTTAACTCAGCATTTATTTTAAGCTGATTTTACTCTCAGGCCATAAGTTTTGTTTCTTCAGTTTCTTCTGGGATACTTTTTTCTCCTGTGCAAGTACCTTTTCTGGTTTAGGAACAATCTGCTATTTTTCACTGAGTCATCTCTATGTGGCAGGGAGAGCTCATGTATGAGTTAATCTGCCCATGAGCTCCATAAATTCTGTGCCACATCTCTGGAACTTTGTTTACCTGGATGTTCTCAGTGACCATAGAATCTATAGCTAAACTCTGAAGTTCAGCATTATTCTCTGCATTTTTAAGCATGTGCATCAAAAAACTCAGCACTCTTTTTAGGCCACTGTCCCTGTATCCAGCCCTACTGTTTGGCCTGGGCTCATCTACCAACTCCACCATTGTAATGACAGAATGGCACACATTGCTTCTGTAAAATGACATCCTCCAGATATTTGGTGACTTTCCAGATATGCCTACACATGATGGCCTGGGAAGTTTCACAAGTGTTTTTAAAATATACAAGAAGATTTAAACTTCTGGTTTGCATGAGTTTGTGGGGTTTTCTGGGCCAAGTGAATAGCAGACCATTTTCAGAGGTCTCCTCAGACCACTTATGGGAAGAGCCAAAATACATTCAAATTTCAGTTTTGATTTCCTCTTTGAACCATGGCTTATTTATAATTATGTTCTTTATTTTTAATATTCAGTGATTTTTCTAGACATATTTCTTTTATGATTTCATATTTAATTACATTGTGGGGATACAACATGAAAAGAGGGTATATTCTCTCTGTGTACTCTTTCTGATGTTTCCATATATTGGCAATTGTGAATAATGGTGCATTGAACATGGGGATGCATCTATCTCTTCAAGATAGTAATTTAAACTGGATGGAGAAGGTGAAGGGATTAAGAAGTACAGATGGGTGGTTACAAAATAGGCATGAGAATGTAAAGTATAACACAGGAAATATAGTCAATAATCCTATATGATAAAAGCCTAATATGCAAATCAACCGAACGGTGAGATGACAAGTGAAACGACCAGTCGCTATGACATACACTGATGACCAGGGGGCAGATGTTCAATGCAGGAGCTTCCCCCAGCCCCCAGGCAATAAGCTAGCTAAAGCAGGTGCCAGCATGGGCCCCCCCATTGCCCCACCAGTCGCCCTGTAGAGGGAGGTGACTGGCAGTGGCAGCGGGGTCAGGGCCAGCTGGCAAGCAGGCAGTGGCAGGGGAAGGGGCAGGTCCGGCAAGCGGGCAGCCAAGGCAGGTGCCAGTGGGGACCCCCTATTGCCCTGCCAGTTGCCCCACAGATTAGCCCTGATCACCAGCCAGGCCTAGAGACCCTACCCATGCATGAATTTCATGCACCAGACCTCTAGTCCTATATAATAAAAGCTTAATATGCTACGTGTCCAGTCCCCCAGTCGGCCATTCAGCCAATCAAAGTGTAATATGCTAATGATATGCTAAGGACCCTTAACTGCTCGCTATGATATGCACTGAGCACCAGGGGGCAGAAGCTCTGACCAGTAGGTTAGCTTGCTGCTGGGGTCTGGCCGATCAGGATTGAGCAAGACAGGCCAGACATACCCTGCAGCCCTCCCATGGTCCCTCCACAGCTGGCCAACCTCTGGTGTCCCTCCCTGGCCCCGATCATGAACCTGTGGGGTCCCTCAGCCTGGCCTATGCCCTTTCATAATCCAGGACCCCTTGAGAGATGTCAGAGATCTGGTATTGGCCCGATCCTGCAGACTAGGCCAAGGGACCCACTGGTGCATGAATTTGTGCACTAGGCCTCTAGTATTGTAATAACTATGTATGGTGTCAGGTGGGTACTGGAAATATTGGGGGAGCACTTTATAAAGTATAGAATTGTCTGGCCACTGTGCTGTATGCCTGAAACTAATACAAAATAATATTGAATGTAAACTGTAATGGGAAAATTTAAAGAGATATGGAAATTTCAGCACATATCTCCTGAGAACAATAACATTCTCCAAAATAACCACAATAATATTATCACACACAAAGCACTTAATGTAGGTTTAAATGCATCATACAATTGTCTGTATATTGTGAAGTCTAGATGAAGGGTATGTAGGTGTTCATTATAAATTATCATTTTTTTATTATTAAAAAATTTAAATTAAGTGCTATGTATAACTTTAAATGTTTAAAATTATTCCAATTTTATAAAAAAATATAGTTAAAGTCCTCTGACTCTCCTATTCTCCCAATCTAATTCCTTCAAGTAACAACTGTTAACAGTTTGGAATGCACTTTTAATACTTTCAAACACACTCAAAAACATAATTTTAGCTTACCAGAAAAGGATCATGCTTGTTCCCTTCAATATTGTTCCCTCTCTTGATGTTTTCACTTAATGTATCATATAATTATTACTAGGTTAGTAAATATGGATATGCAACACTATTTTCCTATCTTCATTGTAGTTCATTGCATAGTTATATCACCATTAATAAATTCAATACTCTGTTAATGGATATTTAGATTCAGGCTGTTGCCAAAAAGCCAAATCTAATAGATATGTAAGTTTTTGCTATGAAAACCTTGCAACCAGAAATATCAGTGTTGGGGAGAGGGAGAAGTCCCCCACCCTTCTGTAGTTCTTATGGCTGGAGTAGTAATCCTATATAATAAAAGACTAATATGCAAATAGCTCGAACGGCGAAACAACCGGAACAACCGGACAACCAAACAACTGGTCGCTATGACATGCACTGACCACCAAGGGGTGTGTGCAGAACATAGCAGTCATTGGCTGCACGGGATGGTGGAGCAGGTGAGCAGGGGTGCCAGACCAAGTTGGGCCACCTGTCACTGTCATCGGGGTGAGCCTCTGGTGTTTACTGAAAATTCTTTGCTCCCGCGCACTGTGGTCCCACCCGGTGCTCGCAACTGCTGCCGGTGCTGGCTCCATTCACACCTACTGCTGATGCTGGCCCCACTCGCACCTGCAGCCAGCACCAGAGCTGCCACTCCCACCTGCTGCATGTGCCCGGCGCTAGTTCCAATCACTCGGCACCATCAGTGGGTGCAAGTGGCGGCTGCTGGCCCCAATTGCCCCTGAGGGCTTCTCCACCTTTCCCTGCTCCTGAGGGGCGATTGGCACAGCAGCTGCTGCTTGCATCCACTCACAGCACTGGCCCCACTTGCACCCACTGCTGGTGCCAGCCCCAATTGCTCTGTGCCATCAGCGACTGAGAGCAGGGCTGGTGCTGTCAGCACGTGGGAGTGGCAGTGGCAGGAGAGGGGCTTCTGTCAGACAGGGGACCAGATGCTGTGATGGGAGGGGCTGGGCGGGGGCATGGAAGATGGGCCAAGACCCGCCCCTGTGCCTACCACAGCCTTGTGACCCACAGTTCCTCTCAAGGTTCACAAATTCATGCACTGGACCCCTAGTAATATAATAAAATAATCACAAGACTAGATTAAGGAGAAAATTCAACTTAATACATGTACACAGGATATCATAATATGATGCTCAGATCACAAAATAAGGCTCAAATTAATGATCAAACCAGGCATATTTTAATACTCTGTGGACAAAGAAACAATAAATTTGTGAGAAATTGGCAAGACAAAAAGAGTGCTCATTTGAAAGGAATCTAATCAAGATTTGGCTATTCATGATTGACCAATTTAAACAAAATGGTAAATTAGAAGAGGCAACAAAATTTGTTTATCCAGACTTTTCAGGTCTGAAGTGTTTAACAATAGGGTGTCTTATAGCAGTGGGGAAGGCACCTTTCACATGGAAGACTTATTTTCTGCATCCAAGGAGACAAGGGAGGGTCAAAGTGTCCTCTTGGCACTATCTGCTTGTCAAATAATTGAAAGTAATCAATACCCAATTGTGGGATATTTTGGGGTGGTCTCTCTTGTGCTTGGACACCTGATAAATACAGGCTGCAGAAAAAATAGATTTACAGTTGTCAGTATGCAAAACAGAGAATTTATCCTTATATTATTATTTATTAACTAGAGGCCTGGTGCATGAAATTTGTTCACTGGGAGGGGTGTCCCTCAGCCCAGTCTGCACCTTCTCCAATCTGAGACCCCTCAGGGGATGTCTGACTGCCAGTTTAGGCCTGATCCCAGGAAACCGGCAGTCGGACATTCCTCTCACAATCTGGGATTGCTGGCTCCTAACTGCTCGCCTGCCTGCCTGCGCAATTGCCCCTAACTGCCTGCCAGCCTGATCACCCCCTGACCACTCCCCTGCCAGCCTGATTAACACCTAACTGCTCCCCTGCTGGCCCGATTGCCCCCAACTGCCCTCTCCTGCCAGCCTGGTCACCACCAACTGCCCTCTTCTGCCAGCCTGATCTTGCCCCCAACTGCCCTTCCTTGCCAGCCTGATCACCCCTAACTGCCTCTCCCTGCCTGAACACCCCTAACTGCCCTCCCCTGCAGGCCTGATCTCATCTCCAACTGCCCTCTTCTGCCGGCCAATTTGGTTCTGATTGGTCAGTGTCTGTGCCAGTCAGCATCAAAAGCTCCACCTCCTAGGCAGCCATTGGCTCCTCACAGTTGACCCAGATTTGGTTCTGATTGGTCAGTTTCTATGCTAGTCAGCATCTCTGGGCCTATCAACTGGGCCTGATCAGAAAGGTGGGAATGATCAGCAGCCCTGGTGGAGGCCTGGAGAGAAATGGAGGTGCGGCTGCTGACCAGGCCTGGAAAGAAAGAGAGAGGCAAGTGCTGATCAACTGCTGCCACAGAAGCTACGGATCAGAGTCTGATTCTCCAGGCCTCTCTCCAGGCCTGATTCACAGCCCCTTCAGCAGTCAGTGCTGGGTCTCCATGGCAACCCAGCGCTGACTGCAGGACTGACTTCCAGTTGGTCGAACCTCCTGGTCCTTGCGGATATGATGGACCCAGGGTTTTTATATATTAGGACTGGAGGTCCAGTGCACAAATTCATGCACAGGTGGGGTCCTGAGGAGGGTAGGGGGAGCCCAGGACATGATCGATCCTCCCGGCAGGCAGTGGGATGCCCTTGCTGGCCCAGGATCCTGATCCATCCTGCTGACATTCGGGCCAGTTGTCAGGAGCCACCTGGCGGTTGCTTTTATATTATTTCTTCCTTGCGGAGCATCTAGAAAGGGGAAGCAGCTGCGGTGCCCGAGGCTGACTTCCAGGAGGCAGCAGCACTGTCAGAATCATGTCGGCAGCACTGGTCCATCAGTACCTGGCCCATTCTCCAGAGATTGGACCTGCAGGACTACTGAGGAAGGGAGTGGCTGCCGCCAGGCTGGTAGGCAGCTGGGACTGGTATGTCAGCTAAGCAGTGCTCCACTGTGGAAGCACAGTGACCATCAGGGGGCAGCTCCTGCATTAAGCATCTGCCTCCTGGTGGTCAGTGCATCATAGCGACTGGTCATTTAGGTCATCTGGTGGTTTGGTTGTTCTGTCGCTTAGGCTTTTATATATATAGATCATTGTATTATTTTCCATATGAACAACTGCAAACCTACTTTTGCTACACCCTGAATATCTTAACATATATATGCATATTTACTTTGCATAAATCCTCTTTGGATAAATTGATGAGTCAAAGGATATGATTATTCTTAACTTTAGTATTGCCAAATTTTCCTATATTTTTCTTCAATTTATATCTCATCAAGCATGGATGTGACTGCTTGGATTCCTTCATCACCAAGAACTTACAAGTTGAAAATGATTACTCATTTTAATTTGCTCCTTAGATTTGTTAAGTGTGATTGCTCTAAATATGGTCTTGATTGTTTGCTTTTTGTTCTGCTGGACTTCTTATATAATTTTAATATTAATGCAGTGCATTTAACTTCATTTTAAATTTATTTCCTGGTCTGCAGTTTATTTTTTAACTCAGTTTTTGGTATCTTTACTTGAATAGGATAATTTTTTTCTAAATTAAATAAATTGTATCCATTGATTTCTTAATAATTTACACTTTTTTGTTCTTTTTAACAAATACTTCCCTATTCTGCAGTCAGAAATTATTTTTCTGTACTTTTTCCTATAGCTTTAAAATTATGTTCTTCATCCTTAGATACTAGCCTGCCTGTGATGCATTTTCACAAAAGGTGCTGCTAGTATGTATTCGTTCATTTAAACTATTTTTACATCTGAATAACTAATTGTTTCAGCACTGGTTTGCAATGACAACTTTTTTATATATCAAATGTTCAGTTATTCAGTTATGCATCAATATTTTCCTGGTTTTCCATTTCATTCCATTAGTCTTTTTGTTTATAACTGATCCAGTACATATTAACTTACATAGTATAGTTCCACCAAAATCTGAAAAATTGATGGGCAAGTCAGGCTGCCATTTTAGTTTTCTTTATAAGTGTCTTGGCTATTATTGGCATATTCATCTATTCTTCTTTTTTTTAAATCTTCACCTGAGGATATTTATTGATTTTAGAGATAGGAAGGGAGAGAGAGATAGAGAGAGAGTAACATCAATTGGTTGCCTTTCATAAACACCCCAACAGGGTACCAAACCCACAAGTGCAAGCTAGGTATGTGCCTTGACCAGAAATTGAACCTGCAACTCTTTGGTGTACATGTCTGGGAGGATGCTCCAGCCAACTGAGCCACACTGGCCAGAACAACTCCTTCATTTTTTACTATTTATTTATCAAGTTGCACAAGAATGCTTAATTGGGAAATTTGATTGTAATTTTATTAAATATACTAGAGGCCCAGTGCACAAAATTCGTGCACTTGGGGGGGAATCCTTCAGCCTGGCCTGCACCCTCTTGCAGTCCAAGAGCCCTGGGGGTATGTCTGACTGATGGCTTAGGCTGGACAGCCATCAGTTGGACATCCTTAGCATTGCCATGGAGGTGAGAGAGGCTCCCACCACTGCCGCTGTGCTTGCCAGCTGTGAGCCCGACTTCTGGCTGAGCGGCCGCTCCCCCTGTGGGAACACACTGACCACCAGGGGACAGCTCCTGCATTGAGTTTCTGCCCCCTGGTGGTCAGTGTGCATCATAGTTACTGGTCATTTCACCATTCAGTCATTTGCATATTAGCCTTTTATTATATAGGATAGTTTAGTGAGGGGGATTAAAATTTTGTGATGTTGAGACTTTCTATTGATAAAATAGAATTTTTTATTTACTCAGTTCTTCCTTCATGTTTTTAAAAATATTTTTATTGGTTTTGGACAGAGAGGAAAGGAGAAGGAGAGAAAGATAACATTAACAAGAGACATTGATAAAAAAGAACTATCCATGGGCCACCTCCTGCATGCCCCCTACTGGGGATAGAACCTGTAACCCTGGCATGTACTCTTACCAGGAATGGAACTGGCAATCTGTCAGTGCATGGAACGATGCTCAACCAACTGAGCCACACTGGCCAGGGCTCTTGCTTCAATTTTTAAAAATAATATTTTGTAATATCCTCCACAAAAACCTTCACACTCTTACACTGTTTATAAAAATCTACATACCTTAGCCAAACTGGTGTTGTTCAGTGGTTGTGCATCTATAAATCAGGAGGTTATGATTCGATTCCAGGTCAGGGCACATACCCGGGTTGCAGGCTCGATCCCTGTTGGGGGGGGGGCATGTAGAAGGCAGCCAATCACCAATCAATGATTATTTCCCATCATTGATGTTTCTATCTCTCCCTTCCTCCCCCTTCCTCTCTGAAATTAATAGATTTTTGTCTTTTGGGTATGCAATCATTTTATTCTATTTTAATCCCAAATAGTTTTTATTTTTTCATAAAAATATTGATGTTTCTGTTTTTATGTATCTAATAATTTTGCTAAATTACCTTTCTAGTGTTAATAATTCTATTATCATGGATTTTATACATATACAATCATATCAACTACAAATAAAGGTTATGTTGTTTATTCTTTTATTTATGCATTTTGTACTAGTATTTATTTTATTGGCTTAATGCATAAACTAGGGCCTCCATTATACTGAATACAAAAATAAATAATGAGATTCTTTGTCCTGCATCTCACTTTAATGGGATTGCATCTTCTTTGCTGGTTGGATGACACTAATGCATTTTATTTCATTCAATTTTCCTTTCTTTTGATTCCTTTTGTAATGCAAAATACAACTGTTTGGCCTTTAAGCTATCAATGCAGATAAAACCCATATGATTTAATAATGCATTAGATATTTTAAAGAACCTAATCCCTAAAACCAGGGTTTTAGCCAACTTGCCAGAAAGCCCCTTTATACTGTTCTTTAAAATTGCTATGTATAGCCACATAACCTTCATAACCTTATTTTCTTCCAACAAAGCTAAATGTATTACTGGCTTATTTTTCATTTTACAATTTGTGTTAAAATTCCCAGAGCTGTAGATGCTTCTTTTAAATTTTTATTTAATATAAGTACATGCTTTGTGTGAACACATAGTTTAAGTACATTTTCAAGGATAGCATACATATAATTTAGAAGATTGTTTATATTAAAAATATCCTGTTCTCTAAACAAGTAACAAAAATTGAACATTTAGAACTCAACTCCTTTTTAAGGTACAAGAATGTGATGTCAACAGTAGAGAGATCTGATGTCTAAGAGAGATTGACCAATTTCCCTAACACAATTCAATTGCTGTCAAAAGGCCATTGCTGTTCCACCACTTTGCAATGCCTCAGAGACTTACTTATATAGGAGGGAACAGAAGCATGCTGTGGGATGGAGTTTATTGCTCTCTGAGTGCTGGTAATAGAGAATAGAAATATAACGATATTCTTTGGAGAGCTAAATTTAGGAACAGAATAAATTTTGACCCTTAGTTGAAGTTTTCCCATTCTTTGTTTTCTAAAAGCCATATTTTCAATATTCTTAGGAAAGTTATTTTTAACAGTTTCTCATTAAAGCCTTTAACAGTCTCTTCTTTCAAAATAGAGCTAGGTATTCTTTCTTCTCTCCTTCCATAGTATTATCTTTGATTAGAATAGGATTGAGACTGTCAACATAAGAAATGTCCCAAACATGTGAAGCATTTTCCTAAGAGTTTATTTGAGCCAAAGTGATAACATATGCTGGGGAGCAAGTTCTAAAATGCTCCAGAAAGCAACAGTTTTGCAGTTTCCTTTATGCATTTGAAAGTAAGGAGGGAACAGGGAAAATTACAGAAAGCAAGGTCTGGATCAGATTACAGGATAGTTAAAATTACTGTGCTCTCTTGGTACACTTTAGAAGAATGGGTCTGAAAGGAGGCATTTCAAAGGTGTGTTAACCTAGATAGAGGAACAATGGATATCTCTTGCTTATTGCAAAAATAAGCCTTTTAGTAAAGAGGTTATATTCCTGGTGCATGATTACCCACCATGATCGGTCTAGTTATGAATTTATTATCAGATCATGCTGTGTGGTTACTTTCCACAGAACCCCCTGTTTTTTCCACTTAATGTATAATTCAGTAGCTTTATTTTTAAGGAATAAAATTAAATTCTATGTGCTAATTTTTCAATTATAGGCAATCTTTTAAGATTTCCTTGGGAACAATATTTGATTAGATTTTAAAATAATCATTGGCCCAAGAGGAGAATATAACTGGATGATACATGCATAAAAATGATAAATTTGTTTAGATATTTACCACATGTATATCTTTTATGTCTGTATTTTGTGGTTTACTCTAGTCACCTATTATTTAGAGCACTGCTGTTGTTATGACTCACAAGTGCACACTGTTGATTTTGACCTGTAGGGAAGAAAAAATAATTTTCCTCTACCATGTGAGTTCTGGCTGAGACATCCTTGTAATAAAAGACACATTAACAGGAGAAAAACATAAGTTTAATAACATGTATACTGTCTGTATACATGGTAGATACCCAGGAAAACTGAGTATCAATCCCAAATGGCTGAAGCCATCACCTTAAATACCATGTTCAATTGAAGACAAAGGAAGATGTTGGGATTGCAGGAGTCAGTTATGTGAGCTTACCAGGAAAAGCACAGTAAACAAGGGTAAGAATGTTATGCTAATTTAAAGTCCTTGCCTTCTCCATTGTTAATATTTTCTAAAGATAAGGTCATCCCTCTTTTTGTGGTACTGAGAAGGAGATACCCTTATAAAAGGAGATCTTCCTTTTAATTGTTAATGTCTACCACAAAAATAATTTCTACTGTTTTCAGGGGTTCATCTATATATGCTATTTCTTAAAATTAAGCAGCTTAAAGCTTAAAGTAATAATTATGCCGAAGAGATATAGAGATATATTTTGGGGTGAAAAGTTCAATATATATATATATATTTCTGAGGGGTCCCCTCAGCCCAACCTGCACCCTCTCCAATCCAATCCGGGACCGCCCAGGGGATGTCCGACTGCCAGTTTAGGCCTGATTACGCCTAAATTGGCAGTTGGACATCCCTCTCACAATCCAGGATTGCTGGCTCCTAACCGCTCACCTGCCTGCCTGCTTGATCACCCTTAACTGCCCTCCCTGCCAGCCTGATCACCCCTAACTGCCTCTGCCTGCTGGCCTGATTGACTCTAACTGTGCCCCCTGCCAGCCAGGTCGCCCCCAACTACCCTTCCCCTGCCAGCCTGGTTGCCTCTCACTGCCCCCCTCTGCTGGCCTGGTCTCCCCTAACTGACCCCCACTGGTCTGTTTGCCCCCAACTGCTCCCTCTGCCAGCCTGGTTACCCCTCACTGCCCCCCTCTGCCAGCCTGGTTGCCCCCAACTGACCCCTGCCAGCCTGGTCACTCCTCACTGCCCCCCCTCTGCCAGCCTGGTCCCCCCCAACTGCCCCCCCCTGCAGGCCTGGTTGCCCCACGCAGACTGCTGTTCAGTCATTTGGTCGTCCCTCACTAACCCCCCTGCTGGACTTGTTGCCCCACGCAGCCTGCTGTTTGGTTGTTACTGTGAGGGCGTCCTGACCAATTTGCATATTACCCTTTTATTAGTTTAGACTAGAGGCCCGGTGCACGAAATTCGTGCACGGAGGGGGGTTCTCCCTCAGTCCAGCCTGTACCCTCTCCAATATGAGACCCCTTGAGGGATGTCAGACTGCCCGGTATCTAAACGGACAGTCGGACATCCCTCTCACAATCCAGGACTGCTGGCTCCCAACTGCTTGCCTGCCTGCCTTCCTGATTGGCCCTAACCGCTTCTGCCTGCCAGCCTGATCACCCCCTAACCACTCCGCTGCCAGCCTGATTGATGCCTAACAGCTCCCCTGCCAGCCTGTTTGCCCCCAACTTCCCTCCTCTGCCAGCCTGGTCACCCCTAACTGCCCTCTCCTGCAGGGTTGATCACCTCCAACTGCCCTCCCTTGCAGGGCTGATCCCTCACAACTGCCCTCCCTTACAGGCCGGGTGCCTCCCAACTGCCCTCTCCTGCTGGCCATCTTGTGGTGGCCATCTTGTGTCCACATGGGGGCAGGATCTTTGACCACATGGGGGCAGCTATATTGTGTGTTGCAGTGATGATCAATCTGCATATTACTCCTTTATTAGATAGGATAGAGGCCTGGTACAGGGGTGGGGGCCAGCTGGTTTGCCCTGAAGGGTGTCCCTGATCAGGGTGGGGTTCCCTTGGGGTGTGGGGCGGCCTGAGTGAGGGGCCTGTGGTGATTTGCAGGCCGGCCACGGCCCCTGGTAACCCAAGCAGAGGCCCTGGTATCTGGAATTTATTTTCCTTCTACAATTGAAACTTTGTAGCCTGGAGCGGAGCCAAGCCAAGCCTAGGGCTCCCTCCGAGGCCGCAGCCATTGTGTTGGGATTATAATTGAAACTATGTTGCCTTAAGCAGGTGAGCCTGGCCAGGGTGTGTGGAAAGCTTTGCTTCCCCTGTTGCCGGCGGCAACCCTGGCCTGCTCTCTCAAGCTCCATTCTGCTGCCATTTGTTTGAATTTGTTTACCTTCTATAATTGAAACTTTGTAGCTTGAGTGGAGGCTTAGGCCTGGAAATGTCAGGCGGAAAGCTTGGCCTCCTCTGTTACCTAGGAAACCTTGCTCTCTGTGGCTGTAGCCATCTTGGTTTGGGTTAATTTGCATACTCTCTCTGATTGGATGGTGGGCATGGCTTGTGGGTGTGGCTTGTGGGTGTGTCGGAGGTATGGTCAATTTGCATATTTGTCTATTATTAGTATAGATATTTCAGAGAGGAAAGGAAAGGGAGAGATGGTAATATCAATGATGAGAGAAAATCATTGATTGGCTGTCTCCTGCACGCCTCCTACTGGGGATTCAGCCCACAACCTGGGCATGTGCCCTGACCAGGAATCAAACTGTGACCTCCTGGTTCATAGGTTGATGCTCAGCCACTGAGCCACACCAACTAGGCACAAGTTCAGTTTCTTTATAGATCTTATCCTGAAGTATTAAATCTCTCCTCTCAAATTTTAAACTTGGATATCCGATCTTTAACTCAGACAGCATATCAATTGAAAATTTCTTTATCATGCTTTATTAGTTAACCTTTCTTTCCAATTCCACTATTTAGATAGAGAATGTTTAAGGAAAACAGTACAATTCCTTCATCTTACAGAAGGCAAAACAAAGCTCAAAATTAATGTGACATTTATTTTTTCATATATATTTGGTAATAGTGAAGGATCCAGATAAAAGCCAACTGATATTTTTCTTCACTATACTATTCTTATGTCTAAGGCATCTCTATTCATCTTTGACTTCAACTTTCTATTCATCCCCATGGATATAAACAATTATAAAATCTTACAAATTCTTAATGGAATGATTTTTGAATCACTATTTTTTCAATTACTACAACCATCAATTTAACCTAGGTTCCTCATTTCCTTATAGCTAAAAATATGCAATTGCTCCTTAACTGATTACCTTGCCAACAATTTGTTATTGAATTTATTGGGGTTACACTGGTTAATAAAATTATATAGATTTAAGGTGTACAATTCTATAATACATTATCTTTATACTGTACTGTGTGTTCACCACCCCAAGTCATGTCTCTTTCTATCACCATTTATCCCCCCTTTATCCTCTCCTGCCTGCCTCTACCCCCATTTACCTCTGCTAATGACCCCACTGTTGTCTGTCTATGAGGATTTTTTGGTTTCTTTGCTTTTTTGCTTAAACCATTAATCTTTCTCACCTCCTCCTCCCCTCTGACAGCTATGAGGCTGCTTCTATTTTGTTTGTTTATTTTGTACATTAGATTTCACATACACGTGAAATCATATGGTATTTGTCTTTCTCTGATTGGCTTGTTTCACCTAGCATAATACTCTCCAGATTCATCCATGCTATAAAAAAAGGTAAGATTTCTTTCTTTTTATTGCTGAGTAGTATTCCATTTTATAAATGTACCACAGGCAGACCTTGCCAACAATTTTTTAAATTTACTTCTATTCTCTTATGTCCCAAAACTCAGAGATTTTATGGTAATTTTTCTGGAATATCATTCATTATTTTTTAGCTCTACTGTAAGAAGCCTATAATAGCTGTAAATACAATTAAACTTCCTCACTTTAGCATTCAAAATTGATTCAATTTTGTCAGGCTAGTTTTTTCTGGTCCACTCTGTCAGGGCCAACCTGACAGGTTGAACCAGGCTGAGGTAGGGAGGTGGGAATTAAGAAAAGAAAGAAAGACAGGACAGCGGGATCGGGAGGACTATGAGTCCTTGAGAGACTGTAGTAGTTTTATTAACTGTGTAATGCCTTTTATACACAAACACTGAATAGGAGGTCTGTGAAGAGAAATGTATTCTTTGTTCCTCTTAATCTCTAAGGGAGAGACAGAGCAGAAGGACAAATCCTCGGCACATCAAATCAGGCAGATTCTCAGTACAGCAAATCTCAGTAAATAGTTACAGACTTCTTGGTAAGCCATGAATGGTTGCTCTCATTCTACTGATAACCACCATCCAAACAGGCCTGGGAAAACTGTATGGGCAGGGGGCCAATCCTTGCTAGCCCCTTCAGGTGCAAGGACCGTGTCAGCTTACACTGGTCTCCAATACCACTCAATCTTAGTTTATGCTATTGTCCAACTTGTACCACTTAATTTTGGAAACCCTATTTTCTAATTTCCTGATACATTTCACATTTACACTTGCTTTTGCCTCTTAGCACTTGCCATATCCATAATTGGAAATACCTTTCCATCTTTGCAGATTACCATCACAGTTTCCATACATTTCCATTAAGATTATTTCCCTTCCTGATCAACCCATAAACTTTTTCTAAAACACTTTTTATATTGCATTATATCCAACTTAGTACTTATTTAAATACTAGAGGCCCGGTGCATGAAATTCATGCATGGGGGGTGTCCCTCAGCCCAGCCTGCACTCTCCCCAATCTGGGACATCCCTCTCACAAAGCAGGACTGCTGGCTCCCAACTGCTCACCTGCCTGTCTTCCTGATTGCTTCTTGCTGCCAGCCTGATCACTCCCTAACCACTCCCCTGCCAGGCTGATTGATGCCTAACTGCTTCCCTGCCAGCCTGTTTGCCCCTAATTGCCATCTCCTGCAGGCCTGGCCCCCCAACTGCCCTTCCTTGCAGGCCCGGTCACCCCCAACTTCCCTCCTCTGCCAGCCTGGTCACCCCCAACTGCCCTCCCATGCTGGCCATCTTGTGGTGGCCATCTTGTATCCACATGGGGGCAGGATGTTTGACCACATGGGGGCAGCCATCTTGTGTGTTGGAGTGATGGTCAATCTACATAATACTCTTTTATTAGATAGGATAGAGGCCTGGTGCATGGGTGGGAGCCAGCTGGTTTGCCCTGAAGGGTGTCCCGGATCAGGATGGGGGTTACCTTGGGGCATGGGACCGCTTGGGCAAGGGGCCTGTGGTGGTTTGCAGGCCTGCCACGCCCCCCGGTGACCCAAGTGGAGGCCCTGGTATCTGGGATTTATATTTATCTTCTACAATTGAAACTTTGTAGCCTGGAGCGGAGCCAAGCCTTCTGCTCGCTCCGTGGCAGCAGCCATTTCTGTTGGGATTTATTTATCTTATGTAATTGAAACTTTGTAGCCTTAAGAGGAGGCCAAGGCAAGCCAGGGCTGCAGAAGCTTGGCTTCCTCCATCACAGGGTGCAACCCTAGCCTCCTGGTCTCTCCAGCTCCGTGGCTTCCACCATTTTTGTTGGGATTTATTTATCTTCTATAATTGAAACTTTGTAGCACTGAGTGGAAGCCTAGGCTGGCAAGGGCAGGCGGAAAGCTTGGCTTCCTCCATTGCCAGGGAAACCCAAGCCTTCCTCCTGCTCTCTGTGGCAGCAGCCATTTTGGTTGTGTTTATTTGCATATTCACTCCTGATTGGCTGGTGGGCGTGGCTTGTGGGTGTAGCAGAGGTATAGTCAATTTGCATATTACTCTTTTATTAGATAGGATTATCCAATATCAGTCACTTTGCAGTAAGCCCATATTAGTCTTATCTACTCTCAGTATATAAGATCAAAGTTTATACCCAATTTGTCTTTTATATTTGCCTGAACTTTAGCATAATAATAAATGTTCAAAAAACACTGTCTTAATCACACTTGGTTCTAATGCCCAAGCAAAATAATATAGACAGTTGTGAAGGTTTTCTCTCTAAAACATGACAAAATGATGGGAAATTTTTGGAAAGCATCTTATAAATAGAACTTCAAGGTCAAATATGCACTCTATGAATGAAGCTTTATGAAAATATTTACTGATTGTTTTTCATGTCTAGTTTTCCTAATTATAGTAAGAATAAGATATTAAATTTTAGTGTTATTAGCAAGTTCATTTGAATGTAATAAGTTCATGAGATAAGTAAAATATTGTATTAAATTACTCAACACAGTCTCTGGCACCTAGAAGATACTCAGTGAATAATAGTTACTTCTCTTCCTCATACAAGTAAATGAAAGAGAAATAACAATAACAAATGTGATTTTTTTTTAAATATCTTCTTAGGTATCAGAGTCCTTTTATGATATTCAAACACTTCACTTTTATTTTATTGTTCTGAATTAAACTAAAGTTATGTTTATTATAACTTTTGGCACACTGGAATGTTTTCTTTTTTATATTTCCACAGAGTCTTTCTACAAAGTTTTCTCATTTATGGTAATCCTTCTTTTAGATTGCATGGAAAGGATTTACAGGGAATTGTTTGAACAGAAATATAAGACTTATCTTCTGCAAGTCAACTTAATCCATATGAAGTTGACATTTTGGTGCAACTCATAAAAAATCTGTTGATGTTGAGTGGGAGCAGAATACTTGATCCCAAAATGTGTCACTTTGGCATGTGGATTGTTTGGAGCTGAAGGCAATTAAGAAGGCTGGTGTTTTTTTTTTTTCCTCCTCCTCCTCCTCTTTATCCCCATCCCCCACCTCCTTCACCTCCTACTTCCCTCTTCTTCCTCTTCTCCCCACTTCTCTCCCTGCTTCTTCCCCTCCTTATTCTTATTCTTTTGCTTCTTTTTAAATTACTTAAACACTTTATATAGAGGACTTATACCAGGAAGAAAGCAAATACCAAAAACAACTTTTTATGTCCAAAAGACTTATCTGCCTGGCCAGACAAGCATTTGTTTACCACATATTTGTTCTTCCTATCCCTCTGTATGTTGTCTTCCTCCCTTTTAAAGCCCTAGACACTACCCAATTTCTCCTTGGCTCAGGATGGTTTATAAGCTTCAAGTGCCTGGCTGCTTTGGGGGCTCCTCTATGTACAAAGTTTGTTTTTCTCTTGTTAATCTGCCTTATGCCAACTTAATTATTAGACCAACCAAAGAACCTAGGAGGGAAAAAGGGGGAAATTTTTCCTCTCCTGCAATATATCTATATAAATAAAAATGTAAATGTTCGTTTGTTCAAAATCTTAAATCTCTGAAAGTTCTTCACCAATTGCTTTGAAATTTTGATACAAAGTTACATTCGAATATGCGTGTGTTTTTATGTACCTTATACCTACTATTATATAGATGTCACACCTGTGACAAGTAAAAACATGCTTTTTTTAAAAAAACAGCGCCATCGTTGGACGTAAAAGCAACACATGCTTTACTAAATATTTTATGATTCCATTTCAATGTTTCCTATTTACGATCCATTTACGATTTCCAAATTTCCAATTTTACGATTCCATTTCAATGTTGATAATGATTGAAGATTTGTGCTTAGAAATCATGAACAAAGTTCTCAATCATTGGGAATGCCATCACTGAATCGATCTGCTGCTGTTTCATTCGATTTAGAATTGCGTCGTGAACAAAATTACAACACGGGTGATCTTTTGGCGTATGTGCAATCAAATATTCCTAAGCTAACGCTTGAGTAAAAGGGCATTTACGATCAAATAATGCAAGCTGTCAATAACAGGGTTGGAGAAATCTTCTTCTTAGATGCGCAGGAGGAACTGGTAAAACGTTACTAATTAGATTGATTCTGGCAGCAATTTGATCCCAAAATGACATAGCCTTAGCTCTTGCGTTGTCCAGAATAGCTGCGACATTGCTACCAGGTGGAAGAACTGCTCATTCCGCTTTGAAATTGCCATTGAACATGCAATTCATTGAAACTCCCACATGCAACATTTCCAAAGCATCCGGCATGGCAAAAGTATTGCAGAAATGCAAACTTATTGTTTGGGATGAATGCACAATGGTGCACAAAAAATCGCTCGAGGCTCTTGATCGATCATTACAAGATTTGCGTGGAAACATCAGACCATTTGGGAACCCATTAATATTGCTTGCAGGAGATTTCAGGCAAACATTACCTGTAATTCCTCGACTGACACCAGCGGACGAAATAAATGCTTGCCTGAAATACTCTACTTTGTGGTGACACATAAAGACGTCAAAATTAACTACAAATATGCATGTCCAGCTGCAAAATGATCGATCAGCTGAGATATTCTCACATCAATTGCTGGAAATTAGGAACAGAAAGGTTCCGGTTGATCTGACCTCAGGACGAATTTCATTGCCTCATAATTTCTGCAATTTAGTGATGTCAAAAGAAGAATTGGTTGAAAAAGTATTTCCCAATATTCAAACCAATTAAGAATCATGATTGGCTGAGTGAACTAGCTATTCTTGTGGCCAAGAACATAGACGTCTACAAACTTAACAATATTATTCAGTCTAACATTCAAAGTGAGGCAGTCACATACAAGTCCGCCGACACTGTTCTGGAAGCAGATGAAGTGGTTAATTATCAACAGAATTTTTGAATTCACTTGATCTGCCCGGGATGCCACCACACATACTACAATTGAAAAT
The DNA here is from genome assembly GCF_027574615.1 of Eptesicus fuscus. NCBI lineage: Eukaryota > Metazoa > Chordata > Mammalia > Chiroptera > Vespertilionidae > Eptesicus > Eptesicus fuscus. The sequence goes on from NC_072473.1 coordinate 96,524,437, forward strand.
CGGCATGCCAATTATCATGTTGCAAAATATCAACCAGCCAAAGCTTTGCAACAGCACGCGGCTTGCAGTAAAAAAATTAATGAGCAATTTTG